>NW_008795926.1:1099886-1127759 GCF_000699145.1 Aptenodytes forsteri
TCCGACATCAGGTACGTCTCGGACGGGGTCGAATGCTCGCCGCCGCCCTCCCCGGCCCCTCTGCACCCGGAGCCCAAGTCGGTGCCCGGCTCCTACAAGGATCCTTACGGAGGATCGGGCGGGAGCTACAATTCGCGGAAGGAAGCCGAAGCCATGCTGCCCGGGGACCCCTTCGGGTCGCTGGAGCACCGTGCTGCCACCGGGCAGACGTACAGCGAGCGGGTGGAGGCCTACAACCAGCGGTACGCCTACATGAAGTCCTGGGCCGGCCTGCTCAGGATCCTCTGCGTGGCGGAGCTGCTGCTGGGCGCCGCCGTCTTCGCCTGCGTCACGGCTTACGTGCACAAGGATAACGAGTGGTACAACATGTTCGGGTACTCGCAGCCCTACGGCTATGGGGCTGGCAGCGCCTACGGGGGCTACTCCTACAGCGGACCCAAAACGCCTTTCATCTTGGTGGTGGCGGGAATGGCATGGATAGTCACGATAGTGCTGCTGGTGCTGGGCATGTCGATGTACTACCGGACTATCCTCCTCGATTCCAACTGGTGGCCTCTGACCGAGTTCGGAATTAACGTGGCCTTGTTCTTTCTGTACATGTCGGCTGCCATAGTGTACGTAAATGATACCAACCGAGGTGGGCTGTGCTATTACCAGTTGTTTAAGACGCCGATAAATGCATCTTTTTGCCGTGTAGAGGGAGGCCAGACAGCAGCAATCATCTTCTTGTTTGTCACGGTGGTCATCTATCTAATTAGCGCGGTGGTTTCTCTAAAGTTATGGAGGCATGAAGGAGCTAGGAGGCACCGGGAATTGATGGAGCGAGAGGTAAGTCATTAGTTATCATTTTGTATCTACTGGGTATGGAGTGATGGGCAGCAGTTGTAAGATCTTTCCATGCCATAGATGGGGTTGTGTCAGGTGTCTTCTCTGCAGCAGGTCTATAGCCTTTGAGGGCGAACTTTCACCAGCCTTAATAGTATTTGAGGTCACTAAATGAAAGGCTTTTTTTAAGACATCTGATCCAAATTCTTGGACTTTTTTTTTTTTTTTAAATTCATTTTGGTAAGGCTCTGTTCTCTTTGTAATACTCGGCTCTCTTCCTGCGTCAGCTAATGAACTACTTCCTGGTGTGTATTTTCCAAACAAAGGAAGAAATGAACAATGTGCTTGTTCAGCTGTTCAGTAGGGTTAGGCTTAAAGCCACCCAGCATTTATTTTGAAGGCTGTGCTTTCAGCACATCAAATGCTGGCGTGAATGACCGTAAGAACATGAAGTACTTACTTTTACTTTGCAAGCAAAACTCCAAGCTGCTTCTTTATGTCTTTTCAGTTTTCCTTACAATACGAATCAGAAAATAACAGTAACAACAGAGTTGGTGAGATTTTAATCAACTTCATCTTTTTCACATCAAGTATTTTGCATTGCTGCTGACCTTGCCCTTACTAGAAGCATTCAATACTCGCCTGGTTAATGATAAACTGTAATAGTAGAAAGTTACCACTGTCAACTATAGAATTCAAAGTCATTTGTGTAAAACCTCTTTCATGTGAAAACACCACCAAAAAACCTTTAAAAAATTAATAAAACTTAATATAGCATAAAAATTAATGTATGTGAAGCCTCCATAAGCCTAACTTAAGGAGGGGTCAGCATTTAAGTGATTTTAGTATGAGAGAGCGAGTTTAAAGTTGCATTTCCACTGCTCTGTGACTGCAGTCCGATGTGCAGCATTTTCATTTAACACTGTTTTCCATTCCACCATCTTGCATAAAACTGAGACTCCCCTTTTGAAAAGTATATTGCAGCTCTTTGGTAAGAAGTGTTTCAACCGACTTTTAATATGTCCTGGAAGAATGAGGTGATCGCTGGAATTATTATACAGGTGTTCAGTCACTCTTCCCTGTTACTATCCGTGTTCTTTTATTCCAGTTACTTAATATTTCTAAAGGGAATACTTTTATAATGTAGGTTAGGCTCAGGAGAGTGCTGTGCAAAACAGCTGCTGGTTAAGCTACCGTTAGCGCGCTGTTGTGTTTTCCAGGCAATGAATTAGGCTGCAGAGTGTCAGTGAGTTAATACGGGCTGGAATGTGAAATAATAAAGGAAACTGGGAAGTGGATGGAGTATTTTCTGCAAGCTGTTCCTTACCGCTATGCTCTGGGAGATCCTTTCATTGTTCTGGGTTTTGGGTGGTTGTTTTCATTCCACCGTTCTTAACAGTCTAAATCAATTGATCTGAAAATATTCCTTACGCTAAATTTCTTCATACCCAAATATAAATGTAATTCTCTGTACAGCATCATTTCGAAAAAGTTTAGATTTTAAGAGTCTGTGCTTTTGCATACTATTTTTGCTGAAAATAAAACTTACAATTCTTTCCATTTTTTGATAGATGAAAACACAGTCCTCTTTTCCAGAAAAGAAGGTAGGAAATAGGAATTTATTTCTCTGTTTACTGGTATTTCCAAATGGTTGTCTTTTTTCTTGTGACTATTTTGATTGACCTATCTATTTATTTACTTGTTTGGCTTGGAAGAGATTAGGCTTAATTCTTTAACGTAGTCCAGACAACATTCTCCTACCTAGACGATTCGGAAGAAGCTTGTAAAGAAGTTACTACTAGTTAGGCTAGGTTATAAAATTTACTGTGAATAGCAAAACTGATGACTGCCTCTGTATGTGCTCTTACCCTCTTTTATGAAGTGACAAGTTCTGTAGCATTTATCACAGAGTTTGGCAGACATGGCTAGAACAGCAGGTCATCTGATGCGTTGTAGGTTTTAAAGACTCTCTTTCCTCCTGGCTGTCTGCTTAATTTGGAGGAGAGCCAGTGGAGGCACAGTGGTAGGTACTCGGTGAGTAGAGCTTGTTCCTGTGTCTCTGAGACTGCTCCAAAGACCTCCCTGCCGGTTTTGAAGTACCAGCAATTTTAGTGCTTCTGCCGCACAAAGATGCAGTTGCATACACTGCAAAGACTGTATAGGATCTTAACAGCAGATGTTGATGATTCCAAGAGAATTTATCATGCATTTATTTCAGTCTTAAATGTCTCCTGTTAGATACTGTGAATTTCCTACCACTGTTTCTCTGTTGCTTCAGTACTGGATCAGGATCCTTTTTGATATGTTCCAACAAGACTCCACGTGCTTTTATTTCTGGATCAAGGGATAAATTGTGCAATAGAAAACCAGGGGAAAAGGGAACTCCAGAGAACTGAGTGATTCCTGTTCATTCACAAATTAGATGGATATCCAAGGAAACTTCCTTAAATTATTTTTTTAAGACATACAAGACAAATCTTTCCAAGCCCCAAGAGGTATTTATCTGTCACTGGTACCACTGTCAGGACAAACTGAAGTGGATACTGTGTGAGAAACATTACTGTAACTCTTTACTAATTTTCTCATTACAATGAGGGTTGTAAGAAATATCTATGATTTGCTTCTACTGCTGCTCAATACTTGTATCCCTGTCTTCAAATGAGTTGGGTATTTTGTGGTTTATGTGTATTGCATTTGAAGTAAAACTGACTTCATTAAGAACTATTCTTTTTTTCTTTTAAAACAGTATGAAAGTGATGACAGACCAAGGGAAGAGGTCACTTACAGGCAGCTTAAATCAGTGGAAAGAAAACCGGAACTACTTAATGGTCATATACCTGCAGGCCACATTCCTAAACCTATAGTGATGCCAGACTACTTAGCGTAAGTGACTTGACTTTGATGAAGAAACTTAATGGAGAATACTTGGTAATGTTTTTCACTCAGCATTTCTCATATATACACTCGTGGTTTCTCTGCCATGCATATGCTATGGGAACTCATAATTCTTTGTTAAGTTAATGTTAAAAATAGAGAGGATGGGGGCTGGTATCAATGGCATAGAACCAGTAATATAAATAAAGAATCTTAAATTTAAAAAAAACAACACCCAAACCTCAAATGTTAAAGCAGAGTATTATAATCTAGCAAGTACAATAACTGCCAAAGGAACAGACCACCACCACCACACAGACAATTTAGGAAAAAATAAAATACATGGGAAATTACTTGTCATTTTAGCCCCTGAAATTTGACTACTTTTGTACTTTCAGAGTGCTAAATGTGTAACATGCTCCCTTTTAAAGGGTAGGCCTTTCCATGGTGAAGTATGAGATCGTAAATTAATTTTTATACGATTTGCCATAGACTAGGCAACAAACTGAAACACAGAAGGTTCCACCTGAATATTAGGAAAATCTTTGTCACTGTGGGGGTTAGCACAGGTTGCCCAGAGACATTATGGAGTCTCCATCCTTGGAGATATTCAAAAGCCGTCTGGACACAGTCCTGCGCAACCAGCTCTAGGTGGCCCTGCTTGAGCAGGGGGTTGGACCGGATGACCTCCGGACATCCCTTCCAACCTCAACCAGTCTGTCATTCTGTGATTTCAATCCTTTACATACACGCAAATTTCAGCAGGTTATGAGATTAGCAAACAATACAGAAATACACTATCAAGGCGAAGGGTCCATGTGTTTGTTAAGTCCTATCTCTAAAACTAGTCCTTGAAAACTTTTGTTTTCTTTTTTTTTTTTTTTTTTTAAGGAAATACCCAGCAATTCAAACAAATGAAATGCGAGACCGGTACAAAGCAGTATTCAATGATCAGTTTGCTGAGTATAAAGAACTGTCTGTGGAAGTTCATGCTGTATTAAAAAAGTTTGATGAGCTGGATGCATTGATGAGACAGCTTCCTCACCATCCTGAAAGCATATATGTAAGTACCTGTGAAATGGGTTCATGGAAACCAGGTGTGGTATTAGGCAGTTTCTGACCGTCTTTAGCTAGGGCACAATGTCTTGTAACACTGGCAGTGAGTTGGTGGGAGAGAAAGTTTCCCCAAATAAGTTATTTATTGTTTGGTCATCAGTCAAGGATACCAAGTTGCAATTAAGTTGTATGCATGTTTTTCTGGTTTGTTTTGGGTTTTTTTTCATGCCTAGTAGCTTTCAACTTTGAGTGAGTTACAGTTAATATACTTTCACTATTTCTCAAGTACAAGATTTACAACTAAAATGTTACAGCTAGAATGGATTGATCAAATGAGAATTTTACTTCTGACGAGTATTTTGTAGAATTTACATGAAGATATGGAGCACACTCACAGTGTTTAAAAATGTGTGGTCTCTCATTAGGAACAGGAAAGGATATCAAAAGTTCTGCAAGAATACAAGAAGAAGAAAAATGTGAGTGTTTTCAGCTTTACATTGCTAGTGAATCTAACGAAGAGAGTGTAAATAGCCAACATGTCTGACACTAGGTACAATTCGCTAGCTCAGGGTATCCGTAGCTACTACAGGGCTTTGTATATTTTGTCTTTTAAAACTTTGGCAAAGTTAAGACACCCGCTCCACTCTTGCCAACAACCTGCTTTGAGAATAATGATTCCATTAGCCAGATGTGGGAAAAAATAAAACCCCAACATTTAAGCATTTTCATCTTCTGAAAGTATGTCTCATCTCTGAGCGTTCTGCATTCAGAAGACTGGTTATTTTTTGGGATCCAGTTCAGTTATATTCACTGACTGACACAGCCAACAGATAAGTTAACAACAG
Organism: Aptenodytes forsteri; assembly: GCF_000699145.1. Taxonomy (NCBI): domain Eukaryota; kingdom Metazoa; phylum Chordata; class Aves; order Sphenisciformes; family Spheniscidae; genus Aptenodytes; species Aptenodytes forsteri. Next base: position 1,105,487 of record NW_008795926.1, read on the forward strand.
AAAACAGTCTTACTCTTGAAAAGAAGTTTTGTGTTTTCTTTGTGGCATGAGACTTAGACTCTCAAAAAGTAATTTTCAGTGTAATCCAAGAGGTTTCACTTTGTAATTTTTAAATGTGGGCAGTAAATGTATACCTGTGTTCCATTAAAAACATAATACATTACAAATACTTTTTTTTCCATGGAATTCAAATTTTGTGTCCATGTTAGTTAAACTTCATTGCTTTTTTTGGGGGAGGGATTTATTAGACATACCACAACACACCTATAAAATCTAAATTATGTAGTAGGATTTCATTTATATTTGCAGATTTCTGTTTAAAAGCTGCTCTGTTTACTAAGTAACTACAGCACATAAAAGCAGAACCTCTTTTTCCACCCCTTCATGAAGGAAGGGGAAACAGGAAATAAGAAATTGTGGCCAGGGAAAAAGAGTGTGGTTTTGGAGAATATTTGTATACTGTCCTTAATCAAGAACATAAGTGATAATAGACTATTCTTGGAAGAGTCTGAAAGTGTAATATATTAATGTAAAGGTTTTTGTATTTTTGGCAGGATCCTGCATTTCTGGAGAAAAAGGAACGTTGTGAATACCTAAAGAATAAGCTTTCTCACATAAAACAACGGATTCAGGACTATGATAAAGTTATGAATTGGAATGTAGAAACTTAGCTATGCCTTCACTTTGTGGATACTATTTTCTATTTTTTAAATCATTATACATATTTTAAACTATTTATTTACTCTCAGAACAGTACACCTATGGGGATTGCTTAATCACTTTGTCACTTATTTAGATGTTGTACGTTACTGGTAGGTTTTATATGCAGATCCAATTTTAAATCAATGTAATGAAGTTATCAAGTAAGTTTAGAAAACCTGTGCTAACATTCTGCTTTTATTGGACAGTATACAGCCTGTCCTATTAAATATCAATATTTTATTTGAAAATACTGTATTTGTAAACTTGCAAAGCCCACCAGAGAAAGCAGTTCTCTGTCAAAAGTTTGCACAGAGATGCCATTAATAATTTCAGATTTTATTTATAGGTGACAGCTTAATGATATCAGAAAGAGTTGAGCTGTTCTTTCTGTCTGGGGTTTGTTGGAGTGCTTAATCATACTGAATAATTTTGGCAAGTCCACAATTAGTTTAATAAGACTTTTTGTATTGTATTTCCAAATGCTCTGCTGTATGTCAGAAATTATCTGGAATTTCACCCAACAAGAGATGCAAAATAACTTCCTATTTAAGCAACCATAGTGGGGGGTGGGTGTTGGGGTTTTGTTGTTTGATTTTGGGGGTTTTTTATTCCCCTCTTTAGAGGTGATGCAACAAATTTATATATGGCCTTAAAGGAATAGAGGTACAGGATGAGACTCATGTTAATGTTCCATTAGTGTTGCTATAGGCCAGTATGCTCTGCATACTTTTTCTGGCTCATCTTAGTTGGAATCCATGGGTTTAAAGGCAAAACACTTCATTCTTCATCAGCAAGTAACAGGACTTTTTGTCTAGGCAGCAGCTGTTTGTGAGCTGGCATTCAGAGAGTACGTACAGCAAAATTAATTCTCATTCGAAGTATAAATTATCACTGTCCTTTATAAGGCTAGGTAAAATGTTTTAATAGACATGCTTTCCAGAGCATATCTGCATAAATTCAATATACATTTTTATATTTTATCTTGGGGATAGGTTTGCATATGCAAATGTTTTCATAAGCCAGTAAATTTTCTTTGTATTCTTTTTCACATCTTTGTTTACTTTTTTTACTTACTAAAATTGTTAGAAGCATTGATAGTTTCTCTGTACAGTTTTCTACAACTGCAATATGTCTGTTCCAAAATATATTTTAATTTGAAAAAACACCCACCAGTGTAGCCATGTTATTCTATTGCTTATAAAGACATTTTGTTAGAAGAAGGTGTTCTGATTAAGGTTATTTTCAAATTTTTGTTAGCGCTCGTTTTTTCTTTAGAAGAAAGTTTTCAACTTTTGCCTTAATTTAAAGGCAAGACATCAGGAAAAATGTTTCCAGTTTAGAACAGTGATGGTAGTACCACCTCTGTTCTTCAGTACTGGAAATGCATTAATATACCTTGCTCTGGCAGTTTTATCCCTTCTGACTTTTGAGCCCTTATCATTTACATTGCAATCCTGATGGCTACAAACCCACTTTCATATTCATAAAGTTGACTTTCTAATTCTATCAGTGACTTAATTTCAAGAGTTTTAGTGGATGAAGAAATAACACAAGACACCATGGGAACACTGAGAGAATTTGAAAACTTGGCACCTCTTCATCTGAAAGCCTTCAGTCTCATCTACCTGCAAGGTGTCTCGCAAGGTGTCTCAATCTTTTCATCAGTCTGAAATCAGATGGCAGTCAGTGCTGTCCCTTGTTCTCCCTCCCTTTTCAGGTGCCTCTCTCTGGTTCAGGTTTCTATTCTTTTCAAAGAGGAGGAAGCTGCTCTACCTTATAAAGGAGCTGGGCCAAGTGTTTTATACCTATTGTGCTCTATACTTCTTAAAATTTTCTTTGTAAGAGACGTCCTTGTCCAAATCCCTGCAATCTAAATGACCTCTCACTGTACACCCAGGTTTCTCATTTTTTCTCAGTGGGAGTTCTGGGCATTGCGTCAGTACCAGGGGAAGGAGATTAATCCAAGTTTAAGGATCAACTGATGTTTATAAAGTGCTAAAAAGAAGCTGACTCTGATGTTTTCTTTGGCAGATTCGCAGTCTGCACCCTTAACAGCTCTTCCTCCCATATGACACTGAGACCCAGCTCCAGGCTCCCTTTGACAGTGGTCCGAGTTTCAGTCTCTGAGAAACTGGCTCCTGGCCCCTCAGTGCCTGTATAGCCTCTGCAGAAGCATCGTGCTTCTCCTTTCCTGCAAAGTTTCCAACAAATGTGTTGGGAAAGGGGGATACCATGCCTGTGGCTGGAACGAGGAAATAAACCAAGCGGAGACAGCTGTATGTGGATTGCTCCACGTTTCCCAGCAAGGTGCTACAGGTGTGGCTGAGTGGATTTTCCAAAAGCTGGGGAGAGAAGGTATGTAGGAATACTCCCTTCTGCCAGCCTTTTGGGTTTCAAATAGGATTAGTGCAGTGCATGGCAGTGGGGCGTGCTGAGCACGGAGCCCCAGGAGAAGGCATTTACCTTCCCAGCTTAGGAAGCCCCACAGGGCAACCTATTGCGACCATTACAGTAAAGTACGTGCTCAGTCCTGCATCGTTACAGACCTCAACGCTGCTAAGCAGGCACTTCCAGTACATACAATTGGTGAGTTGGTTTTGCTCTAACCTATTAATGGAGGACTGAAAAGGGTCTTGTCAACAGTGTTCTGAACATGCCAAAGAAAAAAATACTAGTCTTAAACATTTTTATCTCTCAGAGAAACTGAGATTAATGAAATAAGAATTAATGGCTGAGAGTTGAAGCCAGGTAAATGCAAGACAGAAATTAGGAGGAAATTGAGTGAGAATTAGTTACAATCAGAACTATCAGGGAAAGTGGTCTCTTGATATCCTTAAACAATAGAAGGTATACTTCAGACAAAACTAAAGTTACTAGATGATTATCACCTCTGTCTCTCTATGCAGTCCCTCTAGTCTCAACCCTGTGAATCTACATTGTTGCATATACGTGTAAACAGTCTGCTATGTGGTCTTACTCCTGAGAGTGGGTTTTTTGCAGAAGGTAGTTAACATTTATTTGAATCTTACCAAGTAATATTGCTCTACATCAATGGGCATATAGCATCCACTTTCAATTACAGCCTGTCCTCAGACACTGAGTGTATCTAACAAGAACTTTTATCCTTCAGTCTTCCTCTTAGAAAATGCCCACCTGGCTCCACAGATCTACAAAGGGAAATGTCCAAGAGACTTACAGTTTCCAGGAATATAATAGTTTTCAAACTGGACTTGAATAAATCAATAAAAGGGCTTTTTTTTTTATTGATAAACAGCTGGATATCCTTGATCAAGATAACTGTGGCAACATCTGCATACTCTACTAATCTGTACATTTTTGCAGGGCAGATAAAGCAGCGGCTAACAAATGTAACCAAAAGTTTGTATCGCATAGTAGGGTGGACTACCTTTCATGACAGCGTATCAACTAAAAATACTCGTGGCAATGAAAAACCTAATTGATTTGAAATTGTAGAAGAAGCTATCCAGTATTTAGTTTATTAATCTCAAAATTGTGGTGGAATTTGAAGCATTTGGACAATCATAATATACAAAATGATTGTATATCCTGCACTCCTGTCCAGCATTGAAATTCTTGGCCTTGAGAATAAAAAAAAATCCCTGTCTGAAAGAAGTCTCATTTCTCTCTTCTATTAAAATTGTCAACTTGCAGCAATTTTTCCATTTCAACATTTTATAAATTGGGCTTTTTCCTTCTTAAGAAAGGATGGCATGTGATCTAATGGGAGTAGATCAAACTACAACTTTATTTCAGTTCCTAGAAGCAAATCTTGACTTCTTAAACTAAAGAATTCCCCGTTGTCCATCTTCAGTAGTTTTCATTGCTTTCCTTCAAAATATCTTGGATTTTTCCCAGGTATGATTTAATTGAAAGCGAATTAATTTCTCCTGTTTCCCCTATATTTATAAATTACTCCTGATAAATGCAGCAGGCTGAAGGATACAGAGTGGTAAGTTTTTTCCCCGTCTCCTATTTAAGGAAATGTTACTATTGTTTAAATGTTTTCTTCCTCATCTATTGTCTTACTTGGATGCAGAGTGACACTCCTTAGAAACGGATGCTCAGCAACTTTCCTGTAATTCAAGAGGTCAAACCCAGTCTTGGCACACTTCCACTGTATCCAGTAAAGTTATGATTGCTCTGCACAGAAATTTGGCTAAAACTATCTCTAGCTTTATTGAGCTAATCCTCACTGCGATGCTTATGAAATGGAAACTCTTGGTGACATGAGATGGATCAGTGCTGCTTGCAATTATTTTAGGTAGAAGCAAAACATAATCATGTAACATCAAAATACCTGAAACTAATTTGTTACCTCTTCTTGCATTTTGATGTTAATCTGAACAGATCTCTACTCTTTCACGTGCAGAAAGAGTTTCACTTTTGCATAACTGCATTTTCTTTTTGCTTGTGTTGTGGGAAAGCAAACATTTGCAAGCTTTTAAAACTACATTTTTACATGTACATTTTACATAAAAACCAGTAATTTTCACTCTAACAAAATAACTAGAGACATTCATACAGTTCTAGAACCTGTACTGTAATCCTGTTTAAATAAAAAGACCTTGTAGAATTACCAGAACATGTAAAATGGCTATGATGTATTCTTTCATCCTGAAAGATTGCTTATTCCCTACTATTCCTAAAATATGTGCACTCTGTAGATGTCATTGGGTTTCTTCCTCTCTACCTATAATTGAGTAGTTAGAGTAATTTTTCTTTTCTACCACTGTGCATAGTATTCTGTTCTGGAGATACATACAAATTATATATAGGCATGTGTAAATTATATGTAAATAATTTTTTTCTTTTTCACAACAAATTTCAGATCTTGGTAGTTCTTAATGTTTCATAGTTCTGATCCTGTTTTTCTATTAGCGAGTTTGTTCTGCTAACAAATCTGTCCCTCTATTCCCTTGTACTCTTGTATTTGTGTTTTTCCCCTGCTGCCTCATTCTCACAAAGGCCAATCCATCCTATGGCAACATTTTGTCACTGTGCCTTCTTCTCAAGTACTCTGACATTAATCCATACAATTGAAAAATGCTTTTCTTGTATTTAAACAAATCATCCTCTAGGTTTAACAAGGTGAACTAGTTGCTGTTGTAAACTCCTGAATGTAGGGACCATGTTGTGCTTCATTTGGCATCAACTGGTATGATACTGCAGAATTGTTTGTCAATTTCTGGGCATAGCAAAGTAAGGGTAATAGAAGAAAGTTACTGTTACATAGTTAAACGTAGTTTTATAATCTTTACTACAGTAGTTGTGAAAGGTGTTTAGTTAACATCTATAAATATAACAGTGCATTTTCAGTGTGAGACATCCAACCTGTTTTCTGCCTGCATATGAAGATAATCACTAGTACAAGTGCTTCGGATTTCTTCTTTGGAGAGAACAATAAAAGCCCCTCCCAGACTTATGTACCAGCCAAAACCCCAGTATTTCTAGTGGGTGTTAAAACTGTGACTGGTTTTCTTCTTGATGCTTTCTCTTAGTGTCTAGTCAGAGTTGTGCGTGCAAACAAAATAGCCTGTTGCCCTATTTTGAAAAGCAAGTGAGAAGGGAAAGCTGTAGCTTCAGGAAGTTTTCATCTCTAAGAAATCCCTACATCATCTTCTCATCTAGACTTTTGCTATTTTATAGACCAAAAATAAACTTTTTCAAAGTTGCATTGGCATGTATGGTTAGAACTCATCCAGCCCAGTATCTCGACCGGGCACCGCTCTGCTACATTAATCAATATTTCAAAATCTCTCTGCTGTGATCTGTAATGCCAAGAGCTGCTGGAAGTGAACTGGAGTCCTTCATCTATCTTTCTGGCCACCTTTAAAAATAAATCATATGCTTGCAAAGGAGACAAACAGTAAATTTAAAGATATATGAAAAAATGGAATGTACACAACATTTAGTGAAAAACTAAATTTCTTTTGGTCAGAGCAATTAGCACACTCATTCAATGGAATATGAAGTATCCCAACCCATGTTTTAAATGCAATTGACAGTTAACTGTTCACAGCATTGTAGTAATAATTTATTAAAAGAAATCCTCAAAGAAAGCTATTGCAGCGAAACAAGAACCCAGCCTGAAAGAGGTGATTCTGAATACAGTGAGATTATTCTGCGTTTTTGAAAAAAACTTGTATTACTCCACTACTCAGTTTGCTCCCATGAGGACATTAAAATTACAGAAAATATACCTTAAACTTTGCAGCAATGAATGAATTCCAAGTTTGGTGGTTTAGAACAGAATTAAAGCAGTGCTTTTGCTACCGGGATAATAGGCAGCTATTTTCATTAAGTAACTGATGACTGTAATTATGCATTAAAATTCAGTGCTACAGTATCTGTAAATAATGGTCTTTTTCCAGGCTCCTGGATTCTTCTGTTAATTACTGAAATTACTTCAGTTAATTACAGAAATACCATGTAAACCCGGATAGCGCCTTAATCCTGTTAACTGGTCCCTGAGAGATGGCGAGAGCCGGTTTGACGTGACAGAAACTTACCACGGGCTCCATGCCCACACTAGTGATGTATCCACGACGCGCTTTCGCTATGCTACCATACTTTTAATAATTTCTTTGGAGTATTTTGATGTTGTTGTGAAAAATATCCTGTATTTATTTGTAGCGGCAGCAGTACTTTCCTCAGTTTGAGATGCCGAGGGTCGCCCGTTCACCGGAGACACTGAGAGGCCGGACAGCTTCGCTCCCGCCTTCCCCGAGGGTCCGTTTCCCGCTTGGCGGTGAGACTGGGCTGGGCCGGTGCGGCCTCAGAGCCTTTTGAAGCTCGGGGCAAGTTAAACCCGGCATTACCGGTGACAGCCACCGGGCCTCGTCCCGCTCCCTCCTGAGAGGGGACGCCAGGCCGCGGGCTGCCGGCGAGTACTGTCCTTCCTCCCCGGAACGATCGCTGTGCGGCCCGGGCGGCAGCCGGGAGGGGTTGCCGGCGCACCGAGGCGGAAGAGGGCAGGCGCCGGCGTTTCCGGGTCGGCGCGGTGGGACGGCTGGGCCTGACGGCGGGCGCGGGCAGAGCACGGGTCCGGCTCCCCTCCTGCTCTCGGTCGCCGGCGGCCCGCGTGGGGCCGGTCCCTCCTCGCAGCCCCTTCTCCCGCCGCGCGGCACCGTAACGGGGTTTCCCTGCAGGCGGGAGTTGCGCCTCCCCGGCCGGGGCGAGCGGCTTTCAGTCAGGAGCGCGGCCGCCGTTGGCCTCCGCAGCGGCAGGGCGAAGCCGCGGAGATGGATGACGAACCCGAACGGACCAAGCGCTGGGAAGGAGGCTACGAAAGAACATGGTAGGCTTTCCTTTCCCTTCCTCACCTTCTTGTTGGTGAAAGACGGGAAAAAGAATCTCCCTTCTGCTCAATAACAGTCTGTTTTGCGTAGGGAAATTCTTAAAGAAGATGAATCCGGATCGCTGAAAGCGACCATCGAGGACATTCTTTTCAAGGCAAAGAGGAAAAGGTAGTATGTGGTGCCACGAGCCTGCTAATAATACTGCTTTGGTCAGTTATAGGGACTTAATCATTCTGAAACTGGGTCCTCTAGGTTGAGTAAGCATATCAGCACGCCTGCAATATATTTTTGTGTCCTTACCCCTTCGGAGCTCCAGGTGCATGCTTCCTGCCTGCTACTTACTAACTGTGCCAGAAAAAATAGTAAAATTTACTTTTGTCTTTAACCTTAAGACTGAATGTACACAGGCTAGATACCCCAGATGTATGCTAGTTAAAGAGGTCAGGTCTTGATCTGATGAAACACGGTGCAAAGCACTGCAGTTGCAATTTGCACTGCTTAGAGAAAATCCTTCAACATTTTTTTAATATAAATACCAAGCTGGGTTTTGGTATCATGGCACCAGATTTCTGTTTCAAATTGTCAGAAAATTGCTAGATAAAATCTAGACTTGTTTTATTTCAAATTATGTTAAAATATTCAAATTTGGATAAAATTTTAAAGTTCCATTAAACCTGGTAGTAAGAAATAGGTTTTGTTTGTTTGTTTTCTGAGAGGCATGAAATCTGTAATTGAATTGTCTGGTTTTCAGTGTAAATAAGTGTGGTTTGTTTTTGCTTCATATTTGCCAGAAGTCTAGTACTGGATTTGTTCCAGACTTTTGTTTTAGGAACCATTCATTTGCATTTTACTTATATCCTTTTGTGGTTTATTAGACTCTATGAACACCATGGACAAGTTCGACTTGGAATGGTATGTTAATGTCTTAACCCTTGTCTGTCCTGAGTCCAAAACTACTTGAACAGAGGTGGTGTGCCTAATCTGAAATACACTTTTGCTGACTTAATGTGCTTGAGACCAAAGCTTGTGTTTTTCACCAGACTTTTTTTTTTTTTAAACATTCTTTGTTCATTGGCAGTGTGGGATGTGAAGCATGAATATTCAGAGGTGGAGGTTTGGCATATTCATTGTATCAGGGTGTGTTTTGCAACAGCAGTCAGATCACACACACTAGCACTGTCGATTTTTCTTCATGTGAAAAATGGGCCTAATTTAAATGAGTTGTAAATAATAACATTGCTTTATACAACGCTGAGCTCTTCAGATGAAGAGGTGAAGGTGCAAACTGTGCATGTTTTGTAGCTTATCATGAGAGGAAAAGAACAATGTGCATTTTTCAAGATAGTCTTTTTTTTTCACTTTGAAGGAATAGTGGAAAACATGCATTACTTTTTCAGTTGCTGTTGATTGCATAGCTCAGTATACTGAATTTTCCCTGTTTGAGGGAGGAAGTTGTTGCTTTTTTAAGTAAATGGAATAATGAACTTCATTTAAATATCTGTTCTGTGAGTGATTATCACTTATGGTGAAAATGCAGATGCGTCACCTTTACGTTGTTGTTGATGGATCAAGAACGATGGAGGACCAAGATTTAAAACCGAACAGACTTACTTGCACTTTGAAGGTATTTCTGTACTCAAAAGTTTTCTCTTACTAATCCACTGTTTCTCTGTAAACCAGTTCCATTTTGCATTTAAAAGAATGGCAGTCTCCTCTGACTAGGTTACATGCATGGCCTCATTTCTCCTCTCATCCCTACGTTTTTTCCCTTGTTTCTGTTGCTAGTCTGCAATTTTCCTGTTTTTTGAGTAGTATAATCTGTGTGACATTAGTTTGCCTTGCATGAGTACTTCTGTACAGTAAAAACACTTTGTAAGTATGTATTATGGAAAGACACATTGTGAAAAGTATGTGGAAATTAAGCTGAAGTGTTGCCCGTAATAAGGGATGAAAGAAGAACAAACACGCTTTCATTACACATCTAGAATTTTTTTTTTTTTCTTACAATTGCGTTTTGATGAATTCTGGTTTGAATGGATGCTAGACAGGAGTTGAATTGGATTGCTGCTTCAGGCTGTGGAGGACTTGAACTGTACATCTTGTACTATATGGTCTTCTCTAACAACACTAAGCATTGAAATCCTGGGTTCTGATGATTTCATATGGATTAGTGCTTTTTGGTGTGTGGTAAACCTCCATTTGAACCAACAGTAATCTAGAACTTTAACATATGAAGTGAATAAAATAAGGGGTGGCTAGTTTCTGAAATTTACATTGCATTGGTAACATGGAAGGAGGGAGAAGGATGGAAGGGTTAGGGTGAAAGGAAAATGGACATGAATGGCTCATTCCCCCCTTTTTTTTTCCAACTTTTTTTTTTTTTAAATGATACTGGACGTTCTGCAAGTACCACCTGCTTAATGCCTATTTAGTTTTTAACGGTCTTAACTTTTCTTTATAGTTACTGGAATATTTTGTTGACGAATACTTTGACCAAAATCCTATTAGTCAGGTATGTACAACCATGCAAGAAACAAGTAACTGAAAACTATTTTAAAAGTTAGTTTTAACACTAGCTAGTAAACTGTTTTCAATTGATGTATTCCTTCCCATCCCTTCCTCACCAGTCTCGTGAAATTCTTGTTTCTGCCGGAACTAATGAAAATAAGAACCCATCTATTCCCTTTTTCTTAAACATAAATTGTAGCACAGAAGACTTGATTATATTTTTTTTCAGGCATTTAGAATTTTGAAAGATTTCTTTTTGTACCTTGTGGCAAAAGTACTGGAAATACAGGAATGTGTGTTAACTGATGCCTAGTGTTGTGCTGCTGCTGTTACACTTACAAGAAAACTTGCATAGTTAAGTAATTCTGATCCATAAAGAAGTATTAGGCAAAATACAGCAAAAATGTAAATCAACTTCTTTTTAAACTTGCTAAGAAAAGTTTTGCCTTTTTTTTTCCTTCTCCAGATTGGCTTAATTGTAACCAAGAGTAAAAGAGCTGAAAAAATGACAGAACTTTCAGGTAGGGAGGTAGTATAATTTTTTTTAAATTGGAGATGTTTTCATCCCTTGTGTTGATGTTCTAAGTTCTACCTGGATGACACTGCTGAAAGTGAAGTAGCATTAACATAATATTTTTAATTTAAAAAATAAGTTATTGCAAGTTATCTAAAACCAGAGTCTTTGTTTTGATCTGGTTTGATCTAGAATTGCCATTGCGTGCTTGTTTGTGATCAAGTCTTATCCAGACCACAACTAAAGTATGTTTTATTTCCCCTATAGTTAATTTCTCAACCTGTTTGTTAATTTTGTATTTTATGACATCTGTGTGTTCTGTGAGATCTGATCAGATGTTAAGAAGCAAGGTTTCTTTGGTTCCTGCCTTCTGTCACTAGCAATCTGTGTGGCTTCAGACATGAAGTCTTAATTTTTTCTCTTTATTCACTTGTAAAACTGGAGCAACGTTACTGAGGAATTTGAGGATCAGTCAATCCTTGAACAGTACTTTGAGGACAACAGAGGAAACTAAACTTTGTTTCTGCTGAAACACTTTGTGAGCCACTTCACAGTCATGTTAAGCACTTAATGATATGCAATGGTGATTTTATTCTTTTTGACTTCTTGAAGTTTCTAACAGTTGAGTGCTTGTAGAGTAATAGTCTTTCTGTTAATATATTGTTTTATTGTTTTCTACATTCTGATCAACATGTCAATTTCTAAGGAGAAACATAGAGTTACAAGTCATAGTTTGAAAACTGTTGTTGTACAAGTACCCTTCATTAAATATATAGTTTGAATATTTCAATTCTTTTAACTTGTTATTTCAGGTGAATTTTTTTTTTCACTTACAGGTAACTCAAAAAAGCACATAACTGCTCTGAAGAAAGCAGTGGATATGAACTGCAGTGGAGAGCCATCTCTGTATAATTCCCTAAATTTGGCCATGCAGACTTTAAAGTTAGTATATACGTGGGGTTTTTTTGTTTTTTCTTTTTTCCATAATTAGTATAATGCTGATTGTGAATTTTTGGAGGGGCAGAGACAGTGTTTTTTACAAGTAGCATCTTCCATCGTGCTGACCTGAGTCTTTAAAAGGCAGCTTTATGTCCTCTTACAATACAAACTGTTAAGAAGTTAAATACGTTAGTAATGCAGAAGTTAATTTTTCTAACACAAGATGCTTCTATTTAGAGGTGTGCTGCTTATAAAAAGCAGCAATATTTTAAAACGAAGTAGATGATTTTATGTTGTGTGTGAATATGGTGATGAAGGACCCTGCAATTATTTTTTACTAGAGGGCTAAGATATGAGAGAGGGCAGAGTTAGGGGTTAATAATGATAAGAGAACAGGAAAAGAAACAGCATTGAATCACAGTAATCTGGTGGGAGTTTTGGCGTGCTTTAGAAAGCAAAAAAGTTTTTTTTAAATCTATCCTACCTGAAAATTTACCTATGTGAGGTATTGAGATGGGATAAACATTTGTGGAAGACTGTTTCAACAAATAATTATAGCTAGAAACACGGCCAGAACAAAGCTAGTAGTTAATGTCATAAATTGTTCGAATGACTAGTTGGAAGAGAGGTTTCCGTTAAGAACTAAAAGACAGTAGTTAAAAGTAATGGATTTACACCTATAAACTGATTAGAGATTTTTATTTTAAGAAGTCAAGAAGACTTATGCAGCGTTGCTAGTTTGAAGGTGAATTTTACCTGTGAGAATACAGATAAGGTACAGGGATAACTTAAGCATTAGAGAAAACAATCAGATAACAACAACAAAAATACCGTATTTTAGACACTGGAAAGGTTTGGCTTTTGGAAGTGAAATTCTGGTGCTCAGAGAAGGATCTTGCCAGTCTTTTATAATTTGTAGGGGACTTCATATCATGTTGTCTTCTGACTTTAGTATGTTAAAGTCCTTGGAAACTTTAGCATAAAAGTAGCTTAGTGTACAGAAGTAAATTAACTATATACTTTCTTTAGGCACATGCCAGGACATACAAGCAGAGAGGTTTTGGTAGTCTTCAGCAGTCTGACGACATGCGATCCAGCCAACATCTATGATCTAATTAAGGTACAGAAGTGAAGTTTGACTACTATGCTGAACATCCAAGCTATTAGACTAAAAACAGACAGTTGCAGTGTCATCGCCAATTAATTTTCATTTAAACCTTTGAACCTTTTTACTGTTTTCTATTCTGCATATGAATTTGAGTATGCTTTCTTTTTCCATTTGAAGTGTTTAAAAGCAGTTAAGATCAGAGTATCTGTCATCGGCCTAAGTGCTGAAGTTCGAGTTTGTACAGTACTTGCCCGAGAAACTGGTGGTATGTATCTGAAGTTCAGTAGTTATACTACTAATACACAAGTTTAAAATTGAAATTAAGTAACTAATTTGTCATCTATTCATTAATGCATTTTGATATTTAAGGATGAATATTCTGTTGTGCTGGCAGAAAACTTAAGGGTTTCCCAAATCTACAAAATACACAGTGAAATTATTATCAGCTGGTAGCTGCATCTCTAGAGAGAAGAAATACATATATTTTAAAACCTAGTGTTCCACATATAAAGCTATCTGATGTGGAACTTAATTAATGTAATATGTTAATATCAATTACTACAGTGGTAACTCTTACAATATCATTACTACAGTGTAATGTTGGAGAAAAAGCTATGAGCCTTCATATCTAATAAAATTAATAACACCAGAATGTTTAAAAACTTGTCATTTTCAGTAGCATTAACAGGACTGTTTTTCAGGAGCAGGGTTGGGTAAATTATTTTTTTTACTCAAGTTGTTTTCTGCATTTGGAGAATATGCTTGTATTCTTATCTGCTCATAATCTGAGAGTAAGGCATTTCTTTCTTTGTGACAGGAACATACCACGTTATTTTAGATGAAAGTCATTATAAGGAACTGCTGATGCATCATGTTAGTCCTCCACCTGCCAGTTCAACTTCTGAGTGCTCCCTTATTCGAATGGGTAGGATATGGTTTTGTTAAAGTCCTAGCAAAAGATTTGCAAATCTTGTCTTTCTCTTTCTTTGCATCTTCTGTGTTAAAGCCATGCAAATAGTTAGAAGCATAATAAAGACATTGAACAATTGGGGTCTTTATTTTAAACTTCTATTTTGCTAAATACATACCAATTTTCTTGCTGTTGTTCCTGCAAAGTAGTCAGCTTTTAAATAAAGTTAAGAATTAAATAAGACACATTATTCAACTGCAGTTGGAAACATTAAAGTGGAATGATATTGCTTGTACAGTAATTGGTATAAATGTAATACTTAGAATTTAAGGATGAAAAACTATTTTGTTTTTCCCTCTGTTTTTTTTCCCTGCAGAAGGCAACTATTATAAGCTTAACTGACTGTAAGAGCCATCTGTTTGGCCATGTAATACATGTTTGTTAGGAGCACTACTGTGGTGTTCTTTCAACAAATGGATTAGGTACCTTTTTTTCTCTTGATGTATTTCTCAATAAATTTAAGCCTGGAGTTAAACCAGAATAGCAACTCTTAACGCCATGAATTACAGCATTGATTTCTCACTTTCATCCACCCGTTTTCACAAATAAGAACGTATGTATTTTTATGTGTAGATTTAAATACTGAAGAGATTTACTTGTTATAGGTAAAGCCCAAATGGCAGTCAGAAAAATTAACTGCCCACTTGACATGAGCTGTAAAAAATAAGTGGTAGAAAGAATGCTATCTGTTACAGCCTCCGTAAAGTGCTATAGTCTCATACTGCACTTGGGAAGGTGAATATACGCTTGGTGTCTGCATATAAAAATGTTTTCCCCTTAATTAGAAACCACTGTTCAAGTGAACATTCATGTAGTGCTCTTTCTGCTTTCCTACCATTGCACATAATTTTCTTTTTAACTGTTCTTCAAAAATGGGGTTCCAGTGAGCTTCAATTAATATGAAGTCCATGAAAAGATTTTTTTTTCAGTTGGGGGAAATACAATGAAGGATTTGTTGGAGGATGTAGTTAGAGACCTTTAGGAAGAATTTGATACCTAATAAGAGTGTATTATTTCTCCTGTAATAACAAACAGACAAAGAAAGAGATAGGCCTTAATATTTAGAATAATCTTTGAACTTCTCCATTGAAGTAAGAAACTGAAAGATTACTGGCATGTTTAAAATTGGTAATATGGCATGTTTTTCTCTTCAGGTTTTCCTCAGCATACTATCGCTTCTCTATCTGATCAAGATGCAAAACCATCCTTTAGCATGGCGTAAGTAGAGTTGATTAGAATTCAATGAGCTGATAAGAACTGAATAATAATTAGTCATATTTAGAAAATCTGCTTGTCAGTGAAAATATTGCAAAATAACATGAAAAAATAGTAAGTAATGTCTTGTGACTTCTCAGTAGAAATTCTATTTCCATTTGCACATCCAGTATGTGGCCATAGTTCCCCCTGTTAAATATGCTTTTTAAAATTTACATTTAAATTTTTTTGAAGGTAGTAAATGGCTTTTAGTTGTGTTGTGCAGTGATTAGAACACAAGGGTGCTACAAAGTAATTACTACCAATTTTACCTGCATTTCTTGATTCAAGTAGTTTTATCACTATAAAGATAATGATGAGGGTGAAGGGTATTATCTGGAATAAAGTATTTTTTATCTATTTACTAATGTGACTTTAAAGGGAATTTTAAGATAGAGGCCTCATTTGATTAGTGTACCAGTGCTCTTATCAATGAAAGGGATCACAGTTTTCAGGGATGATAGGGGAGTCTGAATTTTCAGAAGGAAACAGTGTCTGCTGTTTGAAAGAATAAGTACCAACGTGCATCTTAAAGTCAATACAGAATATTTGTGTGTGTGTGTAAGTGGAAATACTAATGCTGTTATCTCTCATAACTTTATTTTTTAAATATATATTGGCTCATTTATGTGGGAAAATTTAGTCTTTGTTCTGTTTCTGTGGGAAAATGTGGTTACTGGTATCTCACCCTATCAATTGCTTTCTGACACTTCCATGCACATGGAACTGTTGCATGGAAGCTACTGCAACTTTTTAAACTATTTGTTGTGAGAACTATGTAGTATTTGTAGTTATGTAGTGTTATGGTGTTATCTCTTAGGTATTAAATTGTCTCTCTCTACTCTAGGCAATTGGAAAACAACAGTGAGCCAGGTCTTACACTGGGTGGATATTTCTGTCCCCAGTGCAGAGCCAAATACTGTGAACTTCCTGTGGAATGCAAAATCTGTGGTGAGTAGCCGGAAAAGGTGAGCAGATGAATTACAAGTTAGTGGTAAGAGAGTTAAGGGGTAGAAAAATTCAACTATACTTAGGAATTAAAAGCCAGCTCTGCTTTAAGAAGCCTGCATTCCTGTGTCCTGGGATGTCAGCTTCGTACGAGGGACTTTCAGGACTATACCTGTAACAGTAAAGCTGTATCATATTCCCTAGTATGATGTTATAAACTAAAAGGGCTAAAGCAAAGGGGGGAAGAAGGGTGATTCACATATGAACGGTAATAATTTCCTCAAGAATCCGGGTTTAACAGACACACCAATGTTTCAGACTCCTCAGTGCAAGGCCATGAAGATAGAGTGCTTTGGAGTAAAAGGACAGAAGTACCCCCTCACCTCCGGGAGCATGTGGATGAAAGGTTTCAAAGTTGAACCCAAGGGCAGGCTGCACAGTGACACATGAAAGGCTATAGAGTTGTAAACGGAAGCCCTTCGGTCTTGCAAATGCTAATGGACTGTGCAACCAACGGTGCCTTTCCCCCCACAGCTTAATGAGGGCGGGAGGGAGGATTAGCATTTTTTATGGTATTAATATTGTGTGAGTAACAGCTGTCCTCCTGTTAGCTTCTACAGGCATATGACTAAAACGTGATAGGTATTATCAAGATGTGTGTATTTGGCAAGAGGATGAAATAATTCTAGTTTTGGGTCACCCATCCTAGTTTCATGTCAAGGTTTTTGTATCGGCATGAGTTTCATTTCAGCAAGGTAGTAGTGTAACTGGAGAAATCCTGTGTATCAGCAACAGATTCTCCACAGCTGCATCTGTCAGCAGAACAAGAGGTTGGAAGTTTACACTGCATGTGAGTGAGTGATGAAGAATTTTGTGCCAGCCCATGCCCCAGCTAACACTAGCCTGTTACTGTTTAACCCCCGTAGTCAGCTAAGCCCCACGCAGCCTCTCACTCACTCCCCCCTGCAGTGGGATGGGGGAGAGACTCGGAAGGGTAGAAGTGAGAAAACTTGTGGGTTGAGATAAAGACAGTTTAACAGGTAAAGCAAAAGCCATGCACGCAAGCCAAGCAAAGTAAGGAATTCATTCGCTACTTCCCATCGGCAGCCATTTCCAGGAAAGCGGGGCTCCATCATGTGTAACGGTTACTTGAGAAGACAGGTGCCATAACTCCCAACGTCCTCCCCCTTCCTTCTTCTTCCTCCAGCTTTATATGCTGAGCATGTTGCCATATGGTGTGGGATATCCCTTTGGTCAGTTGGGGTCAGCTGTCCCGGCTGTGTCCCCTCCCAGCTTCTTGTGCCCCCCCAGCCTGCTCGCTGGTGGGGTGGGGTGAGAAGCAGAAAAGGCCTTGACTCTGTGTCAGCACTGCTCAGCAGTAACCAAAACGTCCCTGTATTACCAACACTGTTTCCAGCACAAATCCAAAACACAGCCCTGTATTAGCTGCTATGAAGAAAATTAACTCTATCCCAGCCAAAACCAGCAGACCTGTGTTAGCGTGGCTTCGGCAGTATTATAGCAGGCTGCAGCAGAGCTTTGTAGTTGGGCACCATTTTAACTGGTGATGTGAAACAGCAGAACCGTCGTTGCCAAAGAGGAGTTGTGCATTTAGATTTAATTGGAAGACTCTTCTATGGTTGCATTTTGTTTATGGCATGAGGATGAAAAACTTGCTAACTTTACAATTGTGCATTGTAAATGGACTTCTAAAGACTGAGTTAAACCTTTTAATTAGAAATTTGGGCAACTTGCTTGTTCTTCATATTTGGATTTAATTCTGGAAAGGATTACAGGTTTGGATTATGGAAGCTAATGAACAATTTTGTGTTTTAATTCTTAAAAGCTGTGAACCACTGAGTAATTAAAAAATCTTTTTTCCTTTTTGCCTTGTTTAATACAGAAAAGCTTTTCAGTAAGTCCTCTCTTGTAATATTTTGATGTCTCTTTATTTGCAGGTCTTACGTTAGTGTCTGCACCTCACCTGGCTCGGTCTTACCATCACTTGTTTCCTTTGGATGCCTTTCAGGAAGTTCCTCTGGAAGAATATCAGGGGGAACGGTATGCATATCATACTTGAGAGAATGAGTGTACTTGTGGACCCTGTAATTTTTTTGTCGTGGAAGTAAGAATAGCTGGCAGCAGCTTCTTTGCTGCTGGGAGACACTGTTGAATGTTGGGGCATTTCGGGGCACCTCTGGCAATAAGAAATATTTGTAGTTCCCATTAACTGTTATCCTGTGTGTTCAGTTGAACAGCTGAAATAATTGCCATAAATCGTTACTATGTATGAGATGTTTCTTAAACACCGTTTTACAGAATGTTGGCTTTTTTCAGTTAAAATACACAATTTTGCTTTTAGGTGTTGTCAAGGCTGCCAGGGAGAAATGAAAGACCAAAATGTAAGTATGTTGAACTGCATTGGAATTTGCATTGAGGGTTGTCAGAAGTAGAGATGATCCTTTAGTATAGTCTTCCAAAGACCAGAAAAATATTTGTAGAAGTTTATCTCTTGGTTAGCTAGAGTTCTTTGTTACAGAGTCACGCCTTTTAGGCTGCAAAGTCTATAGAAGTGTGGGAGGGGATTTCCTAGAGTTGCACAAATAAGCTTCCACTCTTAGCCATTTGGAAGCATCTACAGTGACTTGAGCTCAGCCCTTTAGAAACTTTAATTCAGTTGGGTTTCTGTGATGTTAGCAATATAGTCTATTTACACTGTCTTGATGACACAACTGATGCCCTACTGTAGTGCTATGATGGTGATGATTTTTTTTCTAATTTGACTTGTTTTTCTCTCTTTTCCACACAGGTTTACATATGTAAAGTGTGTCAGAATGCATTTTGCGTGGAATGCGATTTGTTTGTTCATGATTCTCTGCACTGCTGTCCTGGCTGTATTCACGAGCACCCTGCTCCCATATCTGTATGATGCCATCTCTTTTAGAAATTGTCGTATCTATGTCATTCTTGCATAAATCTATTTTGTTTATTCAACCATAGCTTTCACTGAGGCACCTCAAAACAAGAAGGACCTAGATGATTACAGAAGGATGAGCACTGGCTTGGGGGCAAACTTTTAATTTTTACCTAATGTATTAATGATTCTGTTACTGTTAATATATTCTTGAATTATCTGTATCTGATTTATTATCTTTGTTCTTGTTTGAAAAGCTCTGGCTTTGTCTGAATGTTATTGTGAGTAACATGTATATTTGTAAATGTGAAAGTGATAAAACTGGTTTGTGTGATAATGTGGTGATGCATCTTCGTTTCATTGTTTGTTCAGAAAAGAAGCCCTGAAAATACATTTTATATATCAATTGTTATAAGGTCTTGTTTTTCGTGTATGGTGGAGTTCTACAGATCACAATATTTTTTGTAAGAATTTAATGAAGATGTTTTTGAGCAGTTAGTTGGGGGACATTTCAAATATTAATTTCAAGTATTGTGGCTATTAACCTTGGCCTTCAGTAAGGCAACTCAGATACAGCTGTTATAAACATGCTGAAAACACATTTTGGGTTTTAGTGGTACAGCCCAAAACTAACTGAATTCTATTACTGTTGTGTCTGTAGTTGTGTGGTTTAAGTTTCACTTTCTTGTAGGAGTGTAAGGTTACTGAAAGGCAATGAATTTGCAAAGGTGTAAGACCTGACTTTATTGTTTGATGGTCACAGCACTGAAGACGGTAATGCTGTTGTGATTCTGAGGCTAGAATGAATTGCCAGAACTGCAAGTCATCTTCTCTCCTTGGCTAAACCCCCAGAACAAGAGACAATAAGGTGGGGGGAGAAGGGGAAGCATGTGTCCTTAGCTGAACATTGAAGAATGGAAATTGAGACAAATGCATGACACTCGCTGCCATTTTAGAGTGGCTGTTCAGAGTGTGGTTGCAATTTGAACTTGTGAGAATGTAACATGCTACACCTCAGTAAGAGGAGATTGTGATGGTGCAGTGTCTAAAGCAGTATGTCGCATCTGGTTTTCTGAAGTCGTGATGTTTGTAATACATCAGCAACTGAGTTACTCTGGATGTATCTGACTTAATTTTTAAAATTGTGAGCTTTGTTGTCAGATTAGGAACAGCAATCGTCTAACCTAACCACTGAATCTTAAAAGTGCAAACAAACAAAACCCTTAAGTTAGTTCCCTGTTTTTCACGCTCACCACATACAAACAATACATGCTACTTTTCAGTTTTCACAGGCAGTTTTCATTTAAAGCCCTTTCAATATGCAAATTCTCAATTGTTAACATAGCTCCTTCTGTGCTTTTTCTACTATTTATGCCTGCAGGCTGGCTAGAATGCAGTAATTCTACTGTGTTGGCAGAAAAATGACTGCTTTGGCATCTGTGCTTCATTTTGTGCTGAGTCAAACAACCCCTATAAACCCTTTGTGCTATCAGGTGGTTGCAGTGTCTGTTGCTGTAAGGGTGTCCTAAAAACTAACAGAAAAAGGACATATTCATGGGTTTTGGTGTGGTCTGGTAGGCAATTCCAAGCCAAAAGAATGCCCTAAGCATCTGGCTCTTAGATACTCTGATATTGGTGATGGCGTCTTGGTACGATGTTTTCTGATAATATTTTCATCTTCACAATCAGCATTTCCTAATGGAAGAAAAGGTTTTGTCAACACACTTTAAATCTGTTCTAGCTTCTTCTCTTGCTAGATACCAAAATAACATACTTAGAAGTAGAAGCTATGTAGAAGTTGTGGCCATGTACTTCATTATCTGCTTGTGGTCTGAGTAGTAACCTGGTTTGTACTTTTCCACCCTTCTCATTGGGTAGGAAGAGCAGTTCAAACTAGGTCCTGAAAAATCGCTATGACAGCAACATTTGTCTGATGCGTAAAGAATTTCAGCTGTGGCCTTTGTATTTAAAGCAGCACAGAAGAAATGCTTCTTTCATCTGTACTCTTTGACTGGGATTCACTGGATCTCAAGTCTCCTTTGCTTGTGGGAAGCTACAACCTGCTTAATTCTTGTTCTTGTATTTTCTTATTTACTGGACCTGCCACAAGATTTGTCAATCAGTGAGGTTATTAGCAGGCCTGTGAGAAATTCCTATACTTCCTGAAGATGTTGTGTAATACGGTTTTGACATAAAGTGTTGAGGGACGAGACAAAAAGACACAAACATCCTGTGGTGGGGTTGAGGACACAACTGTGGCAAGAAGTTTGAGGTTGAAAGGCACAGTGAGACTAGAGAGCGCACTGCCATGTGGAGTGAAGGGGATTTTGGAAAGGTGAGCGCCCTTGCTTTACTGTCCACTTTATACCTTCCTTGCAGGAATAAAAGTTACCATCTGTATCAACAGTCATAACTAATTTCCAAGACTGGAAGTGCTGAAAATATATTAATTAAAATACGGGTGTATTGGGTTTGCGTGGCAAGGTTTTTGTAGCGGGGGTGGCTACAGGGGCGGCTTCTGTGAGAAGCTGCTAGAAGCTTCCCCTATGTCCAACAGAGGCAATGCCAGCCAGCTCCAAGACGGACCCACCGCTGGCCAAGGCCGAGCCCATCAGTGACAGTGGTAGCGCCTCTGGGATAACATATTTAAGAAGGGGAAAAAAACCCAAAACAGCACAATTGCAGCCAGAGAGAGGAGTGAGAATATGCGAGAGAAACAACTCTGCAGACACCAGTGAAGAAGGAGGGGGAGAAGGTGTTCCAGGAGCAGAGATTCCCCTGCAGCCCATGGTGAAGACCATGGTGAGGCAGGCTGTCCCCCTGCAGCCCATGGAGGTCCACCGTGGAGCAGATATCAACCTGCAGCCCGTGGAGGACCCCACACCGGAGCAGGTGGATGCACCTGAAGAAGGCTGTGACCCTGTGGGAAGCCCATGCTGGAGCAGGCTCCTGTCAGGACTTGTGGACCCGTGGAGAGAGGAGCCCATGCTGGAGCAGGTTTGCTGGCAGGACTTGTGACCCTGGGGGGGACCCACTGTGGCCAAGGCCGAGCCCATCAGTGACAGTGGTAGCGCCTCTGGGATAACAAATTTAAGAA
>NW_008795926.1:1128244-1128615 GCF_000699145.1 Aptenodytes forsteri
CAACCCACCACAATGAGTAAGAGAAATGTCTGGTTTTAGTTTTGTATAACAACCACAACTCCCAAAGAACTTACATGGCATCCTGGTCTGTCTCATGCATATGAGGAACAGTTTTAATTCCAGATTGTGATGTACCTTATGGGTGAAAAAATGCCATAAAGTACTGACTCTGAAGCATGACTGGATTGTGCAGGCTCCTGGCTGAAGGAGCTGGAAGCCATTGTGCAGCGGGAGAGATATGACTTAGTCGCCATCACAGAAACATGGTGGGGTGACTCTCATGATTGGAATGCTGCAATGGATGGCTATAGACTCTTCAGAAGGGACAGGCGAGGAAGGAGAGGTGGTGGGCTGGCCCTGTGTGTTAGGGA
>NW_008795926.1:1130808-1155847 GCF_000699145.1 Aptenodytes forsteri
GGCCTCAAGTTGTGCCAGGGGAGGTTTAGATTGGATGTAAGGAAAAATTTCTTTACTGAAAGAGTGGTTAAACATTGGACCAGGCTGCCCAGGGAAGTGGTGGAGTCCCCATCCCTGGAAGTATTTAAAAGACGAGTAGATGAGGCACTTAGGGACATGGTTTAGTGGGCATGGTGGTGTTGGGTTGACGGTTGGACTCGATGATCTTAGAGGTCTTTTCCAACCTCAATGATTCTATGATTCTATGAATGAGAGTAGATGAATGTTATTTTAAAAGTCATCAAATTTGAATGAGAATCACGTTTCCATATTTAGGAAAAATAAACGTGGTGCCCATAGTGCAATTCATGAAAGTAATTTTTCAAAATATAATAGACCTGGAAGACTTTTACGACTTTTGCAGCACTTTTCGCCTTGGGATTTGAAAGCACTTAAATTGTTTAGCACACATTTTCCTATGAGAGGAGAATGTGATTTTTGTAACCAGTGAAAAAGAGTAAAAACAACAGGTTGGAGATTCTGGATTTAGAATCACTTTCTTAAGGATTAATTTGTTTGGAAAATGTTGTAAATCTCTTAAGATCCCTCAATTATTTGAGAAAACAAAGCAAAGCTCTTTGGAGGCAGGGAGGGAGCATAATTTAACTATATGAACCGTAGACATGTTTGCTGTGTTCTGAACCATCACATAGCAAAATATTTTCTACGGTTGTCATACCACAGTACTAATAACAAAAAGTTACTACTTCTACAAGATAAGCTATATTTGAGAAGACTAGTGTAAATACCAAACATTTAATAAAACCACTTTACTAGAGAGAAGTGTTGACAGTGTAAGTTTGGCAATAAATTTCATTGCCAAATTAATTTCTTTTTGAGATTATGAAATCCCAGTTCCTTTTCATGCAACTCCTGCTAGTCATTACTTATACTGAAAACAGTTGAAATTTTAAAATACTGCAATAGAACAATTGCTTGCTTTGATTTTTTTTTCTATTTCTCACTTCTACTTCCTATCTTCCATTTGGCATTGTATGTTTTGTCACCTCAGTTTTTTTCCTAATTTAAGGAGAAATTCAAAGTTTGCTAGCAACATTCAGTCATGGCTTTGAGATGGAAGAATTGAGGTGACAGAGGTGTGTTAGTTTACCCAGGCTATTCTAGGATTTCAAGCTACAGGATGAAGCTCTTAGATCTGCCACTGATCTGTGTCATCTTGCTCAAATCTCACCTGTTTATGTCTCTTCTTTCTCTCTGTTTTGGTTGTAAATGCTTCAGGATACTTGCTGTTGTCATTGTGGTCTATCAGAGTTAGCAGAAGTCTCTGGCTAGTCAGATTTATAATACACTTCTTTGTAGCAACTCTCCAGTTACCTCATCTCTTCTTAGTAAGGTGAAATCAAGTGTTTCTAAACTGTAGAAACCATGTTATTAAGGTAACAGAGGTGATGACAATGTTATCTAAAAGATGCGGGTAATATAATTTGGTAGTCGTCTTTGTTTTTTCAGAAAATGTCTGCCAAAGAGGACCCTACAGTGGAGACGAGTGACAATGAAATACGTGAGCTGAATCCTTCTGCATTGCAAGCTTGTTTCCCGCATGCAGCCTTTGATTTTCACAAGCTTGCCAAAGTCATGGAGGCAGAATTCCAAGAAGTCCGTGAACAGCTGCAGAACAGTTACAACCCTACCATGAGAAATGAACACCACAGATTAAAGTCCTTCTTGTCCTATACATCTCATTCATCATGGTCTTTCACAGAAATGGCAGCTGCTGGGTTTTATCACATGCTTGTTAAATCCAGCGTGCAGTGTTTTTGCTGTGGATTAGTTTTATTTACCACGAAGGTTAGATGTACCCCATACAAACAGCCCAAGAAATTTTGTCCCACTTGTGAATTTGTCCTGGGCAAAGAGGTGGGTGATATTTCAAAGTACGACATATGTGTTCAGAAGTTGGAGAAGAACCCAGCAGAGCACGCCTACAGGTACAGTGCGAAGGATGCGAGGCTGCAGTCCTTTGATGGGTGGCCATTATACGCCAAAGGAACGAAGCCCAGTTTGCTTGCCAGAGCTGGGTTTTTCTTTACAGGTAATTGGAAGCGATCCTTGGAGAGGTTTCTCTTTTGATTTATAAAATGGTGCTTACATTACATTACAGTAGACATATAAAATGTCTACTTACAATACTTGAATGGGTATAATGTTTTTTTTCACGCCACTCATCATTTTGTAATATACTGTATCCCCCATAAATACTTTCTTTCCCAGGCTGAAGATCATAGGCGACTCAACTGTTCCTCATGCGGAAGGTGTTCCACATTTTTGATCGTCCTTGCTGCTGTTCCCTGCACCTTTTCCTTTTCTAATACAGTATTTTTTGAGTTGAGGGGACCTCAATCACATGCACTGTTTAAGATGTGGATTAACTGTGGGTTTGTACAGTGGCATAATGATAGTTTTTTCTGCTTATTTGTCTGTAACAGATGCCAGGCTTACAGATCTGATGTCTCTTCCTCTCCCCCAGAGGTGCAGACTGCTTTTTTAAGATTGGCATTATATTGTCCCCACTCAGCCATAATCTATTGCATAATTGCTTTGATTTTGGATCCACCTTCTGCTGTATGCCCCCCCTGGTTTAGACAATGGGAATCTCCCGGAATTCTTCTGCAGTGAATGTTAATGCAGACATTGCAGAGAATGTCACTTCAAGTCCTCTGCAATTGCATTGTCCCCTTGGAATGGTTCTTCTACAGCCTGATTAGCAGTTGGCTCTACCAGCTCTCTTCACTGGCTTTTTGTTCCTGCTATCTGGAAGAAGGTTTAGATTCCTTTAGCTTGTTGCTCTTGGACTTTTTTTTTTCCTCCAGCCTGCCTGATTTTATTTTCACACTTCATCTGCGAGAGCTTTTGAGCCCTCTGTTTTCTTTGCTCAAAAGCTTCAGCTTTTTGAATGATACCTTCTTAATTCTTGTAATATCTGATTTATTTTCCTATCAGCATACTTATTTCCTGTAACTTTTCATAAGTCTTTTCTAATAAATAGCACATAGTGGTGTTGCACCTCCAGTAAAATATCGTTCAGGAAACTCTCAAATGCCTGTAAAAGTTGTTGGGGGGTTTTGGGTTTGGTGGGTTTTTTGGGTTGGTTGGTTGGTTGTATTTAGTCAGCCATTTCAGCTTCCTTACCTTTACATAGTTCCTGGTTTCGAAGTTTAACATAGTCTTAGTAGGTTCCCTGTTTCTGCGTGGGATGTTGCATCTAGGTAAATTACAGTCATGGTTACGCAGCAACACTTCCACCATGGGACTTTGAGCTCTTCCCACTGCATTTCTCAATACCAAGTCACATCATCTTGTAGACTTGGTAACCAGCTGCCCCATGAGATTATGCCTGAAAGACTCTAAAAAAAAAAAGTCATCTCTACTTTGCATCTCAAGGTGGTATGCGTGCAGTCCACTTGGGGGATAACTGGAGTCACTGGGTACAATTCTATTTCTTGCCCACAGTGCCTCTCTCATTTCTTTGAGCATTACATACTCACTTTTGCCATCCTGGTTGGTTGGCTGGTCATATGGACCAAGAACTGTGTTATTCCAATAGAGGCCTGAAATTCCAGTCTGTAGAAAATCTTTGCTCTTTGTTGGTTAGTTTGATTTTGTTCTAAGATATCATTAAGATCTGATATTCCTTTTCCTTCTAGCACTGTTTACTCAATTTTCCCTAAATATTTTATCTACTGGCGTTACAGCATTTGACTGACTTGTCTTTCTTCCACCACGTTTATGCTGACTATCAATATGTTAACTTAGAGACAGAAATTCTAGTTCTCTCATCTTATTCCATTGGTTTCTAGAATTATTCATTTACTTAGCTTTTACAAATAAACTGACTAGCTAGAATGCAAAATCAAAAAAATAGCCAACAAAAAAAGATATGTTTATTCTATCAAGCTTGTACAATTTCTTAGATATTTCTGAAGTTTTATCTTGATGGAAAGATCTACCTTATATTTTGACTTTTGGATCTGCACCAAGTTTAGACCCAGACTGACCCAACTGAAATTAAATGGAAATCTAAGCAGTTTTGTAAACCTTTTTAGTTTCAGTTGCTATAATCTAAGAAAAAGGCTTCCCTGAGCTACAAATTTTGGACCAATGGTACAGGCTGGTATAGTCGTGACCAGGTGGCTAGAGTGTGAGGAAGTAAAACACACAAATGTGTGATTATCTCTGAGATCTGTAACTCCCTACATGCAGGCAAGAAAGATACAGTGCAGTGTTTTGCTTGTGGTGGATGTCTGGGAAATTGGGAAGACGGTGATGATCCTTGGAGAGAACATGCTAAATAGTTTCCTGAGTAAGTTGACTGACTGTCATAGAAATATTTCTATATATACAAAAAGGTTGATTTGTTTTGATATCTCTTTTTTTCCTCAGCAATGATGCTGGAAAGCAAACAAAAAAAAACCACATTCTTGTCTTCAAGGTTGTTATATTCAGATAATTGATTTCAGCAGATCTTTATTTCTGAGAACTGAACAGTATAAGTCTGTTGCCCCTAACCTTATAATTATTCTATATATATTGTTTTACATACTTTCTAGAGATCTCCCATGGGCTTTTCATTGAGCAAAAGCCAGCTGATTATTCTCTCAGATAGTCACTATGTTGCATGAACAATGCTGACAGCACCAAAAAGTTTGCCTTTGTTTCATTGTCTTTCTGTTGTGAAAAATCCTGAGTATGCACCTCTTGATAACTGAAACACTGCTTCCAGAATTTTAGTTGGAATTAATGCTTAGGAATAATATTTTGGGTTTTTTTATAGGTGTGAATTCCTTCAAAGTAAGAAATCAAGTGAGGAAATTAAAAAGTACATTGAAACCTACAGTGGATTTGTTGGAGTGGTGGGGAGCTTATAATCTATTTCAATCTTCCTTTGTCATGGAATACTCCCCAAGGAGACGCTATCTGGGATTGAAGATAGGCAAATTAGGCCTTGATCTTGATTTCCACCCTCTTTCTCGTAAAAAAACCCCAACAACCTAAAAGCTGTATATAATTGCATATGCAATTAACACTATGCACTCTAGGTGGCATTTGTTTCATCTAAGTTTATCTTGATATGTGCATCCAAGCTGCTTGCCTGGGCAGTACCTAGGTAGTCCATTGATGAAAAGCCACATACCTCTAATTGGCATTTATCCTACTCGAAGGCAGATGGTTGAATTAACTCCTCATGGCACCTACACATATTTATTGATTATTAAGAAGACCGTAGGCGAGTATGCTAAACTAAGCACTTCTGCACAGCTGAAGTCAGGTTAGGTGAACTCTACCCTGCCAGCTCTTCTTGTGTGACTTCATCTTTTCTTGGGGGACTTACTTTCAACAGAAAAAAATATAACGTATGTAAGATCTTTCATGATTAAAACTCCTGTGCCTCAAAAACCTCAAAAAATCTGGAAGCTAAACCCACTAGCTGATGTAAGATGAGAGGACTGCAAGTATTGCTTGGAAAACACCACCTCAGATATCTTAAGAGCATCAGTGCTATCCTTCTTTCTTTAGAGCTACTACTGTCTGAGGAGAGCCATTTCTTCTCATTAATAGTAACCTGTCGTTAGTCAATTCTGTTTCAGAAAATTCTCTCTCTCAAACTGAAACCATTTAAAATGTTGATACTTAGTACTAGCCCTGTTTATATGTTATAGTTATTTCTTTCGTTTAGCTGAAGAGTGACATGAAAATAGAATGCATAATAGAAATAAATATTAATTTTTAATTTTCCACTTCATAGAATCATAGAATCATAGAATCACTGAGGTTGGAAAAGACCTCTAAGATCATCGAGTCCAACCAGCAACCCAACACCACCATGCCCACTAAACCATGTCCCTAAGTGCCTCATCTACTCGTCTTTTAAATACTTCCAGGGATGGGGACTCAACCACTTCCCTGGGCAGCCTGTTCCAATGTTTAACCACTCTTTCAGCAAAGACATTTTTCCTCACATCCAATCTAAACCTCCCCTGCCGCAACTTGAGGCCATTTCCTCTCGTCCTATCACTTGTTACTTGGGAGAAGAGACCGACACCCACCTCGCTACAACCTCCTTTCAGGTAGCTGTAGAGAGCGATGAGGTCTCCCCTCAGCCTCCTTTTCTCCAGGCTAAACAACCCCAGTTCCCTCAGCCGCTCCTCATAAGACTTGTTCTCCAGACCCCTCACCAGCCTCGTTGCCCTTCTCTGGACACGCTCCAGCACCTCAACGTCCTTCTTGTAGTGAGGGGCCCAAAACTGAACACAGTATTTGAGGTGCGGCCTCACCAGTGCTGAGTACAGGGGCACGATCACTTCCCTACTCCTGCTGGCCACACTATTGCTGATACAGGCCAGGATGCCATTGGCCTTCTTGGCCGCCTGGGCACACTGCCGGCTCATGTTCAGCCGGCTGTCGACCAACACCCCCAGGTCCTTTTCCGCCAGGCAGCTTTCCAGCCACTCTTCCCCAAGCCTGTAGCGCTGCATGGGGTTGTTGTGGCCCAGTGCAGGACCCGGCAGGACCCGGCACTTGGCCTTGTTGAACCTCATACAATTGGTCTGGGCCCATCGATCCAGCCTGTCCACTTCAAGGGGGCATTTCACTGCTTCCTTTATCAAGGGGAATTTACCTACTGCAACAGGTAAAAAAATAGAATATACTGACTTAGCTTTTCATTAGAAACTAATGCCTTCATATTTTTATTGTACATCACCATTAACAATGAAAGCTGCTCCAGACTGTTGCTTTTTTTTTTTTAAGCAAGATTACATGTGTGAAAGATTATTGGTTCTGTATTTCTGAAATTTTTAGCACAAGTAAAAATTTGTTCTCTATAGAAGCTAAGTATAAAACGTGCTGCTTAAGTAGATATCTCTCTCTTGCATTTGCCTGTGTAAGAGATGTGAAAAATAAATGAAACCTGAAGGCTTTGAAAGAAAACCAGAGATTTTCATTTGTACTACAAATCAAGAATAAACATTTATAGTTATCTGAAAGATACAGTTCTGTAGTAGTGTTTTTGCTTTGCTGTAAGCCTGAGATATTTGCAATCTAGTTCTGTCCCTGCTTTGGAGAATTGGATAGCAGGCTAAAGCTTTCCTAACTAATCAAATATCTTTGGTTGCAAAGGCGATCTCGTCTTGAACATCTTTGAGGATGAAGGAGTTCAACTGGACTCTTTTAAAACTTGGCCAGCAGAAGCCCATATGGAAGCCACTGCTCTTGCTAAAGCCAGGTTTTTCTATACAGGTTTGAACCAAGTTTGTTAGCTATATAAACACAGGACAAGTAAAAGATCCACTTACCAATGCAGGTGGGACAGAGCTTCAAGATAGTCCCGGTACCTAATTAAAATCTTGCTTTAGCTTTTGGTAAGGAGGGTAATGCAGCTGCAAAATCAGAATGGCTTTTGCAAAAGCCGGAGCAAGGGAATCGAAACAGAATGACCCTGTCTGAGGGGAAAGCCAGAGCAAAGAGTTGCAAGGAGGATATGTTTTTAGAAAGGAGAAAGCATTTATCTGGGCACTTGTATATTCATTTGTCTGGTGCTACTAAAAGGACAATAATGGCACATCTCTCAATTCTGCGGCATTTTATTTTCCTTGATGTAATTTTTATTATTCATGATTTAAAAAGCATGTGATTCCAGTAACAGGTAGAGGCCACTGAAGTAAACTCATGAAATGACTGCATTGTTGCAGTTTTTATGCCGCTGGCATGTTAGTAAGGAAGAAAAATTATGTACATGTCCATTTTTGAGGTGTGTAATTTCTTGCTTGCAGGAGAAGGCGATAGGGTACAGTGCTTCAGCTGTGCAGGTTGCTTACAGGAATGGGAAGAAGGTGAAGATCCTATGGAAGAACATGCAAAATGGTTCCCTGAGTGAGTGACAGAGTATCTTAAGACAATTTCCTGCCGTGCAATGAAAGTTGCCATATACTTTTGCAGTTGTTTTTTTAATACTACTTTAAATGTATATAAATAACTATATGTTTCTTGAGTGTATAGGATGTTGTACCTTTTTTAAATTAATGTTTAAATGTAGAAATACAGTAGAAGTTTCCAAACAAAAGGAATGTTTGTGAAATAGTTCCATCCTTCTGCCGAATGTAAGCAACTGAAGCAATGCATTGCACTAACTGCTGTGTCTTTTGAAAACACCATTCTAGTTCCAACTGCTTGGAAGTACTTGGAAAGTCACTGAAAGAGCAACCAGAGATCTCATCAACATTACAGTCTGCACAGGTTTGCGCTTGTCTGCAGTATTTGCTGTTAGTGAAGCAGTTTTTGTGCTTTGCAATTTTAAATGATAGTTCCAGCCACAGGGAGCCTCTGCACGTGTGTGCGCAGAACGAGCAGCAAAGGCAGCTTATTGCAGTTCTTCCTGCCGGACAACCTTTTGAATGCACTGCATTTCAGAGGTTGCTGAACAGCTGGGGGGGTATGTGACCTGCGTCGGCGTGGTGCAGGCAGCGGCAGCTCCGCTCTGCCTCTGGAAAGGTGTTTCTGAGCCCCGTGGCTCAGGTACCTGCAGCGTTCAAACACGTACCCCCAAACAGCGGCTGCCTGCCTGCAGGCATTGACCCAAGTTGTGGAGAAAGTGTCTCTGCAGGGCAGCTACTGGCAATCAGCTTTTCAGTAATTAACAGCAATCATCCTTTGCTGGCAAATTGTAATGTGTGCAACAGTGCCTGTGCTCCTGGGCTGCTCCGTCGATAGCAAAGTACCCCAGCCCGGGGTGCCGGGCACAGACAGGGGAACCACAGGGCTGCCAAGGAACCACTGCAGAGAGGCTCGTGGGAGGGGGAAAGCCAAGTCCCAATTTGTGGGACTGCAGCAAGCTAATGGAGAGGTTTTGTGCAGGACGTTATTGTGGGAGATCTCACAGCTCCTCTCTTGGGTTGGTTTGTTCAGGCACCTTGAAGATACACACAACTGAGAAGTACAAAGCGATTATTCATTCGCTAACTCATGCTAAAGATAGCTGGGATGTTATGAGCTCTGAGGCTGAGCATTAGCATGCTCACCACCCCGCTCAGGCAAACGAAGGGTCTCTGCTGGGCAGGCACATGGCAGAGTCCTCCAGCCATCAGCCGCCCTGTCTCACCCTGCTCCCTCTGCCTGTAGCGGTATCTTCCTTGCATCTCTGCAGACTGTCTCATGGCTTTCTCTCCGCAGTCTGCGTCAAGGTTATGCATCTGTGTCATATCAGAGCTGGGCCTCGTATCCTTGGTAGGCAGGCAGCAAAACCCTGGGATGGAAGAAGCTTACCGGGGAGAGAGAGACAGAGACATAAAGATAGAGGGGCATTATGGCTGAGGTCCTGCTTCTGGGAGGAGTAAAAGAATTTTGCTAGTGTTGAAAAATACAGAGCTAGTACTGCATCTGTTGTAAATTGCCCTTGTAGCAGCTGGTGCTTGCTGGTACCTAAGCAACCCAGTTTGAACTAAATAATAAATATTTACGGGGGTATAACTGGATTTATTTTTGTTCTAGCAAACTCCCTGTAAAGCAAATCTTGAAGAGAAAGCAACCCTACATTCTGTAGGAGCTGGTAAGTACTGTGCAGCCTCACTTGAATTTACATTTTAGTTTGAGAGGATTGTTAATGGTTTTCTGGATTTGACCTTACTTAGTCAGACAAAATTTTCATTGAAGTAAGGACTGAGTTAGGATTTATGGGTTGTCCATATATAGGGACAACAAATAATAGAGAATCTGGCAGCTACTGTTTGCTTTTGTAATTATGAATATAAACCAATCCCTTAGCAGGCGAAAGTCACTTCTGTGCAGATGAGGCATATAAGCAAACTAAATTATTTTGTGACAATATGGTATGATTTTTTTTCATTCATGTTTTGGAAAATTGCAAATGTGTATCAGCCACGTACTACATATTATATGTATATGCTTTTAGATACAAAAGAAACCAAGTTGTGATAACCTTCCACTACCTTTTGCTTCTGATGCCTCCTTTTTCCAAATACTATGGCCATTTCAAGGGAGTGGTTTTGTTGATACATGTGTTTGGATTTCTGAGGGAAGAGTTCACACACAATGAGTTTGCACTGATTTGCTGCAGAACAGTACTGATGTGCAAGCACAGAGTTGATAACTCGAAAGTAAATTTGCTATAGTGGTACTGTCCAGATGCTTTCTTTAGCAGCCTCCTGTTAATCCGAAAATGGCTATTACTGCCTCCCAGAAATGCCAAAATTATTTGGGATATACGTATCAGATAGAGCAGTTTTGTAATTTTTGAAGGCACTAAAAGC
This sequence comes from Aptenodytes forsteri, assembly GCF_000699145.1. Lineage (NCBI taxonomy): Eukaryota > Metazoa > Chordata > Aves > Sphenisciformes > Spheniscidae > Aptenodytes > Aptenodytes forsteri. The sequence continues at coordinate 1,141,131 of NW_008795926.1, forward strand.
ACATTTTAGAGCTCTGAAAGCATAATAATAGTTTTAAACCTCATAGTACTGAAATGGTGGAGGGAACAATAAGAGTCATAGTTGCCAGTTTATTAATGAAGATGTTTGTTCATTCTTTGTATTCACCAACATGTACATCTCCATTTTACTGAAAGTGACTGGGGCTGTTTCTGGTAGGAAGTCCTAGTTCCCCAGGCTATGTCATAAATACACTCTATCTTGTCTCAAAGTCTTCAGAAAAGGAGCTCTCTGGTGTCATCTCTTAGCGAAGTGCAGGAAGAGCCAGTGAACATTTCTGGGGTTCATTGTACTTTTGTGGAATATGCAAAGAATAAAATGGTACTGCTTCATTTGATATAACAGATTACTGTGGGGTTTTTTGGCAATACATATACTGCATATCTGTATAATTACCTTGATGTAGAAGTACATTTACTTTATTTCAGCTATTCAGAAATACCAAAGTACAGCCCCCACACATTTATTTTGGGGCAGATTATCTATTTTGTGGATAAACTGTACTATGGGCACAGACAACATAGCTGGCTCTATCCAGAATCAATGCTCTGTACCAGAACTTAGAAACCCTGCCAGAGCAACAGCTTTAGAGAGCATGGTGCAGAGACTCAGTGGCTCTGTAGGAAGCTAATGTGGGTCTAGAAAGGATGTTTAGGTCAAGTTTAACACTATTTTGCCTGCATGGTGCCAACTGAATGTGTCTTCACCACTCTCTGAGCCTGCTTGCAAGCCTGGCAATTCAGTCGTTTATTGACACAGTGCTGCATCTAAGCCAGTTATTCTTTCCAGTCCATGGAGGGCTAGGGATCATTGCACTGAGATACAAGCATGTCTCTGCACAGAGCTAGGTCAGTCCAGCAAAGCTTTTTAGCTCAAGTTTATCACTTGATTACTTGCTACACACTAACTAAGACCACATTAAATTAGATGGGTGCAAAGCCAACTGAGTAGGATAAAGAGAAACCGTGGGAACTGGGATTACCTAGAAGTGATACCAATTTTTTCCATTATCTAGAAATTCTCAGGTTCTTATTACTCCAATTTAATGGACAGCTGACTGTATTTGACTTTTGTGTACAGAATCAACTAGGTTTTATTATTTAATGTCATCCTTTTTGCAGACATGACACTTGTTGAAAGTCAGTGTCTTCAAGAAGCAAAGAACTTGACCGAAAAACTTACAAAGGCTTACAACAGTAAGAGCTTCAGCAAATTGTTTTCCTTTGGGAACTCAAACCATTTGGCTATTGACTTTAAATTACTCTATGGGGACCTATCAGTTGTCTTAAAGGATATTAATGATCAACCAATACAGCAGCTCTTTCTTCATTAAATCATTGAGAACCTTAACTCCACCATTGTGCTGGAAGGTGAAGCAGGAAATGGAAAACCAGCATTGCTCAGGAAAATAGCTCTTCTCTGGGCCTCAGGCTGCTGCCTCATTCTGAGCAGGTTTAAGTTTGTATTTTATCTCTCCCTGACTTATGCAAGATCAGGTCAGAGCATGACTGATACTATATGCAATCAACCAGTAGGATTTGTGGGACCATTAACAGAAACAACTCTAAGAGATGTAATTCAGCCGCTGAAAAACCAGGTCTTATTTCTTTTGGATGACTATAGTGAGATGAATTCAGTGCCCCAAACTGTAGAACTTATACAAAGGAACCACCTCTACCGGCATTGTTTGGTTGTTGCTGTCTGTACTAACAGGATGAGAGAAATTCGCAAGTATGCAACCACCACTCTAAGCATTGCAGAGTTCCCTCTGTCCAGCACTCTGTATGTACTAAAGAAATTGTTCTCCTACAATATTGACCTTGTGGAGCAGCTTCTCGTTCAGCTGGAGTTTGAAAAGTCTATGCAGACCATTCTAAAGACACCACTTTTTATGGTGTCTCTGGCTGTGTATTGGATACAGAATCCGAAGGGTAACATAATCAGTGATAAGGCTATTTTTGAAGCCAACCTGTTCTACCACTTACTAAAATACGGTGAAGAAAGAGAACATGTACTGGCTATGTTTTCCTCACGTAGTGAACTTGCCTTAACCAGTCTTTTCAAGCCATCCTTTGATTTCACTGAGTATGATCTATCTGAAGCAGGAGTTGATGGAGACGAAGCTGTTAGGCTGGGTTTACTCAGCAAATTTACTGCCCAAAGGCTTCATCCAGTTTATAAATTCTTTCACCCCTTGTTCCAGGAGTTTCTTGCAGGGAGAAGACTGAGTGAGCTCCTGGTTTCTGATGAAAAAGAAAAACTTGAGCGAGGGCTGCAGTATTTGCAGCAAATCAACACATTTAGAGAAGTTGCTGGGTGCTATAATTTTTTATTGGTTTACACTTGCAGCTTTTCTTCCAAAGCAGTCCCCCAAATTATATCCTATTTATTTAAATTGATTGACTACAAGGAGTCATTGGAAAGCCAGTCAGAAAATGATGAACATCTGCAGCACCATTCAGATCTTCCAGTAAGAATGTTCTTCATTGACCAGTTAAGTTTTATTGATCCAAAACTGCTTCTTCCAGTTTTCATTCAGTATTTACTGGACTTTGCTATTTCTGTAGTTTATGAGAGCAATACTGTCTCTGTGTGTGCCCCAATCATTTCTCAGTTCCTAAGAGGCAATGATATTTTGTTAAGTTCATTTTTATAATCACAAAAATCTAAGTTGCGTTTTTTCAGGATTACCCAGAATCGCTGTCTCTACCCAGTAGTTTTCAGGTTGCAGTACAAGGAAGTGAACACAAATAAGAATTTAATGTATCTGAAATAGGTGCTTGCTATTCTTCACTGGAGATGTCAACAATTGATCGGGATTACGCTCCTGTGTTTACACTTTTTAATGACATGGCACAAAAAATGAAAGAAGAAGAAAAAAACATTAATAGCTTTCTTTCACTGATATAAAGACATCTACCAGACTCCATCGTGTGTCCTTTCCTACTTACAACAGGGAAGATGCCACTTTTAAAATGTACATTCAGCAACATCAGTTCCTTTCAGGAAGCTGACCTCAGAAATTTGATGACACTCTTTTCCGTTTCAGATTATACTGAACTTCAGCTGAAAAATAGTCCTGGATTCATAGAAGTTATCTGACCTGCTATTGAACAGTACGAGGAACATTTTAAAAAATGTAGCTTACATCATCTTAACTTGAGCATAACAGAGCAAGAATTACTTCTCTCGATGTCTTTTGTGGAATGTCTTGAGATAGACGAAAAAGAAATGCCAGGTACAGCACACTGAATTTTGGCAGAATGTAATTTTTCTCTCTAGTTCCCTTTTTTTTCCTCTCCCCTTGGTGCCTGACAAGTGAACAGCTCCATATCCATGAATAGTAAAGTTGTCTTCTACCGTATGCGTTTCAGGGGATAGGCAGCCATTCTGCATTAACAGATTTCCATCCTGGTCCCTAATTTCAGCTTATGACCTTGATACCGGTTTTTGATCTAAGAGGTGTATGTCACTACAGAGGCAGAACTGCACTTCAGCAGAGGATAGTGCAGTCTTGTCGCAGGTGGAGTGAGACTGCACTTCAGTCATAAGAGAGAAGCAACAATACACTTTATTGATAGAAAACAGTGAGTTAACAAAGTTCAGTGGTAAATGCGACACTGGTTTAACAAGATTCAATGGCAAGGTACACTTGATTATTTACTGCATAGAGGACAGGCTCAGACAAAACTGTCAGGAATACCCTCCCGTTGAGCCGTGAGGTTCAGAAAGGACCCCCTTGCTTTCTAGACTCCTTCTCAGAGAGGAGTCTGGGTGCGGCTGGATCCAGTCCTAGTCCCAGACTTGGTCAACAGTTTATGTCTAAAGGATTATATAAGCACAACCAATCCCTTATATCACTCAGCTAAGATTTCAAAGTTTAGCATGCTATTAGTCACTTACCGAGGATCTGTTGTGGCAAGGAATCTCTCAACCTCGAGGAGTAACTGTGAGAGGCGTCCCTACTCCAGGGGAGATCCCGCTGTGCAGCCCACTGCCGTGCAGAGGAGCTCAAAGGGCTCTTGGGCTGTCCGCTATTTATAGAGTAAGAGGATTGACCCATAGTCATATTTGCATACCAGCAACATCTACGGCTCTCTGCTCCAGAGAGCCCTTGGCTACTGTGTGGCCATCCGTCCCTGAAGCCCAGCATAAGCTGGATGCAGCCATCGCCACCCCCACTGGTGGTTGTTGCTTAGGCGGGGCAGGGGGGAGCACACCACCGCAAGTATGGAGGACAAGCTAGCAGGCACTGGCAGACATGCATTTTCTGCTTGGGGCAATCTGAGTGGGTCTGCACTGGGCTTTCAAAATAGAAGAATATTGGGCAGTACAGCTGCATTTATGGGATCCTGCCAGGCATATGCTCAGGCTGTAAGCAGCAGAAGCCTCAGTGAAGGATGGGTTGGCAGGGAAGGGCAGTGGTACAAGGAGGATAGGAAGCAGCAGTCAAGAGAAGGGAAGCCAAAGACGTTAGGATGTGAGATAGTGAAGTTCAGCTACAAAAACCTTGGCAAATTGTCAGAAGAACAGAGGGATTAAGCAGATCAACCCAGTTTCATTGTATGTTTGGCTGGCTTTGTCATAGAACTACTTCTTTCAAATTTGGACAAATTCCTCTGCCTGGAGGAACTGTGAGTGAGTCAATGTGAGAACTGCAATGTATTTGATACAATAGCAGATGGCTTCAAAAATCTCTGTAACATGAAGAAATTGTTGATGAGCAAAATGAAGCTTGAAAACAGCTCTAGGCTGGGTAAGGTGCACTTTAAAACTTTAGGTACCGTATTCCACTAGCACTTGCTGATACTGAGGAGCAGTTTTAATTTCTTGTTTTCATAGGCATGTAGCATCTCCAAGTTGTCTTCCCGTTGGTTCTGCCCTACAGCTTCTACCTTGGGCAACAAAAGAGGCACTGAACCTTTCAGTGCTGTAACTTTGTTGACCTCCATAATAAGTTAGTATGGAGGAATGAGCAGGACTGTGCTCTTTGTTTTCCTAGAGTGAGTATTTTCCCTTCTCACCACTCACAGTCCACCGGGAGGAAGAAGAGAGGGAGCACAACTGGCAACTGAGTCCAGATGATGTGCATAGCTGCTCTGACATGTCAATGAACGGGTCGTGACTTCTGTTTTAGCTGCCTTATTCCAGGAAGAAGCTTAGTCTTCAGTTCAGGGCCCCTAGATAACCCATTTTTTGTATGCTATAACAATTACCTACCTTTACTTCAATATAAACATACAGTACAAATCAACAACATTCAGTGAACTGTGCCCTCAATATCTGGCCATTGGATAGGGTTTTACAATGTACCTAAAACTAATAACTTTAGGGGGAAGGTGTTTAAAGAGTTTCAGTCCCACTAAATGTTGAAAAACTAGAATATTTTTCACGTGTGAAAGAAACCAGAAATGAATCTATAGCACAACTTGTTTGCATTTTAAGGCCAGAATGATCCATCATGATTCTAGTTCTAAAGTAAAACACAGGCCATCTGATTTAACATGTAAACAGAGGAATCAAGCTGCTGCTCCCGTTCATCTTTTTCTCTCTCTCATTTGCTTTTGTTGTGATAGAATATGCTTCCTTCCACAGTAAAGTTCACAGGTGGAGCTAGCAAAACCTTCTTGATTTTTGACCTTTGTTCACTATACAGTGAATCTCCAGTGTTGCAACACTTTGTTTTGTAGTTGAATTTATTAAGAGCTTCCAAGACCTCTCTGTTTTTCACCTGGACTGCTCCAGCTACTTCAATGCTGAATCCCTTCTGGCAGCAATTTCTTCACGCAAGAAATTAAAAGAAATCAAGTTAACCAGGTCATTTTTGACAGATCGAGATTTGCTTTCTTTAGGTAGGAATTTTTTTAATACAGAAAATTCACCTTTTAAAACTTAATAGTTGAGAGAAACTGCTAATTTTATGTTCCAAGAATGAAAATGCATACTTTTTTTTCTTTCCTCCTAGCTGCTGCTCTGCCCAATTTTGTCTCTCTCAAAGTGTTGGATCTTACAAGCCAATATTTTGATGACAAGGAAGCTTGTGAAATCTTTGGTTTGTACATATCTTTCCTTTCGGCTGATGTGATTTGTTGCATTTGACAGAACTATTGTTTCAGGTTCTTTTGGAGATCTTAAGAAATAACTTGAACAGCTTAAATGCCATTTGAGATACTGGAGCATGTCTAGAACTAGAATGTTAAACCAGGTCTCACAAAGCAGTTTGTGATGAAGGGCATGTGTTCATGTCCTTCTGAGATGGATGAGCCGAGGGAGATGGATGGCCGTTATAAACTATGGAATCAGAGGTGTTCAGCACCTCTGAAAGCCAAGATTGTCCTCCTGCAAAAGCCATACCTATAGGGAACAAGGAAAGGTTGAAAAGGCTTGCATTTTGGGAGGGGAGGATTACCCTAATTTCTTTTTCTTTCCTGTGTGTCCCTTGAGTTTGGCAACATGGAAGATTCCTTTTATTTTTTTTTTATTATTTATATTCCTTTTATCTCTAGAGGACTCATGAGACCTCTTAGACCCTTTCTGGAGAAGTAGTTCTGCCTTTTCTGTTGACGACCTTTTCAAGCTATTAAGTTACAGAGGGAAGCGACCTTCGCAACAATGGCAGGGGCGAACCTGAGGAAAGCAAGCTGATAGTAACCTATTGCCTAGAATCTAAATGTTTTTTTTACTTGGCTCTGCTGCTGTCACTCATTGGCGTTACAAGATTTAGGAAACATATACTTGTTTAATCTTAACAGGAAAGGTTATCTTCTCTCTGAAGCATACAACTTAGGTGGTGGTCTTAACCTGGAGGAGCTCATCCTTCCTGCAGGGAAGGGAATAAAGTCTGCAGCCAAACTGATTGTTCAGCAGTGTCTACACCTGCTGCACCTCAGATGCTTCTCATTTATCCTATGTCTGGATGATGACAGCCTGTTAGAAATAGGTGAGTTTGAAGGAGAGAACTTCAAACATGAAGTAACATTTCTGGGTAGAGAAGATACTGCTTCTGTTTGTATACATCACAACAATTGCAAATTACTTGTCATTTTTAATGGGTATCATTTATTCCTGTTTGTTCTATACTCAGCCCAAAATATTTGTTGCTCATCAAAGTGTATTCAGACTGCTTATACACTAAACTTTGCTGAAACCTCTTTTGAAATGCCTCCTTACTTCCCCTTGTCTTCTACAAAGTAATGTAAATTACAAGAAAAATAATCAATGAAAAAAAACTGACTTAAAATAGAGCTTCATAACTTTGTTGCTAGTTATATTAGCTTGTATGCCCTAGCTGTTAAAACTGTGTATTACCAAAATATTTCTTGAATTTAATACTTTACTTTAGTATAGTCTTAAAACTACCATCTCATACATAGGCTGAGGGAAATTTCTTTGTAAGCAAATGCTAAGTCTGTCATACCATCTTTCTTTTTTTTTGACATACATTTTAGTATAAATAGTGACTTGATGACAAGAGTCCCATCTTGTAAATAGGCTGACCATAAGGCAAGACGGAAGAGCATATGTGATGGTACACAGGCAGGAAAGAGACGGTTAAACTCAGTATCTTACATCTGTGCAAAGCTGATCTGGCGTCTGACCTCAAGTGGTTGCCTAAGCTGGCGTTGTATTTGCCTTGCTCTGTAAGAGTGGTATTCGAGCACTGGTAAAACACATCGGTATCTTACTTTAGCAGGCACATTAATGCTGAGTAGAGTACCCTCTATCGTATCAGTCTCCTCAGCCTGAGGTATTAAAATGCTTAAATGAGTTGAGTTAAAGTTCTACTTTTTTCAAGCTAATAGCAACAACTTTGTTTTATTTTTAATGTGCAAAACCTCAGCTTTGCTGTATTTTTGTTCATTTCATATGGGTTTGGAGCATCTTTAAATCCTTACTGATGTCTTGTTTATTTTTGCAGCAAAGGTTGCAAACCATGGAGGTTTCCAGAAGCTTGAAAAGCTCTGTTAACAAATCACGATGTTACAGAAACTGGTTGGAGAAACTTCTGTAGAACACTTAATAACACGCCTGCTTTAGAAGAGCCGGACATTAGATGTATGTTCACACATCAGATCAAAGCCAGTGCATCAACAGTGATGGCTTTTGTCCAGTGCGTTTCTTGATTGCCTGGTCTTGTGACAATAGTAATGATGGGTTGGCTCCTTGACGCAGAGGACCTTAAAATGTTTGATATCATGAAGGAGCAGCACCCCTAGTCTAGGAGTTTAAAATTATCTTGGCAATGGGTCTTGCCACTTCCACCAATTTTTCAAGACTAGAACAGTTTGAAAGCATTAGGGTTTGGGTTTTTTTCTCTTCCTTCTTGTATTATGAATTATACACCTGCACTGCAAATAAACATATATTGTAAAATTTTTACCAGGATGAGACATGCCAGTCTATTCTACAGCAGGGTTAGGTTAACGTAAAAGGATGAAGGAATAGGAGACAGGATTAACGTAACTCTGAAAACCTGACTTGCTTTGCAAATGTGGTTATAGATTGTACCCAAGTGCTACCTTCCAAAGAAAAATGTAAAATTTTGCTTAAAGCCTATTTAAAATAAATTATTTCTAGTCAGTTGTTTTGCTTGCAATGAAATCAATTACATGAATCACTTATGAAATAAAAATCATAAAACCCTTTATGGTAAGTACTGCACTAAAAATAGTATTGGATGCTAGATTTTACCAGTGTTAAAAACTGATAAAGGCCACTTTTTGTAACGTAATGCCAGTTACTAACACAGGACTAGCTGATTAAGGCAGATGGCAGTTGTGCATCTTCAGCAATGAACAGCTGCTGAACAACTGATTTAGAAGCTTTGCATCACTGCAAGCAATCTTAATTTACTTCAGCTAGATGATTAAGAAAAAGCCTTCAAAGTGGCTTAGGGAATTTAAAATTATGTCTGTCTCTTTTTGCTCAATTATTTGTGGGAAAACTCATTTTCTGACACTCGGCCACAGTAGGAAAAGGAACTGAATGCAGCAAAGTTCAGACCTGTATTTGGCTAGTTTCCCTGAAAAGCAAACCAGTGGCATTAACTACATTACTGTCTAGTTTTGTGGCTGCAGCCTCTACTCTACAAGAGTTAAGACTGTAAAGGCTGAAATCTAAGTCCATACTTACCGTTACCTTTCCACAGTCTGCTTTTTCTAATTTGCTTTCAGTAACGGTACTCAGAAAAAGGCCACACAGCAAAACTTTCTGGTGTATTTCAGCCATTCATCCAACTGACAGATGTCTACAGAAGCTAAAAATAAAAACCACCCCAAAACAAACCACACCCCTAAATTCAAAGTTTGAAAAGTAGAACTTTATTAACAAGCATTTGAAACAAAACCCGAGCCTTTCCGAATCCAGCTGTGGTATTCAGGATTCTAATCAGACCCATAAGATAATACCTCTTTTAAAATGATAGTATACCGTTTTCCAGGCCATTGCCACCAGTGGCCACTGTAACATACATTGCTGCCATAGCTGTCTCCTAAAAGAATTACTGTAATCGCTAGTTCTGGTGTTGTCATTCAGATAAAAAGTCTGAGGAATACAAGAGGTGTTAAAATGAGAGATTAAATCTATCATGTGGGGTTAAAAGACTTAAATCTATCATGTGCTAAAAAGACTTAAAGTTGTTTCAGGGAAGTAAAAAATATTTTATTGCCACAGTGCTTTCTAAATACATTTGACTAGAGGTCTTTAAGAAATAGCTCATTTCAATGCACATATAATTACTAGTCTTAAGTTATTTCTTTACTTGTTATCAGGGACAGCTCAATGTTAAGAAAATGTTAATATTAACTGTCTTGATAAAATTCTCATCTTCACCATCAACCATCAGTGCATAAGTGATATACACCTCTCAGTGGGAAAGATTTGTACCTGGCTTTAAAAAAGAAGCAAAAATTAGTATACAAGAGCTTTTTGTTTTTAAACAAACAAACAAGAATTACTCAAATGCACAGAAATTATGTTGTCACAGAAAATCAGAAAAACAAATCCCCAGGAGAATATAGTTTTGTTCTATAAGGAACTGAACAATATACTGGAGAATTCTAAACAAAGGATTTCAAATAAAAGCACAGGCACTGAAGCAATGAGAACAGAATTGCTCAATGACATCAAACTGAAATGTTGATCTTGTCCTGAAAACAAAGTTTAGCTGCACATGCTGCTATCCCATCTGTATAATGAAGCAGTTGCTTCTGAAGATGTGTACATAGATGCAAAAAGCATTTCACTTAACAACCTTTTATTTTCAAAACAGCCCATAAACAAAGAAGGTAACTCAATAATTCAAGTAAGCTGTGTTGTTAATCCTGATGTAGAGAGATGCTGTAGTTAAACCTCTCAGAGCAATGAAATACTTTCCTTCATTCTAGCCAAGAAAATAACATTCCACAGCTGCTAAGCAAAGGAGGGATCACTACTGGCAGAAGCGGTCTTTGTAGAGACCCGTAAGAGCGGATGGAAGTCCCGAAGCTTGCAGTTTTTGCACAGAATTCAAAACTTGTTGAGAGCTTGTAAAATGAACTGTAGTTTCAAACAAATTTGTCAAGCAACACTGTAACTTCATTTAGCACAAAATTACAATACTTACAATCCTTCAAAACAGTGATGGATATTCAGTTATTTTGCATGTGTTTCTCTCTCCAGTGCTGCTTCCATTCGACTTTGTTTTAAACCCTACAGGATACAATTTAGTACAATCTTGTTTTTACTAACATGGAAATAAAAGCTTTAGTTGCAGAACAAAAACATTTTTGAACAATTTTTGTTAGCCCTTTACAAATCAAGAACAGCTTTTAACTCTTTGGGGAAATCAGAATGGGCAGTTTAAAGAGGACAAAAGCCAAACTACATGTCTTCTTTATAATCACCGGCTCTACAGAATAATTTCAAATCTGTATTTCTTGTTCAATTAGAAGTAATTTAAAGCAATCCACAATTATATATAATCTGAAGCAAGAAATTCCAAAACTAGTCTTTTGAAGATACCCTATGGCACCAATCCCCCGCTTCCAACTTCCCCAATGCAAAGAGTTTTTAATTCCTCCTGTAATCTTCTTGCTTCGTAAGTGTACAAAGGAAAATAGAAATCAATACTCCATGTCACAGATTTTTCACAACTATGCTGACAGCTCCTGCTGGACCTTCACAATCACCTGAAACAATTACTGGTGAATAGTCTCTGCAAAAATGCCAAATCTGATCCTAAATGTGATACCACCACTCATACTCAAAGAAAACACGTAGAAAACTACTGAATAATAAACATACTCAGATTTACTCCACCTGCCCACAAAGACAGAACTGGTTGTTTCAGAATGGCTATAAAACACTGGCTATGAAAGTACCTAATGGGACCCCTCCAGTGGAACAAAGGACTAAACCAACATTGACTACACATATATGCTGGCTCACGTGACTCCTACTCAAGGACAAGAACACTTACACAATACAAAATACCCTTAAATTTAGCTATCATGAATTAGAGTAAGAGATCTAAAAAGCAGCCCTCCCTCTCTAACTTCTTGCTGAAAACAGCAGCAGCAACGCAAAAGCAAAATTACAAAGACATTTCAAGACAAAAGTAGCACGTACCAGGTAATACCCAGTGTGATAACCACTCATGTACCAGGCTATCAACATGCTCCCCAATGCTTCATCATCCTCAGGAGAGTCTGGCCTCATAGGTGGTGGAGGAGGAATCAACTAAGAAAACACAAAGGAAACGTCTGTGTTTCAGTAGGGTATATCCCAGGTTAGCTAGTAACCAATTCTAAATGATCAAAATATAAAACTGAAAAATAGGAACATATCCTCAATGCATTCTCTGAAAAGGAGTCAAATGAGACAGTATTTTCTGAAAACATGTAATTTCCAAAGCCTGGGAGAAATAGGATTCCTGTAGCTTGAACGTACAAACAAAAGTTTTATTAGGGGAAAATATTTATCTGCATCAGTGAAATGCTGTTAATCAAACGTAAGGTGTAGTTTCTTCAAATAATTTTTCTCTTGACATTCTTACCAACAGCTTCACTATCACCAAAATGAGTGCAGACCAGACCTTGTGCATTAGATTCCTGTAATATTTGTAACTGAATGCGTTATCAAATACCTGGAAAATACAAACTCTAACGCAGAAATGTGTTCTAAAAACACAGGCAGTGAGCATATTCCGTTAGAAAACTTGAGATCACCAGTACTCATCTCTGACACTTTCTTCCTCATTCTCCTATCACTTACCGGTGGTCCGGCTAGGAAGGGTGGAGGCCAGCAAGATAAAAACGATGGAGGTGCCCTGAATTTTGATCCAGGCTACATTGAAAAAAAAAATTGGATAGTGAAAATTAAAGAAATTTCAGGCATTAGGATTTTATTTTAAAGAATTATTTGAAGCTACTCACAAACGTTAAACTAAAGACAACACATCCCAGCAATTTAATGAAACTGCAATAACAACACACAGTAGCTATTTCTGTGGATCATTCCATGACTGGAAAAGTAAAACCTACATTACACGTGCCACTGAGATAAACAGTGCTGAAACAGGGTTCTAGTTAATACAAGCATTTTAAAAAGTTTTTTCTAAATAGAAGTCAGTGGCTGCACTCTCACATGAAGAAACATATCTAATATTGCCCACAGGCAAACAGATAATTTCTCTGCTCCTGTGTGGCGGGGGGCATATGCTAACTAAATTCCATTATGCTTGTGAATGTCTTTAAAATGAACTTAGATACAAATCTATTGATATGAATGAAAAAAGATAAAAAGGAAACCTTATAAAGAAATCGTGCACAAACAGTAATATTTAGAAAACATAATGCTGCATTCAACTGCACTATTATTTAGACTCCTACAACAACAGGAGAACTGAAGAATATATCAATACCCCAGCCCTCATAATTCAGCAGAGATGCTACAGCTGAGAGCTTCTGACATCTGGACATTGCTTTTGCTGCCTTCAATGTCCTGTGTACTGAAACGTATCAATTGGCTAGAAGAAGTGCAATCTTAAAACGTGAACAGTGCTATCATTAACAGCACTATCACAGTCTAGGGAACAACATCCCTCTTTTAAGTTACACGGCAATTGCAAAGCAAGTGTTAGCTAGGGAGAAGGCTTTCCTCACTAGACAGCAGCACTGCAAAAGAGCTACACTGTGGCCAGATTATTATAAAATGACGTATCAACAGGTTCTAACATGCTTATCTGTATATCTATTCTCAAAATGCTGTTATTTGGTTTCTAGACAATAATAAATATCATCCTACTGTCTCAGAATTCAGACACCAGGCTTAACAGAGGTATATGAGTTATTTCAGATAAGGCTGAACTCACCCTTCCCAGGCCTGGGGCTGCTGGTGGTGCGGGAAAACGTAGGTTTTGAGGGGAGAATCTTGCTTTTGTGCAGTTGTTTTTGTTTTGAGGTGACTGGGAAGATTTTTCACTTTCATCTGTTGAATACGGAGTCTCATTTTCATTCTAGAAGACCAAGACATTTTTATGAGATGCACTAAACAGGAGTTTACAGCAAGCAATTTTGGTGTGAAAAAGCTTGGAAAGCCCCATCCACATCTTTCCCTCTCTCTGGCCCTCCCAGTCCTACTCAGGAAAGATTTTATAACCCCATAATCTTATCTGCTTACCATTTTAGCTATGTTGTCTTTCACTCATGAATTTCTTGTTGTGCCCTCCCTTTCTTCCACGCTGAGTTCAAGAAGGGGATGCTTTAATTCCCTCCATCAGCTTGTGTCCGTTCACAATGGAATCGGGTATCGATTCTCACTCTGAACGCCGCAGTGGTACCAGAAATACTGGAAAAAGCTGATTCTCCCGCTTTCTCTTTCCTTTTCAGAAGAATGAAAAAGTGTCCCTCACCCGCCCCGAATTCCCCATCCCACTTACTGTTTCGTCGCTGGCTGGAGGAAGTAGATCCGACAGGTTCTGCTCCTCCTGATTTCCATATCCCGTGTAAGTAACAACACATGTGCCTTTCTTCTGATTGATAGAGGCAATAGTTGCTAGGTACACATTACCATCCTCAGACCAAACAGCATTACAGCTGTCACCAACTTTCCACTGCAACAGAAGCAAGAGCGGCAAGTAAACACCTACACCAGGGATCAGAGAGAAAGATGCAGAAAGATGCTTTTTTCTAAAATACTTTTTGTCCCAACCATGAGAAAGATGACTCCCACCCAGGAAGTTCTTCCTTTGTATTTAGTGAAATTGCTCAATGTAATCCATAAATAAGGTTTATAACGCTATTACTCCCCCACCCCAGAACGTTATTCTCGAGGTGATGAAAAAGCTACTCTTTAGCACCACAGAGAAGTACAACACGCAAGCACCACTAGCATTTACAGGCGAGGTGACCTGTTTCAAAGGCACTGTGTTGCTCTTCTTTCTATTTCTGTTCTTTTTATTGTTTTTTCTCTTCATCCCCAGGCGCTGCTCCTGTTTGTCCGAAGGCTCTGAACACTCTCCATTCTTTAAAGCGTTCTGCGGGAAAGGAAAGGAGGAAGACAATAAAAGGCAATCCGGCCGCCTCAGCCCAGGCTCTAGCTGCGCCCGGGCCGCCCCCCTTACCTTGAAGGAGGCCACCGCCTTGTCGTACGCCTTGATGAGGGCCGTGTCGTCCCACACGTCCGAGTCGTCGCTCTGCGGAGGCCACAGACCGCTTTAC
>NW_008795926.1:1156224-1163044 GCF_000699145.1 Aptenodytes forsteri
GCCCCGGAGGAAGGGCGCCCGCCAGGGCCCGCACCGGCGGGGTTCGGCCTCGGGTCTTCCTTCGGGTCACCGGGAGGGGACCGGCTCTCCCGTAGAGCTCGTCCCCTCCGCCGTGCTGGGTAGCGTATTTGACGGCACCGCATCCGAGGCGCCGCGCAGAACGCTGCCCGGCTTCAGTTTTAGCAGTCCGCGTCGGTCAGGACGCACTGCCCCGTCCCGAAGGAGTTTGGCTGAACTGGGTGCAAGCGCCCTGGGCTCACACCCGTGAAACCCACCTTGAAAAGCCTGACAAACTTGAGAGCGGGAACCAAGACCGAGCCAACTAAGAGCAAGCAAAAAAAACCGCTTCATTTCCCACCAACTGCAGATTCGGCGTTGCCAAAACCAGTTACGTTTTCCTTCAAACCCACCTCAGGCTGCGCCAGGGACCTGCTAACAATGAATGCGCTTTGATCCATTTGAAGCCTTTGCCAGTATAAGCTCCAAGTTCTCTCCTTCCGGAGATGTAAACCGGTTTCACCTCAGTCAGTACTCAACACGCTCAAATGTGTCTGTAAAGCGAGCGCTGTGTTTTCTCATACCAAGTTTTATTCTTAAGGCTAGTTTAAGCAGCAATTTTAAATCATTTTAGTGATGCAGCAATTTCAACATCTGCTTACATCTGCAACTCATTAACTTCAAGCCTGCAGCTTCTCTGAAGCTAGTATCGGCAGTAGATTCACAGTCACGTACATCAACGAAGCCTGCAACTCGATAGGCATCTTTTTCTATAGTGCAGACTTACCACGGCATATTATACCGCTTATAATACGCATTTCTTATAATATAAATTTTATTTATACTTACTACTTATATTGCATTTCTCCACAATTCTATCTACTCTTCGTGTTCTTGGTAACTTCTTATAAATCAACTGATTATCAAGCATAACCATTTCAGATTAGACAGTACTTCATGCAACATTTTATTGTAAAAATACTTTAAGATGAGATTTACAGTTCAGACCTCTGTAAGGTTAAGCACATTTTACAAGTGTGTTCCATTCTGAATGAAGCCGTACTTCAAGAATTAAGACAAGAAAATCTGGTCTACTGTAGATTCAGAAATTCATTGTTACCGAAACCATTAAGTGAAACCAACAAATACAGCAAAAGCTGGAGTAAAGCTATTGCTTGGTACTTTTATTCATATGCATGCAGAAGAGTGTAGTCAGTTTTGAAACAGAAGTCCAGACAACTAAGCCTATGCTAACCAGAAAATACTCTAAACTACTGCTAGTTGAACAACTCCGCAAGATAGACATTTAATCATTTAATGGCTGGACACTTTTATGAATGATCTTCTAGGCCCTTCGGCTTCACTGGTGCACTTTTATCTTCTCCATACAGGCAGCTCATTTTGCTCCTGCCTGCAGAGACTTCCTTTCATTAGCCGCTTTTTGTTTTTGCTGCATAATTTCAGAGTCTCTGTGAAGAAAAAAAAGTTGGATTTCAGATACTGGCTCGCTGCTTTTCTAAGTAGAGTCTCCTCCACCTTGTTTTTGCCCTTCAGCAACCCCCATTTCAAGAAGGGAAAAAGATTAGTATAAAAACTTTTCAGTTAGCCATGAGCACACTGTTTCTATTATCCTTTTTTTTTCAGTACAGTACCCCATGAGGTAGACAAGTTACTTGATTAGTAGACCTTATATAATTCTTTTAGTTTTAGAAGTAAAGGACACAATGGATCAAACATCTTCAAGAAAGTATTACACAATCTTTTCCTGTTCATACCAGGCAAAAAGCTGCTCAAAAGAAGTAAAAGCTTTACAGGTCTTACCAAAAATGTATCTGTTTAACAGCAGACACAGTAAAACCTACATCCACGGTTTATGCTCTGGCATGTGAATGGACTGTGAATCAAGGCAAAGTACTTAAATGCTGTTTCAGCCAAGACACTGGATTCTTTCTGACCCATTTTCCCCAACCATTTCACTCAACTGTACTAGATTTTACCTCTGTTTTCTCTGAGAAGCAGACAAGCTATCCTCTTTCCTTTTCCCTTTGTGGGTCTCCTGAGTCTTCTTCAGGTTCTTTTGGCGGGCAAGTTCACGCTGGTTCCCACCTGCAAGGTAATACACAGTTTATACAGGTACTACTACTTTTTCCCCCCCCACAGTTTGCCTGTGTAGAAGTCTATTATAAAGGTGGTAAGGTTTGGCTCAATCTGTAGAGTTGGCACTGCAGTATCTGCTGCAGATGGCAGTATCTTCCATCACAGTCTCCCCCTTCAGTGCACAATGGGAGGCGTGAAAGCCTGTGAGTTCTCACATTTACATTTCTACAGGTCATGTCCAAGAGATGACCAAAATCCATGGGAAACGCAATGCAGTTTCCCATAAAAGACTGAAGGCCGACCATCCCATCAATAGCCCGGGCAAAATGAAGACAGTAACTCATCCAAAGAGGAGCCATCCTCTCTATCTCAAACAGATTCCAGCATCCAATATAGCTTACAAATTAATTTTAGACGGAAAGAACAGCATTAAAATGAGGTCAGACTGAGAGTTTATAAAATTCCTCAAGCTCTTCCCAAGGCTCTTTAAGAAATCAAAAGCAAATGGCTGTAAGTATTTGGAATCCAGAAACATCCACCTGCTTTCAGTCTGTAGTACTGTCATGCAAAATCACCGACGGATTCCATCACATCCCATGGTCAAGCACCATGAACTTTTTAAGCCTTGCTTGTACTTAGTAATAGCAGTTAGGGCCCTTACATGTATTTGTAGAAAGGATACACTTCTGCAGATGCCACTTAGAAGATGACCAGTATAGTTAATACATATGGGAACTTGGGCTTTACTTTTTACTGGATAAAGCCCCCAAAACTATTTAACACAGGATTCATAATGTATTATTGTGCACTCATGCCCCAGAAGCTCAGCTAACGCTATCAAATGCTAAAGTTGCCTTACTCTGGGAACCATGAAAGCAGAGAAGAACACATAGTACACGAGCAGCTGTATGTAGGTTTAATTCGTTTTTGCCCCAAGGCAGCTGACATGTACGCAGTGTAAGGCTACAGCAGCTATGGAGCTTCAGCCCAAGATTTTGTTTACCTACTATATACCACAGAGCCCCCCGCAAAAGAAGTGGGGCTGACAAAGCTGAAGTTAACACATAACCAAAACTCCAGTTCTTCATCAAGACACCGTGTTCAGAATAAAACGACTTACCACTTTCCCAAAACAGGTGTGTGCATATGTCCCTGCACAGGGTGGACAACCCTAATGCTGTTCACATGCGAGGGTATTTTCATGCCATTGAAGGAATTAGCAAACAAGCATTTGGCAAGGTTCCTTCCATGCACTATTACGGGCTTCTGTTCACAGCTTTCTTTCCCATGCATGCTTTTTAGATTTCATTGTAAACCAACGTCTGTTTTTTTTCAATCTTCCTCATTTTATGAGTTTCCCTATGTAGGTGTTCCCTTAACTTGGCAGCAAGGGCACAGTTACAGTTGTTCTACCTACTTTCCTTGTGACGGACTGTTAGTCCATTCAATTAATTACACTCAAACACTATTAAAGAGGTGACCTCAAAAGACTTTTTTATTTGAAATCAAGCGCAGCACTTAAGCATGGCCTTAGCAAGTGCTTAGCTTCACTTTCAACAAAAGAGAAACATTATATATATATATATAAAGACACAAAAACACATCACTGTTGCCAGTATAGAGGACACCTTCAGGGAACAGCCAGGACTACCAATCCCCTGAACTGCTGCCAAGTTAGCTATGCAATCTTTTTGATCAGACAACATTCCTGAACGCATGACATCAAAACCAGCACAACACAACTGCTGCTCAGAGCAAATGCAACTCTCCATCTAAATACTCAGGGTCTTCCAGGCAACGGCCACAGCTATCACAATTACAAGCTCTTCTGCATTAGCTGACAATCTTTCCTTAGTATGCACCTCCTTACGGCAGTTCTAGTCTGCTCGAACCTGCCAGAGCTGGTTCACTTGCTTGGTATTGCTTCTTGCCCTGCTTCTTTTGGACTCAGAGTGTTCCAGATATGCTAGGCGTAAACACTTGTGCTGTTGAACAAACATGATCACATTTTTCTATGCTCAAAAATGAAAGCTCCATCTCCCCATAATTTCTGTTGTGCCTCTTTTCAGTCTCTCTCCAGTCTTAAGACTACCTATGTCGTCATCTTTCAATCTCGAACACAGAGATCTCTCCAATCTTCAGGTGCCTGTAATTTCAGGTATATGGAAGCAGTTTAGGACTAGGTCAATTTTAAACAGCAACCTGTTGATACGATCCACAGCTTTGTACTCACCCCGTTTCTGAGCTGATAAAGGTACCTGCCATGTCAACAAGTAGAAAAGAGCAGCCCTGCAGAAGCAGGGGTTCTGTACATTCTTCACACCAGTACGTGTACTGTCTGGCAAGAAGTGCCAGAAGCCCAAACGAAAACAGCATATTATGACTGCTGCTTCCTGAGGGCTTGCTCCTGCCTTGGAAGATATACTTCATCTGTGACAGGACATCAAGTACCACCTTTTGAAAAAGCTAAGAGAACTCCTGCTCCATCTTCCTCACTAGCATTCAGTGAGATCCTGTCCCCAAAGTCCATGTAGAAGAAGGGCCACTATTTGTTCAGAAACTGAAGTAAACCAGCTGTCTGTCTCTGGCAGTACTGGTGTTGATTAGAACTTGATGACTCATGAGCAGATGATACATTCCAAGCTATAAATGGTTCTTGAGTTTTGTGGTGCTCAGGAGGCACGAATATCATATGAACAAGTTAGCAGCAATGAAACAGCTCTTCTGCGGTGCTTAAAGAAATGAAGTAGCTTCTTTTATCATGAAGAAAAAGATGCAGAAAGTCAAAACACACTGCTATAGTCAGAATTCATATAGCAGTTATCCTCCACCCTTAACCTTATGCACTTCCTTCCTTTCCAAGCAAACACTGTGCCGGGTGCCTGCAGAGTTACTCCATACACATAGTAAGATTGTAACTTAAAGAACCAAACTGAATGGCATCACTGAAAAGCTTGGCTGCCACTTCTGCACAGCAAAGCAGAGCAGGTAGAAAAGTAGAGCAATACAGTGTGCACACAAGGCATACAGAGCCAAACAACTATTTGAAAAGAAACTTACTTGTACCATCCCTGCTTCCAAGTAAACATTGCCAAGGACTGTTTGGCCCCAGTACTTCACCTGGGATGCTGCATGAGTATCCCTAGCTCCAAGGGAGACGGTGCTGTTTTCTACATTCTGTAACATCAACCTAAATCTTCCATGAAGTGTGGTCCAGTCCTGACAGAAGACAATTCAGCTTCCTGTAACGTGAAATTCAAGCATGAACTGCCACATAAAGGCCAATACACCCTCCCTGCTTATACCTATGCTTGAGCACCCCCATCCCTGCCTGCCTCTTCAAGACATATGCCTTAGTGCAATCTGTCCCTGCTCTTCCAACTCCAAGATCCAGCTATTCTTGAAGAGAAAGATAAGTAAAAGACCTCTGAATAGCACTGGAACAAATAGTAATCATCTCTACTGTAAGGAGGTCAAAGAGAGTGGCAGTAAGGATTGGCTACCAAGGTCATCATCCCTGGAGTTCTTTCTGAGCAGCAAAGGATCTAATCACATGTCAGAACTTAAAGCAGAAGAAAAGTGCCTGCCGCCATGTCCCAAAAATAGAATGCAAAAGTAAGAAGAGCAGTTTTGATGCAAGCACAAGGCAATAATGGAAGACAAGCAACAAAACCCTCCTCCGATTCATCCAGTCATCACCATCTTCACAAATTTATTCAGTCTTCAGGTACCCTGAACTTGGCAGTGCAACAAGTACCATGAATTTATGAGCTTGAAGGCACAGCAAGTAGTTGTTAATAAGCAATCCATTCTTATTCTATTTTACTATACATCCATTTGAAATCACAGGGTCTAGCCCAGCTGTGATTGATACCAAAGCGCTGAACTCACACATACTAAAGCTAAGACTAGACTGTATGGTAGCACACCACAGCTTCTACACTTCTAGTATTTCAAATACTGTATTAAAACTACATCATCCGAAAATGAAATGTTATGATTCTGCTATGTTCAGGTGTGGGATGCTGTACCTCTTTTTAACCTTAAGCTATGTTTATTTTAGCATCATGCAGAGCAGGGGGTGTGTGGGAAATCAACAAAAGCCATAAACCTGCCTCTTCCTCACATTCAAGATCTGATCTGTGCACAAACTGTTTACTATCCAGGTCTCCATCTGCACTTCTGGCAGTACAGTGACTTCGAAGGTACATAAGCGTGAACATAAAAGCAGTTAAACACAGGCAGTTTCTCTATCGCCAAGCATAATACGCAGAAGCCAAAACAGCAGCCCCGCCAGTTAGGTGAGCCGGAGTATTCTAGGTTTGGTTCACAGTTCTCCGCCATTTTAGAGTAGATATACCAACGTTACTTTTGAACGAGGTGATGATTAGCAAGTCCTGTTGCCCTTTCAACGACAGCCTTAACGACCACCATTTAAGCAACGTAGTATTAATTATTCGTTAGCGATATACAGGCCCCTTATTTCCAGACCGGACGGCAGCCAGGACTGCAACCCAGCGTTACTGCTGTTCTCGCAGATGACCATCTTTCTTCCTCCTCCCCGCCACCCAATACAGCTACGCCAGGGGAAGGGGGTGAGGATGCTTTTGCTTCAAGCCTAGGACGGCGGCAGGACGTGGGAAGCCTCAGCCCCCGCGCTCACCGCGGGATTCCGCCACCGGCACGCCACGACCACAAGGACCAAGACCCGACCCCCGCCCCGACC
>NW_008795926.1:1164368-1164652 GCF_000699145.1 Aptenodytes forsteri
ATTTTTTTCCGCGACGTGAGGGAAACACGTTTTCGAAACACCCTCGCGCAAGAGCACGGGGCTTCTGGTCGGACAATCGAGCGGGAAAAGAAACCACTACCGACCGCTGCCAGCCAACATCACCGCGGGACGTGAGAGAAACCCAAGCCGCTTGCTTTGCCGCCTTCTCGGGGCACTAGTTGCCCCGCCTAGCTTTCCACACGGAGAGCGGAGGCGCGCTTTTCCCACCCGGGGGCGCTCTAGTTTCAGTACGGCCCAAGCCCTCCCGCAGGACAACGATCCGC
>NW_008795926.1:1165208-1182366 GCF_000699145.1 Aptenodytes forsteri
CGAGCCCCCCCCGGCCGCGCGGCAGGCCGAGAGGTGAGTCCTACCGAGGCCCCGCGGGCAACCCAGGGTGTGGGGAGGGGGGTGGGCCGTGCCGCGGGACTCCCCCGGCGGGGTCTTGCGTGGGCCTCTGCCACCGCCTGGCCGCGGATCCCCGGGAGTGGGACGGGCGCCCGCCGCCCTTCAGTAGCCCCTGGGGATGTAGTGGTGGCGGGCTCTCCACTCACGCGTGTCACAGCCTGTCACCTCCTGGGTGTCCCTGCTTTGGTTTGGAGTTGTCTCATCTTGAAGACCTCCTGAAGCAGAGCTGCTGCACTGCCCTCCGGTCGGTGCCTAGTGAAAGTGGTGTATGTGGCAATGGGACAACGACTTGTGGGCGTTTGACGCATTTGCAACCTAAGCAAAACCGGCATTTGTTTACTGCGGTTGCACTGCAGGTGCTTGAAATAGTATATAAGTTAAGACTGCAAAGGAGGGGCCTAGTGTGGTCCGATACTCAGTTTTTCTGGCACTGCAGCAGCAGGGAGCTCCAGTTTGCTGTGTACAGCAAAAATTCTTTGCTCTGCATAACTGAATGACTTTGATTTTGCATTCTTACAGCGCTTCCTGTTTTGTAGTCATTTCTTCGTGCATTAGTGAGGAAGAACTTTCTGGCTTTTTCTTTTTTGATTGTTTAATTTTCTAAGTGCTTTTCATTGCAATGGAAATGCATGATAAGGCTGGTCCTAGGACCAGTCCTTCAGGATCTCCCTGTTGTGGGTTAACCCCGGCTGGCTGCTGAGCCCCACGCAGCTGCTTGCTCGTCCCTGTCCCATCCCTGTCCCCCCCACAGTGGGATGGGGGGGTGGAGAGAATCAGAAGAGTAAAAGTGAGAAAACTCGTGGGTTGAGATAAAGACAGCTTAATAGGTAAAGCAAAAGCCACGCGTGCAAGCAAAGCAAAACAAGGAATGCCTTCACCCCTTCCCATCGGCAGGCAGGTGTTCAGCCATCTCCAGGAAAGCAGGGCTCCATCACACGTAACGGTTACTTGGGGAGACAAACGCCATCACTCCAAATGTCCTCCTTTCTTCCTTCTTCCCCCAGCTTTTACTGCTAGGCACGACACCAGGTGGTATGGGATATCCCTTTGGTCAGTTGGGGTCGGCTGTCCCAGCTGTGTCCCCTCCCAGCTTCTTGTGCACCCCCAGGCTACTCACTGACAGGGTGGTGTAAGAAAAGGCCTTGATGCTGTGTAAGCACTACTCAGCAATAACTGAAACATGGGTGTGCTGTCTACGCTGTTTTGGTCCCAAATCTGAAACATATGAGCTACTGTGAAGAAAATTAACTCTATTGCCGCCAAAAGCAGTAGAGACCAGTTCTTCAGGACATTTCCCCAGTCTGATAATTGCTCTTCAGAACAACTTTCTCCCTTCTTTTAACTAGTTGGTTTTGCATCTTGCATGAATACCCGTATTCTTTTAGTTGAAACTTGTCTTTTGTGGCATAATACATGGTTGTCTTACAGTCTTCTGTTTCCTGTGGCTAGAAATTCAGGTATCGGACTAGTTGGCATGACATGTCTTTGGTAAACCCATGCTGCCTTTTATTCAACTTGTATCTTCCATCTTTTTTTACTTAAAACTTGTTTTGCAATGTGGTGTAAGGATATTTTTCTTTCAAATTTTATTTATAAAATTTATGTGTTACGGAGATCAGGTTACTGGATCTTTTGTTATCCAGAACTTTTTTCTTAAATGAAGATATAGTTGCTATTTTAAAATTATGTGGTACTGTTGCTGATTCAGCAGATTTATTAAAGATTTTTGTGTTTGTAATTTAATGGGTGCTTCAGTGTAATCTAATTGTAAGTTTCAAAACTAGACACCAATGCTGTTCCAAAAGGGAGAATTTTCTAAGGAATCTATTCATGTGGCTTGAAAAATAGACCTTTGCCATATAAGTAACAGGCTCATAAAATATTTTCCTCAATAAATGCGGAAAATATCCAAGTGAACAAATCCACAAAACCACATCCTGCTGTTTTAAAGAAAAAGTAGAGCAGTTGTAAGAAGTTTAAGACTGTTTGTGATGGAAGTTGTTCATGTTGAATGTAGCGTACAGACCTCACAGTTTGCCAGCACAGTGAAATGTGTGGGAAGTGGCTAGGAAAGAGCTTCTTTGGAGAAGCAGAGGTTTGGAAAATGATGCACTTATTAGAAGAGACACGTGGACTGCTGGAGTGCTGTGGTGGGTTCCACAGCTCAGCTGGAGGGAGAAGGTAGTATGCAACCTAAAACTGCTGGGATACTCTCAGGGGAACTTTTAGTCGTGGGAGCAAGTAGAAGAGGCACAGGTGACAGCTGCTCTCTTCTTGCCCCTGTTTGGTCACCCTAAATTCTACTGAATAGCTGGTTCTTAAAGTTTTTGGTTGCTTTTGAAGGTGTACGGCAACCAAATAGGAGAGAGCAGGCCTAGGGATTTATTGCAGTGTACGCAGTATTAGCTTCTTGGAGAGCTGTCTCTCTAGATGATGCATCTTGAAGATTGGCTGCCTGGGTGTCTCTGAAGATTCAGGAAGAGTGGATTTGGGGGAAGTCACACAATTTAATTTCCTGAGTGCAGTAATTGGTGACATGCAGCACAATGTGTTTGTTGTGTGGTCTGCAAGAAAAGTAAAGGCAAATGTGAAAATGTCTTGCGTATTTATCCTTCCAACCTAAGGGCATTCCTTCATAGCTGCTCAAACCTGTATCTCTAGCGTCAGTTACTTTCCTTTATTTTGTTTTCTAAATGCTGAATGGTTTTGTTGATTATCAGGGACGTGAAAAATTCTCTGAGCATAAGATATTTTTTTTTTAAATACAGTTTCTGCTAAATTACATTTAACTGTTCAGAAATCTGGTGTGGCATTCTGATTAAAAACTCCACAAAACATAGCTGGTATGGAGAAGATGAAGGAAGAATTACTTTCCACTGTCTCTTGCTGTGCAAAAACCAGAGGATGTTGAATGGAACTTTCAAGGATCTCATTCAAAACACGCAGACAGGCACCATGTAGTAAGGCTGCTGAACTCCTTGCTGAGGGATGTTATGTATACTAAAAACGTATATGAACTCACAGTGTGGGACAAATTGGTTCAGAAAAGTCTGCTGGGGCTGTTAAATACAAAAACATCATGTGCAGCATTTGCCTGAGTCAGATAGTAGCTGGAGAGGATTTGGAAACGTTTCACTGTATATTTATGCTTTTCTTATATTCCTACAAAGGCATTTGCTTCTGACTGTTTTTGAAGATGGCTAAATGAACCATGGGTGTGGTTGTCCTTATGTACAGAAACAAGGCATAGTTCCAATGTAAAATTAAAAAAAACTCTTTATGACTCAGTTGTAATTCTGCTGCAGTCTTACTGTGAGCAACAGCCACGGAGACAAACACTGGAGGAATCTGCACATTTAGGATGATAATAACGGTTGGCATTTTTGCTTGCCAACCAATTTGAAAATTATTTCTGCCTAAGGGATGGAAAAAATACTTAAATCCTCTAAAAGGCTACTTGTGCTGCTGAGTTTTTTTTGGAATTCACAGTTTACATATCATCTACTTGCAAATGTGTAAGAGGAATGTTCAGATTGATTGTAAGAAAAATCATCAAACTACTTGTTGCATATAGCTTTATTAAAATGTTTGTAATATGTCACCTATGTTATGTGGGGTTTTTTTTATAAAGCTTTATTGTATTATGATGTTTGGTATTCTCAGGTGAAAGTAGAGAGCCTTCCAAAAAAGAGGGGGGTGGGGAAGGAACATGTGAGTTTAGCATTATTGGTCAACTAGCTTGTAACAGTAACATTAATTAATAGTAATTAATATTAGAAAATAATATACCAGTTCTTATAGCAGATTAGTTTATGAGAAAGTACCAGCTACAGGTTGGCTCTAGTGTGGCTTCTTGTATATAACTGTATTTTTCTGTAGCACTATGTTTATATTGATTGGCACATAAACATATCTGGAAAGTAAGAGTTACAAATCTGTCACTGTAAAGTATTTCAGAATACTCTCTTAAATTTTCCAGCGATGACAAGGCTGATAGCTCAAATGATGCTGGAGAAGCTAGTAAACCTGCAGAGATGCCTACGCAGAGAAGAAAACGGATCTCCACCATGCCCAATCTTGTCAAACCCAGAGCTGGACCTTCATCTGCTCAGCGTTCATCAAAACCGCAGAGGCGAGCATCACAGGCTCCTGATGGCACTGCTTCATTTCAGAAGGATTCCTCTCCATCAGAGAAGAGTAATGTTGAAAGCTCCTTAAAGTCTCCTATGCTGCCCGAAAAGAAAACACCTGTGCCACAAGTGCCACAGTTTTCCCCACTAAAAAAATCAGTGAACAAAGAGCAAACTGTAGGTGTAGCTGCTCAAAAAAATGATGATACCTTGCAAAAGAATGTACCCTCCCCACTCAAGGAGAGGCCAACACAGGAAAGATCAGGAGCACAAGAGGAAAAGCTACCTACGAAACCTGTTCCCATAAAAGAGAAACGGATGTGTTCTGACCGTGAAAGGATCCTCAAAGCTCGGAAGTTAAGAGAAATGCTTAAAGAAGAGCTGAAGAAAGAGCGGATGGTAGGCCTCTGTGTTAGGCAGTGCTGATGTGTGAAGGGCAAAGACATGTGATTCACCTAACATACATTATCTCTTTGCAGTAGTGTTTTCTGATGATCTTCAGCTGCTTACTGCTAATAGTCCGTGATATCTCATCACTCTGTATGGGTTTAGCCTGTTTATGAGCAGTAGTAGCACTGTGTTCCCTCATAATACAGATTTTGTGAGAAATTGTATATCTTTTCATTTGATTAGACCCACAAGCCTTTTTGACGTGAAACCTGCTATTATATTAGAGTCAACGTTCCAATTTTAAAAGTTTCACAGTTGGTAATACAATGGGGAAGTGTGCTGTAAGAAGCTTGGGATTTGGAGTTTCTCTCATTTTTTCAACTTCATCGTTGACAGAGTTCTGTAATTTTGAATAACTTCTCACTTTTACTTGTGCCAAGTATTGAATTTCTCTGAGGGGGTACATCACTTAAGGGTCTGTCGTGTCCTTTCTGACAAAGGGACACTTTTAAGATAAACTTATTTCAGTTGTTGGGGACAGGGTGGGGGGAACCAATGGGGTACTTTGTAAACAAAGAAAAATATTCATTTGTGAAATATAAAGTACCTTCAGGGTGAATTTAAGTTTGGGTTTTTTTATTATTTTTTATGGAAACAGTTGAAACACAGGCCTCCAATAATTGAAGGACGTTCTCCACCAGATCGTTCTAAAATGACCATGAGAGACTTGATATACTATCTGCCAGAAAACAATCCTATGAAGTAAGTATGACTCTCTCTCTCTCTCCCCTTAGGTGAAATGATTTCTCTTTTTCTACCAATTTAATAATTGTGAAAAGGAGAATTCTTAAATCTGGAGTATTAGCACAGATACAGTATTGTTGGAATGGTAACAAAAGCTTCTAGACATTTTCACATCTACTCAGTCTTCATATGGAAATGAGAATGGAGATTAGTGTACTTGTTGAAATACAAAAACATGAACCTGTCCCTAGTGTTGATTTGTATCTGTACAAATGCAGAATAACAGAAAGTCTCTTTTTTTTTTTTTTTAACTTGCTGCTGTTAAATTTTTTAGTTATGGCTGCTAAGGATGTTATGACTGCCTGCCAAATCTGGTGGACTACAGGAAGCTAAGCATTTCTCCTTCCTAGGTGCTGAAGTGCAAAACGCACTGCAAGACCCAGGAGGTCTCTCCATTCCAGCTGGATGGATGTAGCTGCTACTGTTCCCTTTACAGGTTTTGCCAGTAGCAAGGCTGAGTGAGCATCCCAGAGGTGCACATACACAGGGAACACTAACACAGCTGGCTGCACAGACTACCACAGGCAGAGCAGGGCCTTTTTCCTGCAACTACCAAAACCAATCACATAAACATAAGTACAGCTATACAAGTCCTGTTCTTCCTCTCAGTAGCAGATGAGTTTTCTGTTATTGTCTGTTATCACCTGCTTGTTAATGTTTGTGTGCTTGTGTGTTTTATTTATCACTTTCCTTGTTATTTTTTCTTTCACACTGAGTAGTCCTTAAGCAGGTAATGAACCAGACGCTCTCACATTCCCTGTACCCTTACAATGGATTACTGCTTGAAATATCTTTTTTTTTTGTCCTTGCTTAATGAATTTTGCATTTTTTTGTATAAGCAGTGGTGGTTGTTCAGTTAGACTTAAGTCTAGATGTGGTACAAAGAATTGAAAAAAAGCTTTGTGTTTCTTTGTCCGTTATCCACTAAAACCAGTTTTTGTGGAATGAAGCAGAAATGTGTCTGTACAAACGTTCATCTCTAGCTTTTTATAAAATTCTAGGTCTTCACTGGCAGAAGAAAAGAGAACAGAAAAAAATTCTGCGCTGGGTCAAATGAAAGAGTAAGTCTTGGTGATGGAAGTACTTGTAGTCAAAGTTTTCTGATGTTGGAAAAAAACATGTTTCTGTGGTAATACTAACAGTGTAAGTTTTTTTTTTTACTGTTTCGATGTCACAGCCCTTATTTATAACAAATTGTAATTTGGGAGGGGAGGGTGGTTAAAGAGCATTTTGCTTTCAATATTATGTTTTTGGATTTGTCCATTTTACGATAGAATGAAAAGCAGATTACAGAGTTTATGTATTGACTAACTTGCTGGTGGGTTGCATTTCTGGGTGGTTCATTAAATTGTCAAATGTCTGGCATATGGAGCAGCAATTCAAAACACTAACAAAAGTATTATTTTTTGCTTGGTCTCTTAAAATTGTAGACAGGAAGAGAAAAGTTCCCCTGACCATGAAGAGGAAGATGAGGAGGAAGAAGCAGAGAATGGGGAGGAGAGTCAGGACGGTCCACTTCTAGTTCCTCGTGTGAAAGTAGCAGAATTCGATGTCAGCCCTTATTTATAACAAATTGTAATTTGGGAGGGGAGGGTGGTTAAAGAGCATTTTGCTTTCAATATTATGTTTTTGGATTTGTCCATTTTACGATAGAATGAAAAGCAGATTACAGAGTTTATGTATTGACTAACTTGCTGGTGGGTTGCATTTCTGGGTGGTTCATTAAATTGTCAAATGTCTGGCATATGGAGCAGCAATTCAAAACACTAACAAAAGTATTATTTTTTGCTTGGTCTCTTAAAATTGTAGACAGGAAGAGAAAAGTTCCCCTGACCATGAAGAGGAAGATGAGGAGGAAGAAGCAGAGAATGGGGAGGAGAGTCAGGACGGTCCACTTCTAGTTCCTCGTGTGAAAGTAGCAGAAGATGGTTCAATTATTCTGGACGAAGAAAGGTAACAAATTCTGTGCCTGACTCAAGGACAATATATACTACATTGCTGCTTAGTTTGTGAATAGAGAACAGTTACTTTGGACAGGGACAAACGTAAGTGTATTTATGTGTTGAGAGTTGAGCTATCCTAACTTAGGAAACAGCGCAAATATATGGCAAAGTATAAGCAGCAGTTATGTGCGTCTCAGTAGTGGCAAATTTTCTTTGAGAAATGTTTTTGGAGAAGCAGATAGAGAGGAAGATGATGTATTTTGTTACAGTGAATGAATGCTGAATATTTGTCCAACTTCCAAATGTCTTCTGTTTAGTGAACTTCTTTGTTTCTCACAGTTGCATGTGTCTGCTTACTGTTATTCAATTGTCAGTATGATTTGCTCCAGCTTTGCATCTTGCATGTTGCTGCTTTATTCAGCTGCCTGTTTTCGGTAACTTTGCTTAGAATATGATTTTTTTTAAAAGTATTAGATTACCAAATTGTTCAGTTCCCCAGACATATTATTAGCATGAGGTTTAGGCCAAGGTGTAAGGCCAGAGCAGTCCTGGTAAAGGAATTTGAAAGTATTGTAAAAAAATATGGAGAGGCTCTTGTGGTTTTGCAAAATAATTTTCTTGAATGTTAAAAAGACAGTCTTTTTTTTTAGGTATTTAATTATGTCTGTCTGTACTGTACCTTATAAAAAGGGAAAAGCAAATTTACTTGCACAAGCTGAATAGGTTAATGATTTCTTGCTGCATTCTCCCATTAAAATATATGTTAATGTAATTATTACACCTGATTACAGTACAAACTCTGACTTATGGCAGGAAAAAACTGAGTAGCTGGCTTATAAACATTTATGTGTCTTGTTAGCAATATTTTCAGATGACTCTCTTTGTGTGTTTGCTTTTCCAGTTTAACTGTAGAAGTTCTAAGAACAAAAGGTCCATGTGTTGTAGAAGAAAATGATCCCATCTTTGAGCGTGGCTCTACAACTACATATTCCAGCTTCAGGAAAAGTTTTTACACAAAACCATGGTCAAATAAAGGTGAGTATATTTTTGGTTTCAAGTTTTTAGTCTGCAGAAGAATCTGTTTTCCATCTATGCTTTGTACTCAAGAATTTTTATTTCCAGTGAAGTAAATGGATCTACTTACATGTGACGTAGTCTCAACCCTCCAAACTCTTACAACAAGCAGAGCTCTGATGTCTACTGTGAAAATTGGCATGTTTAAAAAATCCAGTGCCTTATGATATGCAGGCTACCTATGAATTTTTTGTCATGGACGTTTAGATGCTGTGGAAATGCTAGTCTGCCTTATCAAAAGCATAATTTTGGATTCTGGTGTCCTTTGGACACCTTATAAAAAAGGTGAGCTAAATATTTGAGCTCTATATGGAACAGTTAGCACTTCTTAACAGCTTCTTTATTTCGTTCTTCCATTATGGGCAGGAATAAATTCTATAAGCCATCTCTGTGTGGGCTGATTTCAGTGTATGGGGACAGCTGTGTTTTTATGAGTGGGTGGGTTGGTTTTTTTTATTATGCCTGCTGTGAATTGATTATTATCTCTAGGCTGACAACACTGCGCAAGACTTTTCACAATTGGAAATGTTTTTTTACAACTGTAGGTGCAAAAATGAGCTTCAGAATTCACTGTGCTGCTTTTGGAATGCACTCTTTTCCTGTTAACAAGTAATAATGGAGATGGTATTTTTACACATGCTTTTTTCTGATTTCTGTTTGTGGTTGTGTTCATAAAAATGAACATTGGCAATTTCGAGTTGGTTAGCTTTGATTTACTAGCTTTACAAAACGTATTTTACATTCTGCAGGTTTATAATAGATTAGACAGTTCTTTCTGTTAATAGTTCATTCAGCAGATGTTATTAGAGGTACTTAAGTAAAATAACACACATACTCCAGCCCAGCTGAACTTGCAGCCGCAGTAGATAACCTTAAAGTTACCTATCTCATTGCATTAAGTTTGAAAGGTGTTTTTATTTTAGATAGCAAGAAGAATGGTTAACTAAATACTTAAGTGTGTTTATCTCTCCCACCCACCCCACCCCGCCCCGCTCCGCTCCCCAACCACACATGTTCTTTTTTTCTAGCAAGAAGAATGGTTAACTAAATACTTAAGTGTGTTTATCTCTCCCACCCACCCCACCCCGCCCCGCTCCGCTCCAGAAACAGACATGTTCTTTTTAGCTATCAGTATGGTAGGAACAGACTTCTCCTTGATTGGACGGCTGTTTCCTCATAGAGCAAGAGCAGAAATTAAGGTAAAAATTAAAGCACTCAATAAAGCAATTAAACGTCTGTTTTCACTTTTCTGTTTCTCATTTGCTATTCCTATGCTTCCTATTAGTATTGATAATTTTGATGCTAACTGGCTCTGTAGCAATGCTTTTTTAATACCTGTTTCCAAGAGGTAGTAAGTATCTGAAACATTAATGTGCTGGGTTGAATTCCAATCAAATTATCTCGTAAATCTAGCATATCTAGACACAGTTTGTCTCGGTTTTATTTTAATTGAAAAATGCTGCTAAGCATAAGTGGATATTTGGTGAGGGTCTTCTGTGTTGCCTCTTTCGTGGTATCCAGCTGGGAAAATCTTTGATATTTCAAACCTTGCATAGATTGGAAATAAGGACAAAAATGTTGAAAATAATAAAAAATTATGACTGGTGATATCTATTGGTGACAGGGTTTATATTTAAAAATTAATTACAAACGTGTTCTGTGAGTGTGCTTGTAAGTTTTAATCAACTTTAGTTGGTAGAAGATTTTGTTGCATTGAAGGTTTATCTTGATCTGCCATTTTGTACAATACTCTGTTGCATTTCTTGCTTACTGAAAAAGACAAATATACCTTTGCTTTTAGAACAAGTTCAAACGTGAGGAAAAAGCTAATGGATGGAGGATAGACAAAGCTTTCAGTAAGTAAAGTAAATGTACCCCACCCTACAATGAGTCATTAAATGGTAGGCATCTTTTTTCATGGTAATTTTTGTGCTTTGCCTTGCTTGAATTAATTATAAGAAGTTTTTGCTCATAGGTGAGTTCAGAAGCTGGGGAATCTTAGGTTTTTATAAAAAGCATGGTTCACAGTAAAGATCTTTAGGTTTAATTTCTGGCTTTTCTATATGTCTGATAAATGAGATTAATATAAACTTTCCCATATATATTCAGTTGAATATTTTTCTGATTCATGGGAATTTCTAGCACAGTTACCTTTTGTAAACTGCTTTGAGAATCCTTAAAAGCTTTGTGTGTTATTTGAATGAGCTACATAAGTCCTAGAGCAGCATGTTAATACATTATTTGATACTATGGTACAATTCATGTATTTGTCACTTCTTAAATTTTCTAAACTACTAAGTACTGTAAGCTTTTTACTATTTGTTTTTTAAAACCAAGCTACCATAATCCACATACATGTCAACTCTAGTCCGTGCTCAAGTGATACAGAAAGTATTTTCAAAAACAATTCTCTGTTTAAATTTATATAACCTTCACTTTTTAATATCATAACATGTACCACTGATTATTTTACAAAGCAGAAACTTGGAAAAGTTATCAACTTTGAAATCTTTTCTATTTCTTTGCTTTAATCTGATAGAAGAAAAGCGGCCCTTTGATTTTGAATTCTTTGCCCAGCTGCTTGAGAAGGTCTTAGCAGATGAGGAAAAGAGGAAGCAAAAGACTGTTAAAAGCCAGAAGCCAAAGGAAAAGAAGCCATCAAGGCCTCGGAAGAAGCCAAAAGGTACTTCAAAAGAATGCTTGAGAGATCATTACAGAGCAGTGGTCAGTAATGTGTTGCTAGCAGAGGAAACATCACGTAGGGAATCTTTTCCTTCCCTGTTGCAGACAGGGCAAGAGGATCCTGGCTTCATAGTGTAACTTTTTCAGATGTAGTTTACTGATGTGCAGGATGGTAATAATTGGTAGCAGCCAGTTTCCTGAGGTGTGTTTTCTCTGGGCAGGAATGTGAGACCACACTGAGATTAGTGCTCTTCCACAGTCTGAAGCACTGATATTCTAAACAGGATATTCTAATTTAACAGTTGATAAGTATCTCCATGAGTTGCTAACTAATTCACTTTTAGAATCCTTGGGCCAAACCCATATTTTTGGCAAGGTCTTCTGTGACTTTTAATTTAAATTTTTCTTCTATTTTAAACCCTTTTCTTTTAAGGGTTCTGTTTCACCTTTAATTATAGTTTGACTCCCTAAGTCTGAAGGGTGTGACTCTTTTCAAGGAGTCCTGTAAAACTTGTTTTAGTTTTCTGGTCTGTTCAAAGTAAAAGGATAAAGATTATGTTTAATCACTATCGATCACCATATAGTGTCTTACTACCTCAGTACCTGTGAAAGGACCTTTCACAGATGTGCTTGAGCTAAAAACAGTTATACTGATACCATTTCAAAAATTCCGTGCTAATTCTGTTGAGTTGTTCACTTGTTTGTTCCACAAGAACCCACTTCTAAGTGGTATTGTGGAACAGACAAGTGAACAACCTTTTTAAAGGGGATGCTAGCTAGGAAGCAACATCGCTGTTTAATTCTTAAAATTGACATAGCTGCTGCTTTTCTGTAGCCTTCATTTCAGATTTGATTAAGTAAAATGTCCCACCTATTAGGACTTACAGCTACATATAGAAATTCTGGTCATAGACTTTAATGGTAGATTGAAGGTACTATGTGTAAAGCAGTATGAGCATGCTTTTCTACTTCTCTTGCATTTTGGATTTCTTAATTACAGGGGAACAAGTTCATGTAAGAATAATAAAAAGGACAGGGAAAGGTTCTTGGTGGTTGATGTTCTGCATAAATACAAGATCAAGACAAAATGTCCAGAAAAGGGGAGGGAGGAGAATTCTAGAAACTCAAACCCAGGAAAGAACCTGTGAATTATTAGCTAGATAATAGTTCGGCTTTCTTATGTAAATAAGAATGAATAACTACAGTACATCTGTTGATTGAAATTACTTTTTCATGGCATACTTTCTGCAACCATCATCACCTCTTTCTGCAGGGATATGATAATTCTTTTCAGGAATAGCAGTGCCTATTTTTCCTGCATCCAAAAGTGACTGTGTAACCTGCTAAAAAGTATAGGAACCAAGAACATTTACTAAATTGGCTTTATATCCTATATTGACTTTACCCTGGTGAAGTGTTGTCCTGTGGATGGAATGTGTTTTGCATTTAGAGTTGAAGTTAATCTATGCTGAAGCTTTTGTGTTAAGTCAGTGACCGACTTCTCATGGTCCTGCTCATAGGCCTGGCAGTATATTGGCAGTGATGTATGAATTCAGAAGGTGTTGCTAGTGGAAATATCTTTGCAATTTATGGCTCCTAATACTCCACCAGTCTATTGACCAGGAACTATATTGTCTCAACAGCAAAAGCTGCCAGCACAGAAGCTGCTAATGATCAAGATGATCTTCAGGAAGCCAGAATTTCTGATGCAGAAACAGAAGCAGATGCTGTGACGGCTGAGAAAGAAAATGAGGAATCTTTGGGCATTTCTGAACAGGCAGAAGAACAGGTTGCATTAGAGCCAGCGTTAGCAAAAAAGAGAAAGAAGAGAAAAGATGGTCTTGAACAGGAAGTGGAGAATCTTCCAGAAGAAATGGCTGTCCCTTCAAAAATTGCTGAAGAAGGGAAATCCTCTAAGAAAAGTAAGAGGCAAAAATGCTCACTTTCAAATGTTCAAATATAAATTTTATATAAAGACACTGTAAACTTAAAAATGAGAACTTGGGTTTTGATTTGTATCACTGATCTGCCTTGGGAGGTTGTGGAACAATGCCTTTCAAAATCAGGTTTCATAGTAAATCTAAGCATTTTATTTTTGCTGAGAATAGTTCTCTTAAATCTTAATACTTAGGCATTTTCTACTGGGATTTTTTGTTTTAAATTCACTTTTGCTTCACTGTAGCTAGGATGTGAGAATTGGAATTCTAAGATGTTGCCCAGAATGTTCAAATTGATTTAATTATTATTCATTAGCAGAAAAAAAAATGGTATGTGATGCAAACAATGATGGTCGTACTACCTGTAGAGAAGAACTGGATAGTGTCATTGAAGGAAAACAAGATGAAACAGCTGTTACAGAGGACGAGAGATCAGAGTCCTGTTTATCAGTGGATGACATAATGGAGAGAGAAAGTGATGTCAATTTATGCAGGTAATGTTTACAATGGAAAGCTTAGGCAAAATAAAAAATAGTTTAAAGTTTTTAATATTGGTTTTATTTATTCAAATGCTTACCATCACGTTAACTGGCACAGAATGGACAGATTTTTTGTTTTTAATTTATGCTCTCATATTCTCTGCCCTGATGGGCTGCCCTTGCAAAGTTAATTTACATAAATACTAAAATCCCATCCAAAACTGCTTTCACTTTTTTTTTTAGGGTATTCATGAAGGCTATTGGTTTATTCTAACTCCTAATATTTCTCTCAAAACACTGCTTGGTAATGTTGCTAAGTAGTGTTGCTATACACTTGGAATTTATATCTGTTTTTAATAAGATGGTTCTTGTGGGAAAGGAAAGTTGCTTGGACTTTATTTGTGCAGCACCTAGGTGGGAGGCAAGCTTTTAGTTTCAATTTTGGTCATTCTTTTACTAGAAAGAAACTGGATATTTGTTTTATTAAACTTGTTATACAAGAAAGTGGTAAACCTAAAAAGTCATTATGAAGCTGTTAGTGCTACTTCAGAATATTGCATGTTAATTGTTTTATTTAGCTGTATTGTAATTGTTTGTTATTTCATATAAATTGCCAGAACTTTTATGTGCTTTAATACCTCATTGGAGACGTATGAAGGAACAGTATTTGTCTTTGAACTCAACATAGATTGTTACAGAAGGTCAGGGAGGAAAAAAAAGCTTCTGTATACAATGTTTATATTAGTAAAGTCTGTTTTAAAAAAGTGTCTAGTCTAGAATATTTAGATGAGATTTTAACATCTTCATGTAACAGCATTGCAGAAGTACAAAAGTTGTTTTAAAGCTCATATCCTGCAAACATCACTAAAACCTGTCAGATTCTCTGAAACTCATGTAGTTATTTAATGTCAAAATTGCATAATTTTTCTGTGCAACTTGATCTATCTGTAAACAATAATGGCTTTTTCATTAAAATACACTAATAGAATGTTTTTGTGTGCTTTTATTGATTTCAGCTTTGAAGATAGCTGTGATGTTATACTAGAAACAGAATCTGCTAAACTGAGAACCCTAAATATTAGGGATGATACATCACAGGAAAGCCAGATTTCAGAGTTACAGGTTCCAAAGATTAGAAGCAAAGAAAGACAATCTGAAGAAACTAGAGAAACAAAGGTATTTTTATTTTTTATGTAATTCTTGCTGCTTAATTTCTTCCTCTTTACCATTAAAAGTGTTTTTTTTTAAATCAAAGCCATTTTTTGGTTGGTTTTGTGATGTTTTTACCACTAGGTGGAAAAAAGGCAACAAGCCTGAAAACATCACCAAAATTTAAATACTATCAATTTGGCTGGCTTTAACGGGTTGTTTGTTATACTAAATTCATTCAGAGAGTATACTGTGCATGCCTGGCTTACCTTATAGAAAATTTAAACAGCTGAACAGTTTAATTATTCAAAAGTGAAGCAGTACAATATCAACAGTAAAACCTTGGAGCAAGATTTTGCTGGCATACACTTACTAGTGCGATGTTAGAAACTGATTTGAGCAGGGTGAGCACTGGGTTGTTTGTGCTGCCTCAGAATGAAAACCTGTGTAAACTCTTGTCCACTGGTACTGGCTGCCAAGAGCTGTTTCAGGAAAGATACAAGAAACTGGACCAAGATTGAATGATCTTTGGGTATGTTCTAATCAGGTCCAGCCGCTTAGAAACTTCCTGAGATTGTGTCTGGCTCTTTTGAAGCCCTTGAGGCACCTCTTAGTCATGAGTTTGTCTAGCTGCTTTTTTGCATTGATCTCTACCTTTGTCATGAATTGCATACTACAGCTGAGAGTTCATTCCTTTAATTATTCACTTAATCCAAAGAATACACCTTTTTACTGTTTTAAGCCTGATGCCTAGTAGTTTAATATGCACTGTACTTCCATTGTTATGTTCCTGTTCATCTTTATGATGTTCCTGTTCACCTTCTCTAGCTATTCTTGTTTATAATGCCACCTTTTCCTCTCTCCAACAGTATTGTTTTCAAGCTGAAGAGTCCTAATCTTACATTTCTCCTCATATAGAGGAAGTTCCATTCCTCTGATCATTGTTCTATCCTTGTATCATTGTCATTTTTGGAAATTAATTTCATACTTTAAAGACTTGTGCTGAGGAGGAATGAATTATTTTCTCATGTTAATCTTATGGCTAAAGTTTGTGGTGAGAGATTAGGAAATTCTAAGTGTTAGTGTTTCCCTAATGTGATGGGCACATTATTTGTCCTTTAGCCTTATTTTCGATTGTTACCTAAAATAATGTCTTCATCTTAACAGAAAATCAGCTACTTAAGATATTTGCAAATACTAAATGCCTGTAGTTGGAAATGTTATAACAATACAATCTCCTGATATTAGTTGGAATAATGTTTGTAAAAATCAATGAACTGAACAGGGCAATGTGCTATGTATATACACCAGCCTATTACAGTGGTGTCAGTAGCAAGAGTAGCTAAGCTCTCTGGCTGATTAATTATGTCTGTTTGACAGGAGAAAAAGGCATAATAATCTCTAAAACTGGTAATTTCGAAAGACCTTTTATGTCAGTTCTAATTCTCTTGGCCTGCTGTGGTTAATTTACTTTAAAAGTATATGAACATAATCACTGACCTAAAACTAGAAATTCTCAGCCAACCGGTGATGTGAAACATGATTCTATTAATGTTATTAAAGAGGTAAATAAAGTAGAGAAATAATGTTTTTATGCACTAGGCTTTTACCTTAATTCACAAAATAGAGTCCATAAAATCTTTGCTGTAATT
The DNA here is from genome assembly GCF_000699145.1 of Aptenodytes forsteri. NCBI lineage: Eukaryota > Metazoa > Chordata > Aves > Sphenisciformes > Spheniscidae > Aptenodytes > Aptenodytes forsteri. The sequence continues at coordinate 1,181,527 of NW_008795926.1, forward strand.
GTGATTAGTTTGCTAGGTTGTTAATTTTTTTCATTTTCAGAGTGATGGTCAGTGCTCTCTAGGAAAATGATTTAAATACTATACCTGGAAAGTAATGATAGCTGATACTGCCTAAGGAGTCTGTTATCAGCCTCATCCAATTAAAAGACAAAGAAATGGGCTGACATGAACCTCATGAAGTTCAACAATGGGAAGTGCAAAGTCCTGCACCTGGGGAGGAACAACCCCAGGTACCAGTATGTACTGGGAGCCACCCAGCTGGAAAGCAGCTTTGCATAAAAGAACATGGGTGTCCTGGTGGACACCAAGTTGAACATGAGCCAGCAATGTGCCCTGGCTGCAAAAAAGGCTAACGGTATCCTGGGCTGCATTAGAAGTGTTGCAAGCAGGTTGAGGGAGGGGATCCTTCCCCCCTATTCATAGAATCAGAATAGTTTGGGTTGGAAGGAACCTCTAAAGGTCATCTAGTCCAACCCCACCTGCAATGAGCAGGGACATCTTCAACTAGACCAGGTTGCTCAGAGCCCCATCCAACCTGACCTTGAATGTTTCCAGGGATGGGGCATCCACCACCTCTCTGGGCAACCTCTGCCAGTGCTTCACCACCCTCAGCATAAAAAATTTCTTCCTGATATCTAGTCTAAATCTACCCCCCTTTAGTTTAATGCCATTCCCCCTTGTTCTGTCGCAACAGGGCCTGCTAAAAAGTTTGCTGCCATCTTTTTTATAAGCCCCCCTTTAAGTGCTGATAGGCTGCAATAAGGTCTCCCCAAAGCCTTCTCTTGTCTAGGCTGAACAACCCCAACTCTCTCAGCCTTTCTTCATAGGAGAGGTGTTCCA
>NW_008795926.1:1184813-1207957 GCF_000699145.1 Aptenodytes forsteri
GCCCCCTCCTCGTCTCCCCTGCCTGTCCTTCCTAAAGAGCCTGCATCCCTCCATCCCAACACTCCAATCATAAGAGCCATCCCACCATGTCTCCATGATGCCAATAAGGTTGTAGCCCTGCAGGCGTGCGCACGCCTCTAACTCCTCTTGTTTATTCCCCATGCTACATGTGTTTGCATAGAGGCATTTAAGTTGGGCCCCCGATGAAGCTGTCTTACTGGCTGGAGTTCCTTTGTGCTGCCCTTCAGGCGCTCTCCTGCTGACCTGTGATCCTTCTCCAGGCTCTGGGCATCTATTGCTGGCCCTGGCATCAAACTGGTAGGAGTGGGATGGATTGAGGTTCCCCTCCCCCAGCATCTCTGGTTTAAAGCCCTCTTCACCAGCTTGGCAAGCCTGTGGCCTATTCAGCCCTGGTGAGGCCTCACCTGGAGTACTGTGACCAGTTCTGGGCTCCCCAGTATGAGAGATGTGGACATACTGGAGATAGCCTGTCAGAAGGCCATGAAGATGGTGAAGTATCTCTCCTATGATGAAAGCCTGAAAAAGCGGGGGCAGTTCAGCCTGGAGCAAGAGAAGGCTCTGGGGGATCTCTTCAATACCTATATAAAAACCTAAAGGGAGGGCGCAAAGAGGACAGAGCCAGGCTCTTTCCAGTGGTGCCCAGTGACAGGACAAGAGGCAATGGGCACAAAATGGAACACAAGAGGTTCCCTTCTGAACATCAGGAAATACGATTTCACTGTGCGGGTAACCGAGCACTGGCACAGGTTACCCAGAGAGACTGTGGAGACTCCCTCCTTGGCAATAGTCAAAAGCTGTCTGGACACGGTACTGGGCAACCAGTTCTAGGTGGCCATGCTTGAGCAGGGGGTTGGACCAGATGACCTCCAGAGGTCCCTTCCAACCTCAGCCGTTCTGTGAATCTTATTCTTGTTTCTGCTTTTATTTACATTAAAGCAAAGAGTTCTCCTACATTTATCGTTTCATTTCTACAACTTTTTTTTTTATTACTTTTTAGAACAAAGACATACATGACTTACTTAGACCAGATGAAAAGCAGAGTGCATCAGAAAGTGATTCTCAGTCTGAGATCATGTAAGTAGAATTATTTTACCTTGCAGTGGTACTTAAGCTAAACCTGCATTTACTTAATTTGGATATAATTTTGATTGACCATAGTAGGTTGGACTAGACAATAGATCATGTAACTTTTTCCCATATTCAATGAAGTCTTTGATAGAAATTTTGATCACTGAGGAGTAATGCTTTGACTAAGATTTAAAATGTTACATGGGAACAAGGAGGAAGACTCAACCAAGCTTAGAAAAAAGCTAGCTGCTCTACAGTTAGCAAGAACAAGAGATTTCTCTGAAGAAGTTCTGCCATTTTGTGAGTGAACCTTGGTTGTGAAAGTTGATTTTTTTTAATTTTTTTTTTTTTTATAAAAGGGCCTCACTGTATGCTTTGAAATTCGCAGTTGTCCATCAGGGCTTATTAGCTGCACACATCATGTGTATGGTGTATTCATACCTTCCTAACTGGAAACTGTTGCTCTTTGGAACTTAGTGCAAGAGTCTAAGTTGAGTCACACCTCTCTAGAAGATACTCCAAGCTGTCTCTGTCTTACCTGTGCTCCTTTATGAAGTTAATCTTTGTGACTATTTCTTACATTTATTGCTGTAACTGAGCAGTGGTGTTTAAACAAGTCTGTGCCTGAAGATCCCATTTTTGTGTGATCAGCAACTTCCTATTCCATGATACAATTTTTTTTAAAGGTGATTTAGGGATGGGCTACTAGTTAACGTTAAATTGTTTTTCATGCCTCTGTCTTTGCCTTATTGAAGGGCAGCTCACTCTTATGGTAAAGACCATCAAAGCTTTATTTGTCCTGTCCTAGGAAGAATATAAGAAAAGCTAGTAGTTCCCAATCTGAAGATTATTGATAAGCTGTAGGGCTCTGTCAAACAGTGTGTGAATCCCACAGACACTCCATTGCAATGGTTAAGGACACAGAGATTGATGTATGTACCCCATTCTTCAATAATGTATGGATGTTGGCAGTAGGACAAGGTGTTTGAAAACAGCAGTTCATAATTGTGTGAGTGGGATAGCTGTGAAAGGGGATGGAGGGACAGGAAAGGCAGATGCAAAATTTTGTATATAAAGTAAATCTGCTCTACTTTGGAGCAGATTTCTGTTGTTTCTGTTGAAATCTGTTCACAGTTGACACTGACATCAGTTGGGAATCCCTAGGAGAAGAGGTGTTCTATTTATTTAACAGCAAGAAGCACTTCCTTCAGATATTTTTAAGTAGATTCCACTGAAAGCCAGCAAAGTTGTTAAGGTTTATTTGATGTTCTTTGCATTAAGTAGTAGCATATCTTCTAATATCAGAAAGTGGTAATATAATTTTTTTCAGTTTATTTTCTTGCTGCATTACCGATGCAGTCTGTGGTGCTCTTGAAGTACATCTTGGACCATATAAGACTTTAAGTTTCTCTTTGGCAATAACATATACCACCTCTTTTTATATCTTAAGGAAAACCGAGAAGCCAGCAGACAGAGGGCACTTGCAAAGACCTAAACCCAATTCAGTGGGATCATCTGGAAGGAGAGAAGCAGCAACCCAAGAAAAAATGGAGGCCGAGACTTCCTCTCCAAACCTTGTGAATACAGATGAAAAGGTCAGAAGGAGGAATGTTGCTTAATATGCTATGCTCTTGATGCTGTATCTGTTTTGACCAATGCTGATACTGTGGACCAGCTACAGTCTAATAAGTAGTATTCTGAGAACTACCTCTGAGGTATTTGTACACTTGTCCAAGAGTAATATTCGTTGCCTCAATTCCAGTGCTCTGAGGAAGACAGTAGAAGAAACAGAAATGAAGCTATGGAAGTAGAGAACAAGTATTTGGATACTAAATCTGAGTAAGTATTGAGATCGCTTTTCCAGTCTCCTGGAATTAACTGACTATAACTGTTAATTTATTCTATATAGTGCCGTTATAAAAAGACAACAGTAATTGTGAAGTTTTAATATAAATCTTAAATTTGACTTTGGCATTTTCTTGGATGATATCAAGTAGTACTATGGTAGAAGGTACATACTTCTTTTCTGGGCAGTTGAGGAAAGCATTACTTTATGAAGTACCATCTGTGCTTGGAATTCGGGAGGGGGAAGGGAGGGAAGTGATAACTATGTCTTCGCCTTCTTCCCACCCTCAGTTGACAGCTAATGGTTCTGCTTCTGACACCTGCAGAAGCAGCTATGGTATGCAGTCTAGTTAGGTTCCTCCCCTGTGTGATAACTTCGTATCTTTTTCATAGGTAGATAAATAGAGTTTCCACACTCTGTAAGACTAAACAAAGTTTGGTTCTCATGTGAAGAAACTTGCATAAGTTTGTGCAAATCCCTCCAAAGACAACTCAATTCCAGTAAAGAAAGCTGTGCAAGTCATTGAATATTACATAGGCTTGAATATTATGGAGTAAATGTTACTGTTGTGGATACTTTGTGCAGAGAACCTGAAAAAACTGTAATTGCAAAGGCAATAGTTAGAGGATGTCGACAGAGGTTTAAGCCTAATGTTACAAGAGCGTCTGGAAGGAAAGAAGAGCCTGGAAAAGATGCAAGAAATGATAAAATGTCCCATCCACAGCCTAAGGGAGAAACCGAAAAGGTATTCAATAGAGTAAGGTAACTGGAGATAATGTGCTAGCTAAAAAGCTGCTGGGTGCAACAGCAACATTATCTTTTTCTTTTCTTTTTTTTTTCCCCTTTTTTTTCCGCTGAGTATGACCAGGAGTCAACCACTTATTTAACCTGCAGTGACAGTGTGATATTGCTTAGAGGCCTCAGCTAAGCTGGGAGCTTGTCACACAAACAGTAGATGCCAATAATATTTCATGTCCTGCAGTGAATGCAGCTTTACTTGTTTGATCTAGATTTTACTGCACCTTTCTGACTATGTGAAAGGTACCCTGTAATTGCCTGTGTCTGTCATAAGCAATCCGGTTTTTATCCTGTAATGGACAGTTACCTGGTCTGTTAGGTAATGCTGTACTTTATAAATGTAAGAGACTTAATGTCTTGATGTTCTATTTCTATTCAGAATACTGATCAAAGCAATAGGTCTGATGCTACCAGTGAAGAAGCTGCACAAAAAGATGATAAAGTCCTGGAGACAGTGTCTCAGTAAGTATATGAAAAACGAGAAGACATGTGCTGCTCTCCAGCAATTTGCCATCTCTCTCACTTCTGGTAGTATTACATAGTGTGGTAATTATAGACGTTTCTGAAGAAACTTCTGCAATGAGACAGAAATTGAGGGAAGAATAGGAATTTTTTTTAACACATGAAACAAATAGATTAAACGCTTTTGTTTTTAAAGGAGTGCTTTTAAATGAGATGTCAGTCATGATAAATGCAAAAAACCCTGAAAAGTTAGTCCCTTGAAAACTCAAACAAGCCTTCTCCACTAGCTTTAATACTGAAATGCATCTGTTTCAGTGGTGGAAAGTGTAAAGTATTTAAACAATAGGAAAAAGTGTTTGTTCTTAAAGTGTAGTTAAGTGTTTGGTGTCTGGTATGAGGGGAAAAAATTCCAACGTGTGGGCAATTTAATGCACATGTTAATTAAGAAGTGTTTCTTGTAATTCTCTTCAGTGGAGAAATGGCAGCTGTAGTGTGAGACGAGGAATGTGTTTTACAGGAGAGATTATTGAAGAAAAAAAAAAAGGAAGAAACTAAAACCCAACAACAAAAAAGCCACCCCCACCAAAAAAGAAAAAAAAAAACCCAAAAACAAAAAACAAAAACAAAGCAACAACAGCCACCAAAAAAACCCCAAACTTTTGTTTTTAAAGGGGGATGGTTGAAGAGGATGGAAGGAGGTAAACTGGGTTTGATAATGTGGCAGAAAAATACTTTAACAGTTATTTCTTTCATTAACATGCTATGTAACTTGGTGCTCAGGGTAAAAAGGCATAGAAGTATCTGACAGTTGTAATAATGTGCATCTGATATTTTTACGTTAGTAGATTATGAAGATATTTATGTATTTTCTGAATGTTTATGATTTTTAACCCTTCATTAAATTAGGTCCATCTGCCTCTAGACCAGATAGGAATACAAGAAGAGCCCAAAAAAAAAAAAAAAAAAAAAAAAAAAAAAAACACAAAAACAGCCACCAAAAAAACCCCAAACTTTTGTTTTTAAAGGGGGATGGTTGAAGAGGATGGAAGGAGGTAAACTGGGTTTGATAATGTGGCAGAAAAATACTTTAACAGTTATTTCTTTCATTAACATGCTATGTAACTTGGTGCTCAGGGTAAAAAGGCATAGAAGTATCTGACAGTTGTAATAATGTGCATCTGATATTTTTACGTTAGTAGATTATGAAGATATTTATGTATTTTCTGAATGTTTATGATTTTTAACCCTTCATTAAATTAGGTCCATCTGCCTCTAGACCAGATAGGAATACAAGAAGAGCCCTTATGGGTCAGAAAAAGGTCTGTCTAGTGTGGTATCCTGTCTCCAGTGGGAAAAGAAAAAGAACAGGGCAAACATAAGTTTAAACTTGTCAGGTACTTTTTCAGTCTCTAGCAGATAAACTTCTAACTTTATTGTTTCATGAAGTTAGTAATGCATAGCTCCATTTTAGATAAGTGTATGTCAATAACTGTTTAAAAAAGAAAAGAAAAAAGTATCACTTCTCCAAGACTCCTCTGCTTTCAGATGTGGTATGTACTTATGGATGTTATGTATTTTTTCAGGTCTAATGAAACAGCTGGTTTCCAAGAAGACAGCAAACAGAGTGTGCTGAAACCAACACCTCTGAAGAGAGGCAGAGTGCAGAGACCAAAACCAAATCTAGGAAGAACTGTTGCAAGGCAAAAAGACCTGACAGATGAAAAAGTTCCTGAAGAGGAGAAGACTGAAGGTGGAGAAGTAGAAAAAGCTGTTATACACCATAGGGATGAAAACAATGATCCATGCCTCAAAAATGTAAGTTTCTCGAGCAGTTGCTTAGGCACACTGTTTTGCTGGGGCCTAAGTAGAAGCTTTTAGTAAAAAAGATCTAGGTACGTACCACATAATTTTTAAGCATAGCCTTTGCATGCTTTGTTTATTCTTTTAGAATGAACTGAATTGTCATAGGATTTCCTCATGCTTGCACTTGGGTTCTGTTTTCCATGGATAGATGGATTATATCTCCCTTCGTTGGGTTATTTGTGCTACCAGGTCTGAAAAGAGACGTGCAGAGAAAAAAAGTCTCTTGGAAAAGAGACCACTTCAGATAGAAAGTATATAGAAAAATAACAAATTTTTACTTTTAAAGTAGCTACTGATATTAGTTGGATGCACAGGAAATGAGATCTTTTTGAGTGTTTTTGTAAAAGATACTAAAACAAACTTTTTATTTTCCCCTGCTCTTCTAAAAGAGAGGTCCAGCAAATATTTCATCTTAATAGAGTGAAACTTCTATTCCTTTTAGGATGTGACGGTTCATGAAGATGCTCAGCCATGCAATGTGATGTTAGAAGGGGACATTTCTACAGATTCTGAGATGAACTCAATACATACAAGGCAGTGGTCCCACGAAAAGTCCTCAGAAGCAGAAAGCTATGAAAGTGAAAAGGGGTTGTCAGATGTCTTGAAACAGGTTTCAGATTTCAATACAGGGTAAGGTTATTTTTTAAATGGAGAGAAGGGATGGTTCAAAACCAGCAATATCTCTAGGTATTCTACACTTTTACATTCAACTCCAGCATTAAAAACAAGTTTTATATCTATAATGAGATGTTTAATCAAGACAACGCTAGACTGTCGTGGTTTAACCTCAGCTGGCAACTGAGCACCACACAGCTGCTCGCTTACTCCCCCTGCCCTGGTGGGATGGGGGAGAGAATTGGAAGAGTAAAAGTGAGAAAACTCATGGATTGAGATAAAGACAGGTTAATAACTTAAATAAAGTAAAATAGCAGTAGTAATAATAATAGAAGAATATACAAAGCAAGCGATGCACAATGCAGTTGCTCACCACCTGCCGACTGATGCCCAGCCAGTGCCCGAGCAGCGGTCGCTACACCCTGGCCAACTCCCCCCAGCTTATATACTGAGGATGACGTCATATGGTACGGAATATCCCTTTGGCCAGTTTGGGTCAGCTGTCCTGGCTGTGCCCCCTCCCAGCTTCTTGTGCACCTCAGTTGTTGCTAAGCAGTGTTTATACTAAAACATCCATGTGTTACCACATTATTCTCATGCTAAATCCAAAACACAGCACTGTACCAGCTACTAGGAAGAAAATTAACTCTGTCCCAGCCAAAACCAGGACATAGACTTAAACAAACAAACAAAACCCCAAGAACTCAAAAGCACTGAGGTTATATGCTGTTGGATGTTAATTTGGTCTTTAGACTGTGAGCCCAGTTTTCAAACAAATATGTCTTTCTGATGCTCGGTTCCTCTGGTTATCTTCTCCATGTTGGTCCTAACAGTGCATCCCTGTGTGCTTATGTAAATCCTTGAGTATAGGGTTTGGTTTCCTATTAAAATGTCCTTTAAAAAAAAAGGCAACTGTGCTGTAAATCTGCTGGGTAATTTTAAACATGATTAGGCAAAGAAAGGCATTTGTAAAATGTTTATATTCCTCTCAAAGTGCAACTGGAAGTTGCAGTTGTTCTGAAATGATGTATTTTTTTTAACTTACCTTTGCTCATCTGTTTATAAGATACACAGGGTTTTGGTGATGTCCAATGTGCTTTTATTGGATCTTTTTTCACAATGTCAGTAACTTTGTTATTCCTCTAAGAAAGCTAAGTTTTTATACTTGGCTACTGTATTGAAGAGAGCTACATACAAGTAAGTATGTCATGTGTAACTTGGAGAACCACTGTTGTCCCATGCTTTCGATTGTTCTTTTGTTTGTTTTTGTAGGGAATCAGGTCCTCGGAAGGAAGATGAGAAAACTGTTGTATCATCAGCTCGGCTACTGAGGAGTCGATTCCAGAGACCAAAGCCAAATTTAAGAACGACAACTGTTAGAAGGGAGGTGCTGGATGTAAATAATAAAGGTGTATCACAGAAAGATACCAACAAGGCAGAGAGTTTGACACAGTGTGACAGTGCATGTAGCATCCTTCCTGATACAGATGTAAGGCTTTTTTTCTTCTTTAGTTATATTTGAGCTTTTGGATTTGTGAAATGAAGTACTGGTTATTTAAAAAATACAAGTTAATCTTTTTTGAAACAAAATTTTCAAAAGCTATATTTTTCTACGTGAAAACTCCTGTACTTTCTACTTGGTTGTTGTGCGGAGAAACAGATTACATCCATTCTGTATCTCTTGTTATGCGTCCAGATGTCTTTCTGACCTGAGGAGGCCTTGTAGAGTTGACAGTGAAGAAAGAAAAGTATTAATCGAAGATGGCAAAGAAGGAAATCTAGATTTCAAGCTATTTTGTTTAAAAGAAACAAATGTGTGTTTGTCCTGGGAAGACTGGGAAATTGTTAGTGAGGAGTTAACAGAGGGTTTTTTGCAGGAAACACTTCAGAGAGTGATTAGTACCAAACTTCATGGACATCATAATGTCTCCTTTTGGTTTAGTATCATGACTTTTTCTGGTTCTGGTGTTTACATTTTTCAGAAGGCAGGAAAACATGAAGTCCTGCAACCACTGGAATCCTTAGGAAAGAGGAAGTCATTTGGCTCTCAGGAGGTTTCTGAGAGGCAGAGCTGTAAGTCCCCAAAGACACTTTCAAGATCAGAGGATGATGAACTCAAGTTTTGTCTACCTGAAATTAACCAAGATGATACCTCAACTACTAATGCAGAGTAAGGGCTTAGCTACTTTTGTTTCTTGACTGTAACAATGAAGGTATTTTAAAAGGAAATCATTGTGTCGATGGATTGCTAACTGGCAAAGAAAATCTAACAAGAATAGTGAACGAAATCTCAGTTGTCATAGTTTCGACACTAGTTATACTAAAATTCCAGTTACTTCTATGCTAAGCATTAAATTAATGAGCATTATTTTACAACTGTTTCATCACCTGAAACACTAGATTCATTTCATTTAAGCAGAGGAATAGTAGTTTGCTTATTGGAGAAACTGTGTGAAAACTGCTTTGGTTTTATAGTAATAAGCAGACAGTAAGCTAATGCCTCCAATGAGTTAGTTAATTCTGTTGTGGAAGTAGTTAGGAGACCAGTGCTTTGCAATTTTTGCTGAAACAAAATTTTGTGTTTGTAACTTAAACTCAGCAGAACTTTACATTTACATGGCTTCTTTTAAAAACTCAGCTGTTTTTTATATGTAAATATAATGAACCTGTGTTTGTTAATGATATCTGAAACTTAAAACAAAAGCTTTTTTTTCTCTGTCTGACTTAGCATTGATAGCAAAAATACCACTGAAGAAGAAAGTAAACAAACACCTCTTCAGCCTGTCCAGTTAGTGCGGAGCAGATTCCAGAGGTACAAGCCAAACTTGGGAAGAGCTATTGGAAAGAAAGAATTACAAATATCAGAAAATAAGAGGGAGAAAAAGCCTGAAGCAGAGCAGTTAGTATTGCAAAAAGATGAGTCTGCCAATACTGTCATGGTAAGTCTAATAAGAATAAGTGCTTTACCTTCAAAAGTATGGTTGCAAGTTCTATTTTATGAAGTTAAATTAGAACATTTGAGTTTCATTCCCTGAAGCTGAGACACCATACTAGATGAAGAAAATCCCCAAAACCCTGGTATGTTGAGGTATTGCAGGTATGAAATCAGTGAAGTCTACAAATGAGGATCTGATTTTGATTGGATTGCATGATAGAAAAAAGGATTATGGACATTTAAGGTAAACTCTAGAATAAAAATGTGTTATATATTGCAATACATAAATTAGCTTTTTTGCTCATTTTATCTTTCCTGTTTGGATGAATCAAGTCTGTGTTGACGAATCTAGTATAGAGTATCGAGAGAAGGCAGAGGATAGCTATTTTTCTGTAAAAAATAAGGTCTTATTAATTTGGTAAGCTTTGACTGGCTTTATCGCTACAGTGCCTGACACTCCTCTACTTTACATAGGTTAATTTAGTCATTCACCTACACTGTCTATCCCCACAGACACTTTACTAGGCACTGTAAAAGGTATTGAAATCCTCGAAAGCCATTGTAGTATGATGAACTTTCTGCAACCGTTTTGTGGATTGCTCATGAATCATGTCATGGATGTGGGCGTGAATTGTCTCTGTGTAGTCTTGCCTTAGATCTCAAACATAGCTAAGCTTTGTAAGAGTGACTCATTTTTTGGAGTGGTTATAGCTGGTTTTGTTCTTGAACCTGTGTAGAGCTAGCTTGGAGTACTTGTGTGCTGCGTTCCCAGAGAGGAGCATGGGTGCACTGCATCTATAGCCTCCCTCTCAGTGCCACAGTGTCAGCTCATCCCTAGCTGAGATAGTTGCTTGCGGTTCAGCTTTGGCTATTCTAGACCTGTGGCTTGTGGAGCATGCACATACATCTGCTCTGTGCTGTGCAAATCTGTAGAACCATGGCAGGTCTGATGCCTCTCTGTACTAATAAAGCTGTCACAGACCTGGAGTGCTGAGGGATGTGTTTGAGTGGCTGCTTTGTGGAACTAGTGTGGCAAATACAGAAGTAAAACTAATAAGGCCTTCTGAATCTGAGGTTATGTTATAGTGGCTTGGGTGTGCCTGTGTGTGCTCTGCAGTGCCCAGTTTTCAAAGGTTTTTCCATTTGCCAAAGTATTTTGTTTCCGTAGTATTCCACATAAGAGAGTTGACTGAATGCTGAATAGAAAAGTGCTACCCATAATACGTGGGTGCATATAGTATTTAAAAGCCTAACTCTAGGTAGCCCAGGACTAAAAATACTTCTGTTCCTACTTGCCTATAGATTGAATTATGTGCTCAGGCAGATTACTCTTAATAAATATAATGAGATTCTTTTCTTGATTCAGATTGGGAAAACAGCACAGAGATCTGTAGGTTTTTGTTTTGTTTTTTTTATAAAATACACTTCTGTTTTAAAAAAACTTGCTTGATTCTCTTTTTCTTCATGCTTTTTTTAATTGGAAATTAAAGGGTGAAAATGAAGCTGTATTGTGTCAAGCAGATGTATTGAGCAATGAGGAACAGGAACAGCAAGAGGTGCCTCAGGTGCCCTGTATTTCTGAAAACATACTGTGTGAACGAAGCAGGTGAGGTTAGAGTTTAGCAAAATTGCATTTGAAAAGCTTTCATGTGGTGCATGATGAGACACCTTTGTAAGTGTCAATTCTTTTGTTCCTTGTTACCTGTCTTTCCCTAATGTTTAATTTTCAGTGCTTACAGGCAGCTTCTTCCCATGCTTTCAGAGCACATTTTTAGTTGAGCTGAACTACTTGTCATTGTTTATCTGGTACATACTTGATCTGTATGAGCTCATAGCTCTTTTTGACCAAGCTTTTCTTTTATTGGGTTTGTATTTGCTTATACAGTGATCATACATGTAACAAATATAAACTTTGCAAAATGTCAGAGATCTGTCTTTCACTGAGCCCAGCGTGCTCTTCTATTTTACTGCCTTTCTTCTTAAAATAAGATCTTAAGCATGTATTAGACTGCTGATACTTTGATGTTGGTATGGGTAGCAACACAACTTTTTTCTTGATGCTAAAAATGCCTTGATAAAGAAATCTTATTATTCCTTCTCACATGTTAACCATAAATGCCCAAAATGAGAAATACATATTTGAAAAGATAATTTTCTTGATTTTAAACAAAACAGTATATCAGTCTCTAACCCTTTTGTATAAGTGTTGATTCAAAACTTAATGAATGCAGAATTGCTTTTTTCCCCTCCCAACCAAAGTCAAGTGACATAATTTTTTGTTTGTTTTTGTTTGTTTGCTTTAAATTCAACAGTGCTGAAAAATCCATTTCCCAAGAAGGCAAGCTGGGTGCTCTGAAACCAGGACAATTCATAAGGAATGGATCTCGGAGAACTAGACCAAACCTAGAAAGAGCATATAACGAAAAAGAATCTCCAGTGGCACAGAAACTTGCTGCTCCACTTGAGGAAGAAGCAAATAAAGGAGAGAGTCTTCCTGAGACAGAAGTATCTGAGGAACCTCTTTCCTCAAAAGTGAGAATTCTGTTCAGATATTTCTGACTACACTTTCTGATGCTTGGTTCCGCACCAGTTGTTTTTAAGACATCTAAATAAGCTGTTTTAAATGCATAAATTAATTTTGGACTAGTAAGAATTACATTCCTGTTTAATATTTGCACCCTAATATGAGGTTTTCTAAAATTCTGTTAATGACACATTGATAATATATAGACTTCTGTTAACAAATCTAAAGACTTCACTTAAACTTTGAAACTTCAGTCATGTTCATGATACATGAATAGTTACCTGCATGCCATATTTCTGTTGCTGGGTTTCTTCTGAGCTCCTTGGTGGTTGCTCATGAAAGACTATATTGGTTAAAGTATCTGTTTTTATTAGATAAATACCTTCTCTAAAGGAACAAGTAACAGTGATGGGTGCCATAAACTACTTGAAAGTTTTTAAGCAAAGTTTTGTCTCAGGTTAACTTGCAATGCTTTATTTTACAGGTGATGTATTTTGTTCTAATATTGTTGGGTTTTTTTCTCAAATCTAAGGAGGACATGGAAGTATTGTTGTTTGTGGGGAATTTGGCCAAGAATGATAATATAGACATAAATCCAAAAAGTATGAAGTCAGAAACGCTCTGTTCCTCTAAAAAATCACCTAACTGCCACAGCAAGGGAGAACAAGAAGGTCTATCTACAGACGCTATAGGGAGCGTTCAGGATACCATAGAAAGGTAAAGTTCCCTGTTGACAAAGTAAAAAAAATTCTTTGTGTATTTGTCCAGTTGTTTTCATAGAACACTTGCTTTTTGAAGTGTAGGCTCTGAGCTGTACTAGTTATATGCTACATGCTGTGAAGGTCACTAGGTGGCATCCTTAGGTAATAGAAGAGTTTTTAACAGAATTTTTCTCAATTTTCTCAATTTTTTTTACCTTCCTTTTTAGAAGGTATTTTGCAAGTGAGAGTAGACACAAGTAATCAGAGTTTAGCTGTCTGAATTTCTCAGTAATACGTTCTTAGGGTACAGTGCACTATGAATGTGGACCGTTGAAAGGAAGACTGAGCAGTGCCATTTGCACTCACTTATAATTGAGAAGGGGTAGGCAGAGTAACATAAAATGAGCTTGCTGTCTAAGATGTATTCTGAGCCTCTTCACTTTTTCCTTCCAGAAGAAGTTCATGCAAGGATGTGCAGTGTCCTGGTTCTTTGGTGGAGGGGATGCTTTTTATGTATGTGCAATATGAGGCAGATAGTGCCATTTACATGTAACAGTTCTGAGTTATGTTATAAGCTACCTTTTGCTCAATCTTATCTGATACAGAGCAGCCTCAAATCCATTTACTTCTGCTGTTTTCTAAAATTAGCTTCTGGTTCCCATCTGTCCCTGAGCCTCTGCTTAAAATCTCTTCTATAACTTACATTGAAATCATATCCCAGAGGCTTCGTGCTAACAAGACAAGGACCTTACCTTACAGTCGTCTTGGCTTCTGCGATGGCGGAATTTCACAGAATCACAGAATGGTTGAGGTTGGAAGGGACCTCTGGAGGTCATCTGGTCCAACCCCCTGCTCAAGCAGGGCCGCCTGGAGCTGGTTGCCCAGTACCGTGTCCAGACAGCTTTTGACTATTGCCAAGGAGGGAGTCTCCACAGTCTCTCTGGGTAACCTGTGCCAGTGCTCGGTTACCCTCACAGTGAAATAGTATTTCCTGATGTTCAGAAGGGAACCTCTTGTGTTCCATTTTGTGCCCATTGCCTCTTGTCCTGTCACTGGGCACCACTGGAAAGAGCCTGGCTCTGTCTATCTTTACACCTTCCCTTCAGGTATTTATATACATTGATGAGATTTCCCCACCCACTCCCACCAAGCCTTCTCTTTCTCCAGGCTGAACTGTCCCTGCTCTTCTCAGCCTTTCATCATAGGAGAGATGCTTCTGTCCCTTCACCTTTGATAGCCCTTTGCTGGACTCTATCCAGTATGTCCATGTCTCTCTTGTGACCAGTTCTGGGCACTCCAGTACAGTACTCCAGGTGTGGCCTCACCAGCGCTGAACAGGGGGGAAGGATCCCCTCCCTCAACCTGCTGGCAACGCTTCTCCTAATGCAGCCCAGGATACCGTTAGCTTTCTTTGCTGCAAGGGCACATTGCTGGCTCACGTTCATCTTTGTGTCCACCAGGACACTCGGGTCCTTTTATGCAAAGCTGCTTTCCATCTGGGTGGCCCCCAGCATGTACTGGTCCCTGGGGTTGTTCCTCCCCAGGTGCAGGACTTTGCACTTCCCCTTGTTGAACTTCAAGAGGTTCCTGTCAGCCCATTTCTAGAGCCTGTTCAGGTCCCTCTGGTTGGCAGCATGACCCTCTGGTGTATCAGCCACTCCTCCCAGTTCTGCATCAACTGTAAACTTGCTGAGGGTACACCCTGCCCCATCATCCAGATCATTAATGAAGATGTTGAACAGGATTGGACATAGTATTGACCCCTGCAAGTACACTGTTAGTTCCTGGCCTCCAACTAGACTTTGTGCCACTGATCATCACCCTCTGAGCCTGGCCATTCAATCAGTTTTCAGTGAACCTCATTGTCTGCTCATCCAGCCCATACTTCATCAGCTCCGCCTGCAAGTACCTGTTAGTTCCTGGCCTCCAACTAGACTTTGTGCCACTGATCATCACCCTCTGAGCCTGGCCATTCAATCAGTTTTCAGTGAACCTCATTGTCTGCTCATCCAGCCCATACTTCATCAGCTCCGCTGTGAGGATGTTAGGGGAGATCGTGTTAGCAGCCTTACTAAAGTCAAGGTAGATACTATCTACTGCTATCCCTTCATCTGTCGAGCCACTCATTTCATCATAAAGGTTATCAAGTTGGTTAAGCATGACTTCCCCATTGTGAATCCATGCTGACTACTCCAAGTCACCTTCTTGTTTTTCATGTGTCTGGAAGTGGTTTCCAGGGTTAGTTGTTCCATCACTTTCCCAGGGACTGAGGTGAGCCTGACTGGCCTGTCGTTCCCTGGATCCTCCTTCTTGCCCTTTCCCAAGACATGAGTTTAAAAGCCCAAGATTTCTGTCTTACTGATCTGAATGTGCTTGAACAGATGTAAGAATTTCATCCTGTTTAAAAGCAGTAGTACCTTGAACACTGGAATTAATTAATGTAATGTTCCTATGGTTGCTTAATTTTTGGAACCTATGGTAGTATAGCTGAAACTTTCTGCTCTACTTGACTTCTTAATGTTGTGTTCCTTCCAAAAGATTTTCCCAAAAGTAATCAGAAAGGTCCTCTACTGCAGAAAAGCCAATCGTCTCCTTTTCACATTGTTTTTTTTTTTCTTCCCTTATTTTTTTTAAACTTCACCAACTACCTAAATAAAAATGCAGAACATCTAAGTTCATTTCTAGCTGGAAGTACTAAATATTTGATAGTAAACCAAGCTTGTAGAGTGTATTTTGTAGTTCCTGAGAAGTAAAAGTTGAAAAATATTTTTGTAGGTCCAATGATAAATTAAGTTCTGGAGAAGAAAGTAAAAAGAGTGATACAAAACCTTTGCATCAAGCGAGGGAAACCCTCTGGAACCCAAGGCCAAACCTAATGAGAGTTACTAGAAAAAGAGTTTATGCTGAAGAAGGTGAAAACAGAGAAGAGGACAATGCTGAGAATAGAAATGCAGAAGTGTGTTTGGTGTTAGAAAAAACAGGTGTATCAATGGTAAGTGCTGATCATGTGTTTTGAGCCAATTTATACCGCAATTCTTGTGTTTAAGTTCTTGGAACCATAGATGGCACAGAAATCCAGTATATGGCTGTGAAAGGTTAATGTGATTCTTTCTTTTTTTTTTTAATTTACTATTGGAAATTATGATGAATAAATGGACTTAGAATCTAAAAACTGTGGAAATATTTTATGTACATTGTTGTCTTAACTCTTAGAGTTTATATGGTCAGAGGTCTGTATTATCATAAATACATGCTAATACTGTTACCAATTAATTTAATGTCTGTTATTCACTGAACAATGGAAATTAAGGCAGCTGTCTAACATCAGATACTACCTAAAATACATATAAGTATACTTTTAAGTTGAAATGTATGTGAACAAAGTTCAGACCTCCTTCTGCTTAAATTCACTTAACAGTCCTAACCTAGCCCAGACTAGTTCCTTCTCTGTCTAAAGTTGCAATACCTGAATCTGGTGTTCCTTATTTTCTAGATGGATCACTAAAATCTTTCAGTTAACATATTATTTTAGCCAAGCAAAGCATCCATAGTTGACAGAACTGTGCTTACTGATGGTTTTTATGTTCTGGGATATGTTTCTGTGTGTGTGTTTTGAATAATATTTAAAAGCTGTTCTGTAAACTATGGTAGTTTTTTCTTCCTAGTTTGTTCCCAGGGCAGAAAAAAATAATTCATCCTTCCCTCAAATTGTTCTTTAAATTAGTAGGTAGTTTCAGAAAATGATTCATCCTTCCAACTTCTGAAGAGTTGCTGCTCTTAAGTTGAGCATGGCCTTGGTCTATTAACTAGCAGCAGCACTGGGAACTCAGGCATCATAGATAATACCATCTAATGACACTTCTGCTATTGAGCCTGAAATTAAACAAAATGGGGAAGAATGTCCCAAGCTATCAGAGATGACAGCTGGACATGTTTTTAAGAACCTCAAACTCAGTTCTTTAAATCTTTTTGTCACCAAACCCGATTAAAAATGTTTGGCACTTAATAAGGTAGTAATTGTCTCCTCTGTTCAGCAAAACTCCAGTAACATAGTGGAAGATGCATCCTTCTCAGAGGCTACAAGAAAACACAATTTTACAGACTCTGTTGAAGAAACCTCTTGTAAAAGAATCAGGCAGGATAGTAGACTCCAGTCTCCAGAGATATCATCAGAGAGTGAGAGTCAAGTAGAACAAGAAGATGATTCTCAGCTTTCTACCTCTCAGGAAAAAAATTCAGACAATCTCACAAGGTAAAAAAACCTAATTTTGGCTTGTAAGCTCGACTGATTTTTATTTTTAAAAGTAATTATTAGTCTGCAGTGTGTTATGAGAGCACATGCAGGATGTCAATCCTTGTGTCTTCCATCTGAACTCTACCAGATGCATGCAGATATCCTATGTCTCTTACCCTACCTGTACGCTCATAAAATGAACACAGCCAGCACTCCCACCAACCCATCCCAGGGTCCACCTTTGGTTTCAACAGGAATTCCTGATTTTAAAGGGGAGGACTTTGAAGTACCTGTACTGGGGGCACAGGGATTGTGGGATTAACCTAAACAGAAACTCTGTGCTGGAAGTGTCCTCTGCTGCTATTTGTTTCACCTCCCCACCAGTTTACCAAGGAGTATGTTTTCTGGGGGAAGTTTAGAATTTTGGTACCCAAAGTGGTCGTGCCCATCATCTTGAGGAGGGAAACAGTAAGCAGTTGGTTATTGAAGAGATTGCTGTCTGAGAAACCGGAGCAGATAACTAATTATCATCTAATGGTTCTAGTTTCTAGACACTAGTCTGATCAACTAAAGTATCATAGTTTGGGGCTCCTAGTTTAGCTTTAGCAAA
Organism: Aptenodytes forsteri; assembly: GCF_000699145.1. Taxonomy (NCBI): domain Eukaryota; kingdom Metazoa; phylum Chordata; class Aves; order Sphenisciformes; family Spheniscidae; genus Aptenodytes; species Aptenodytes forsteri. The sequence continues at coordinate 1,202,491 of NW_008795926.1, forward strand.
AGAGAACTGGAAATGTTCCCATAACGTAAAAAGCATGTGACTTCCATGTCCCTCAAAATGAAAATTAATTCATCCTTTTCTAATCAAAGAATTCTGTGTCTTTTAAATTTAATTGCACAGCTTTCCAACACTATGAAACTGCTTAATACACATTTACAATCAGTACTTTGTGCATGCATGAAGAAATTAGGATTTCTGATTAAATGGTATGTGGATGCATTTTTGTCACTATATGTTAGGAAGTAAATAGATTGTATTGTTGGTCACAATGATCCTTTTTTTATTCATTGAGTTTGTTTTGATTTGTGGTACTCCTTTTTTTGGAATGTCTTGGACTTAATTGTTTTTTAAACATGCTTTTGTTCTGTACTTCTGTACTAGAAGGCAGTCCAGAAGGTCATCAAAACGGATAGCGCTGCCAAAACACGTCTCGAAGCTAAGGACTGCTTCTTCTGCCTCTGAATGTGAGGCTGATTGCAATGAGAAGGGGAATCAAAGGCAACAAGTTAAACTGAGTGTTACTAGAGGGAAAAATTTGAAAACTACACATAGGAAGAAATCTGGGAAGGAGCACAGAAGTTCAAAGACAGCCTTGGTGACCCTCCGGGCTTCTCAAGAGGAGGAGGAGGAGGAGGAGGAGGCAGCGGCAGATGACTTTGAGCCTGATGATGAAGATGAATGCTTTGCACCAGAGGAAGTAAACAAAGCTCCAGTGTTTGTTCCTATAGGTCTTCGATCTCCAAAACCTGTTCCTGTTCAGATAGAGGAAACCATGGAGGAGGTATCATGTAGCTGGGTTCTGCATATGTACTTTTGTTTTGGTTATTTAAACAGCTTTTATTCTAATTGCATCACTGAGTACTTGGGTTTTATCGCAATTTAGTTTAATTTGTTAAGAATGGTGTTGAGAGTAGCAGGGATGTTACTTGGCACATGTGCTTGGTTTTGAACAAAATACTATATCAGTCTAAGGTCCAGTTATGTTTACAAGCTGTATATAGGTCTGCAGGGTGCTCACCAGTTTGTTTATTGGGATTGAATGTAGGCACAGACTACCATGCTTACTACGTGTTTTGAGGCCCAAGATGGAACAAATGAAGCATTTCAATTTCACATTTGAATGTTAGGAAATAAGGGAGTGAGAGAGATGTTTCTGTATGTGGTGTCCCCCTCACCAAGAAACTTTAACTGTGTGGTGGGCTGACCCTGACCAACAGCCAGGCACACACACAGCTGCTTCCTCACTCCCCTCTCCTGTGGGACAAGGAGAAAATAGAAGGAAGGTGAAAAGACTTATGGATTGATATAGAGACAGTTCAATAGGTGAAGCAAAAGGTGAAAGCAAAGCAAAAAAAGGAATTTATTCACTACTTTCCATTGGCTGGCTGCTTCCTGGAAAGCAGGGCCTCAGCCTGTGTAAGAGTTACTCTGGAAGATAAATGCCGTAACCACAAATGCCCTCCTCTTCCTCCTCCTTTCCCTGAGCTTTTATTGCTGAGCACAGCATCATATGATACGGAATATCCCTTTGTTCAGTTTGGGTCAGCTGTCCCAGCTGTGTGCTCTCCTGACCTCTTGCCCACTCCCAGCCTACTTGCTAGAGCAAAGAGTAGGAAAACAAAAGGTTTGACATTGTGCAAGCACTGTTCAGCAATAGCAAAAACACTGGTGTGTTATCAACACTGTTGTAGTCATAAATCCAAAACACAGCACCATGTGGGCTGCTATGAAGAAAATTAACTTCATTCCAGCCACACCCAGTACAATCTTCACCATTTATTTCATACCATTTGTCATGCTTAGGTCCTACACTATCCAGTACATCCTTATTAACCACAACTTCTCTTCCTGTCCTTTGATATATATATATATATATGGATATTATTCCCTTGGTCTGTGGGCCACCCCCTTAAAATGTCCATCAAATGTCCTTTGAGTTTGGTCCATGCCTTGGGCTCCATGTATTACGTGGTTGCTTGGGAGAGGTGGCATGTTGTGTTGAGTTTTTGGGTGCCAAAGCCAACTCAGGTTGGTCACCACTGCACTTGCCTGGTTTCTTGTGAGGCTTGTCTTCCCTTGATTCATGTTGTTCTTGCTATAGTACTTACTATAGCTTACTACTCAAATAATGGGTTCAAAATGTTTAAACATATATCCATTAAAATTTCCAGCCCTTGTCCCTTTGGTTCAGGCTGTAGGGTTTGACGTTGCAATAGACTCCACTCCTTGCCCGTGCTCTAGCGTGGGTCCTCCATGGGCTGCAGTCCATTCAGGGATGTTCCTGCTCTGTCTGGAATGGGCAGATCCATGGGCCTCAGTCTCTGCTACTGTCAGTGAGAGACCATCTACATCTTTGTCAATTTTATTCAAAAGCTGTATGTTTTGACTCTTGGTCTACAAATGGACCATTTGTAGAGTTGTAAACATTAAGCCTAGAGTGCAGGCCTATGCTTTAATTGTACTCTTAGACTAGAATAAAACTCAAGACTGTAAGACTGTAGCAAGACTTGGTATTATATTTACTAAGACCAGTCACTAGAGAGGAAATGGCATACTTTTTTGTCATCAGAGAACTGTTGAGGTTTGTGAACAGTGGAATCTGTTCAAGGCCTTGAAAGGGATTGTGCTCAAAGGTTTAGACATTTTTCTATTTTTTTCCTTATCATTCAACATGACTTCTTTGCTTTTTTTATCCCTTCTAGCCTGTCTTGTCTCAGTGATGTGTTTTCACAGGTCTTTTTTTTTTTTTTTCTTTTTTTGCTTCATTCCAAATCTGTTTGTCCGGTCTGTTCCATTCATGTCTCAGGTGTTCATCACTATTTCTTTCTATTCACTCCAATTTTTTTTGCTTACTACTACTAGTCATCTTCCTCTCTTCTCCCATTGAAATCCTGCTTTTGTGTCTCCTGAATTAATCACACTGTTTCTTTCTCTGGGTGAAACAGCAAGAGAATTTAAAGCTCAGTCAAAACACCAAGGGAGACTCTAGAACAATAATGGACAGGAAAGTTGTGGCACAGAAAGTTTGCCGAATCCCTTAATTTCAAAGATGTGGAATATATTACATGTGGGGTTGATGATCAAGTTTCCTGGTTTAACACACAGGAGCCATGAGTACTAGTAAGGGATATGGTTAGATACCTGAGGATTCAGCTGTTGTCAAATTTAAATAGATCAGTGGAAAGTATATGTAAAAGTGCAAGCCTTTGAAAGCTATCCAGATTGAGCAGTGTTTTTCGTAAGAACCTCACTGGAAATATTGTAACCTTTCTGCCAAATTTCAAGTCCTCATTTCTGAAAACGTCAAATATCTGAAGTTCTCAGTGAAAAGACAGCGTTTAAGAAAAAAAAAACAGATAAAATGGTGAATGAGTGTGTGCCTGTGTGTGGGGGTGTGTGTGTATTCCCTAGCCTTACTTTGGAAAAAGGCTGAACTCTTTTTCTTTCCTGAAGACTTAAAAAGCAGGAAAAGTGTCAAAACGAACAAACCCCGTTTGAGGTAAATGGCCACCATGAAAGATCTCAGCCGCATAGCTTAGTTTGGTGGAGTAGTAAGCAATTAGAAACAAGGTCTTAGGTTGTCTGATGCTTCAAGTTAGTTACAAGCAGCACTACCAGTTCTGCCTCCAGCAGTTCATATAACTGCTGCCTTCTTAAATCAGAAGGTATGTAGTATAAGACTTGATTTTTGGGAAGGATCCCACTAAATGTTCAAGATCCGGAAAGTATATGTGGTTTATAAAAATTTGCATTTGACAGATTTTCTGTAGGGGCTGATGAACTGAAACACTTTTTAAATTATTTTTACAGCTGGAAATACTTGTGAATATACCAGATGTGCAGGTGCCTACTGATGCTGAAAGTCTCTCATACGCATCTGTGCAGCCGGTGGTACAGAAGGAGGAAAAAGTAAGCACCTCAACAGCTGTAAGAATGTCTTTTTGTTTGGTTTTTTTTTTTTGTTTCATAGCACATACAAAGCTACGTGGACAATGTCTGGTTGCCATGTCTGCTTGTAACAGTATAGCTTAATAGACTCTTACCTGTCCCACACAGATACGAAGGACACAGCTGTGGGAAAACTATGTAAGTAAATATTGTCAGCCTTTAAAATACCCTTTCAAAGCCAGGTAATCTTTGGGCAGAGAATTTACCCGTAAGCATTAAATTAAAATTGTGGACTCATTTTATATAGAACTTTGATATTGTTTTTCTTTTTATTTAAGGAAACAACTATACATGAAAATCCAGAGGTGGACAAAGGTAGATATGAAACAATCTTGTTCATATCTTTCCCATTAACGTGCTACCAATATGTAGTTATTCTAGCTGGAAGTTTGGAGGTTTATATATCTTAGAAAAAAAATCTGCTCATGAGGTACTGGATGCTTCTATGTTTTGGAGGAGATTTAAACCATTTTCTTTCTTGCTGTTCTTTATCAAGTAAGAGGACCAAGCATTGCAGGGTTCTGTTTTGCAGGGTCAGAATGTGCCCTTTGTGTGTCCCGTCTATCACTTTCCAATGCTGTGGTTAGTTGTACCAGGAGAAGAGGAAACTTTGCAAGTGCTTACTTGCAGCTTGCTTGATGTGCAGTTGAGTGATACAAAGAGTGGGCAGATTCATAGCTTTGTCATCTCTGTGGTCTCTGACTTTAATATCCTAAACTGGTAAAATAGCATGTGTGACAGACTGTGATCACAGTCTTCCAGAAGCAAATATTCTTTCCGTATGAGATATGCTACAAACTCTTATGGATCTATTAATTTTTAGAATAGCTTTCACTTTTAAATTTAAATACATTCTCAATACATCTTCCTAGGAAGCACTGGAAGTTGAGTGGGCTACTGTGTTAGTTGAAGGAGTGGAAGCCTACTTTGTTCTTTCAATTTAGTTCAGTACAATAGCTTTGAGGATGGAAATGTTTTGTGTGAAATGACCAAACGGATGTATCCTGGGTAGAAGTTAGGAACTGGGAGTCTAAACTGGTATATGGATCAACACTATAGGTTATGGATTTCTGCAATTAAACTGTTCATAGAATCATAGAATCATAGAATCATTGAGGTTGGAAAAGACCTCTTAAGATCATCGAGTCCAACCGTCAACCCAACACCACCATGCCCACTAAACCATGTCCCTAAGTGCCTCATCTACACGTCTTTTAAATACCTCCAGGGATGGGGACTCCACCCTCTTTCTTTTCCATTTGTGGTTGGTTGACCTTGGCTGGCTGCAAGATGCCCACCCAGCTGCTCTCCCACTCCTCCTCCTCAACAGGATGAGGGGAGAAAATAAAATGGAAAACCTCCTGTGTTGAGATAAAGACAAGGAGATCACTTACCAAAACAGACTCAACTTGGGGAAAACAAATTTAATCTATTGCCAAATAAAATAGAATCATAGAATCATTAAGGTTGGAAAAGACCTCTAAGATCATCGAGTCCAACCGTCAACCCAACACCACCA
>NW_008795926.1:1208045-1224903 GCF_000699145.1 Aptenodytes forsteri
TTTCCTCTTGTCCTATTGCTTGTTACTTGGGAGAAGAGACCGACACCCACCTCGCTACAACCTCCTTTCAGGTAGTTGTAGAGAGTGATGAGGTCTCCCCTCAGCCTCCTTTTCTCCAGGCTAAACAACCCCAGTTCCCTCAGCCGCTCCTCATAAGACTTGTTCTCCAGACCCCTCACCAGCCTCGTTGCCCTTCTCTGGACACGCTCCAGCACCTCGATGTCCTTCTTGTAGTGAGGGGCCCAAAACTGAACACAGTATTCGAGGTGCGGCCTCACCAGTGCCGAGTCCAGGGGCACGATCACTTCCCTACTCCTGCTGGCCACACTATTGCTGATACAGGCCAGGATGCCACTGGCCTTGTTGGCCGCCTGGGCACACTGCCAGCTATGTGTAAGATGGCGAGAAATAAAGACAAAAACTAAAACACCTTCCCTTCCCCACCTTCTTAGGCTCAACTTCACACCTTCATTTCCCACTCCTCTGCCTCCTCCCCCCAAGCAGTGCAGGGGGATGGGGAATGGGGGTTGCAGTCAGTTCCTAACACTTCATCTCTGCTGCTTCTTAATCCTCACGCTCTTCCCCTGCTGCAGTGTGGGGTCGTTCCCATGGGATACAGTCCTTCACAAACTGCTCCAGTGTGGGGTCCTTCCTATGTGGTACAGTCCTTCAGGATAAGTCTGCTCCACCATGGGTCTTCTACAGGGTGCAGTTTCTTCAGGGAATATCTACCTGCTCCACCAAGGTCTCCTCCATGGGCTGCAGGGGAATCTGGTCCCACACATGGAGCACCTCCTCCCCCTCCTTCCTTACTGACCTTGGTGTTCGCAGGGTTGTTTCTGACTCTTTTTCCCCTCACTCTTCACTGCTGTGCAACATTTTCCCCTTTTCTTAAATATGTTTCCCAAAGGTGCCGCCATCTTGGCTGACAGGCTCAGCTGTGTCCTGCGGGGGTCAGTTGGAACCAGCTGTGTCCAGGGCAGTCCCCCCTGCTGCCAACACCTTGCCACCTGTAGCCAGTACACCATTAAAGGGAACAATGTTTCTGCTCAGTGTTTTTCCAATAGTTTGAATTTAGTGGATGAGAATTGCTGTCTGTCTACAAGCATCTTGATTCATGAATGGCAACAATTTAAAAAATATACGCTTCACTATATCGATGATAGCGTCAAATGTTTTTTGAATATGAGTAAGTGGATTTCTGGTTAATATCCTTGTGACTTTTAATGTGTGTGAACAACTTTGTAGGAATTAATGATGGAAGCACGGAAGCTGCCATGACTTTACTTGCAATGGGTGATCCTATGTTCCAGTTAAAAACAAGCACTGAAGGTATGATTTGATTTATGGGACAAAGCCTTGCTTGTACTTTCTGTGTCCACCTAAGGGATGCAGCAGTGGCTGCAAAGCTCTTCCACGTGCCACTGCATAGCAGGAGGTCAAGAGTCTTTTATGCTTTTAGTCCTGCTGAATTTTAATGCATAGTGAGACTAAGCAATGCAGGCTGGCTGGCAAAAGTAAGGCCCCTTACTGGATACTGCCAACTACATCACTGTGCTGGAAAGACGTTTCTGAGACCTGTTTTAGGAAGGACATGTTTGAATTAATCTGGTCACATAAATTGGACAAAAGAAAGGAATCAGGCTTAAATGACCATAACTATCAGTGGTCTTTTCAGACCATTAACCTGAAGCATAGCTTTTTCCACCTAACTAGTTACAACCTGAAATTACCTGGTTTTAGTCTACTTTTTGATAGACTTTTATTTAGAATTTATTATCTGCTTTCATTAGTTAAATGTTAGTTTCTGCATTCTTACTATCAAAAGTGTGATCTTAGGACTACATTTACCTGGGATTTGACTTTGCATCTTTGGAGAATGCAGGCTTTGTTAAATGAGGTTTGAAGTTAAACATCTGTAAAATAGCTTTATGTACATGCCAAACCCAAGTCTCTTAAATTCTGCTTTTCTATTCTGTTTATTGTTTTAACCAGAATGGACACACATGTTACCTGCTCAACATGAGTTGGACATGGCCAATAGCCTTGTAACCCATGCCTACTGCAAACAAAATAGAACTCCTAGTCAGTATTTACTTTCTTCAGACACTTCTACCACGGAATTGATCCCTTCTGAGGATGGAAGCAACATTAATGTAGAGGATCAAAGTACTGGCACAAGAATAGGTGTCGAAGAGTATTTTGAGAAAAATGCTACGGATACCAGGTTAAATTACTACTTCATTTTCTTTAGAGAGAGAGATCCTCTGACATGGCTTACTTTTGCTAGGTTCCTTCTGGCATTTTTATTGAATTGCAAGCAGTCTTGCTTTAGCGAAGGTTTCTCAGTTTATGTAATTTGGTATGTAATCTGGAAAACCCCTCTTGTCTCTTTCTTATAACTTTTATGGGATGTTGGTATATAATTTTGGGGATGTAGAACTTGTTCTTCACTGCTAAAGTTAAGTTTACCCTGGTGGGGGAGAAAAGAATATTCAAACTTAGTTGGTATGGATCACTGTTAATTACCAGGTTCATTTTCCCAAAGTACTTTACAGCTAATCAGGCCAAGGCAAATTGCTTAAGTGTCACTGCTGCTGTGGGATATAGATCAAAGTTTTAGAGCAAAGGCATGTCAAGGAACCGGTTGATCTTCTGTGTTTTTTAATGCTTTATGGTTTTTAATTTTGTTCAAGCATTTGTAAATGTTGAAACAGCTTGATGGAACACCTTTTCAGAAAAAATCTGCTAGTGATGATGTTGTATTATTTGAAAGACAATTTAACTTGTTGATGGCTTGAACAAACTATCAGATTGTACTCCTCTGAAAAATTATAATCAAAGATATTTTACTCTTAAGTCCAGTGGTTCTTTTATTATATTATTAACCAGAGCTTACTACCATGTGATCAGTGTTAGATTTCTGATCTTCTCATGTTTTTAAAATATTTCAATTATTCATTTTTTTCTGTAGGTAGGGAACATCCTAGTTTGCAGTATACCTGCCTGTTCCGATTCCCAGATGATCTTTATTTTTTGTTCTGCTAAATAGTCGTCTGTCTCCTCTGCCAGCTGCAGCCTGTATTTCAGCTCTTCATCTCATCTACTCCATCTCTCTTCTCTTCTCTGCACAGTGATCTTTGCTGGAAGTACTAATTTCATCTCACAACTAACTGTCAAAAATCAAGAACTATGCTGATGGCAATTTTCCTTTTTACTTGCAGTGATAGCTCTTTGCCTACGGTGAATAGTACGAGACTGACAAGAGGCAGACTCCTGAAGCCTGAGCCAGACTTTGGAGTATTGAGGTCCAATGAAAACATAATTCAGAAGTCCCTTAATACAAATGTACTTGTGGAACAACTAGAGCAAGTTCAAAGTGGTAAGCTTGTTTCTTATCCTAGGGTTCTGAAAATGGTTTCTTCTGATGGATTCACATCTCTTTATGAAATAAAACTAAGCTGAAAGTAGTCTTCACTTTCTGTTCATGTTCACAGATGATGCATCACTACTGTAACACAGGGCATGTATTTATGGTATAGTTTTATACATAAGTGTACCTTTCAGTATAAAATTAAATGAAATCTGAATAGCAGTTTTTCTGTGCAGGTCTTAAAATTATCTGGAAAGCCCTTAAATTACTGAACTGCCGATTACAGATATACAGTACAATACAGTGCACTTTTTTCTATTATTACTGTTTTCCCTTCTATTAAAACTAGAAGGGGAGATATACAGAACTGTTTTGGTATTCTTAAAGCAGTTACAAAAAAAGGTGGTCTTCAAACTCTTAATTATCTTCATATCACTGGCAAAATGCACAACATACCAAAGGCAAGATGAGATATGTGTATGTCTGACTTATTTAAGACGTGTACATATACAGTAAAATTGTTAATAATTTTGTAGTGTGTTTATATATACACATCTACATATACATACATTTTAATATACAAAAGCTTGTATGTAAAAATGATATATATATGCACATGCACACACACAAAAAATTATTTTAATTTTTATTCTTATACCTTAGAGTCTACAACCCTGAGAGGTACTGCAGAAATGCAGAAGGTGGAACTAGAACAGGTCAGACCAGCTGCAGGTGCTTCTTCAGTTCTTCATGATTTTGCAGTTAGAAGTATGGAACTTTCCAAGCAAGTAGACAAAACTGAGAGGTAGGAAGAATCATCAGTTAATACTGACTTTGTTCCCAAAGTCTCTTAAAATATGCAGCTGAAGTGCATGTGTAGTATGCGTCTGTGATGGAAACAGTGTGCTTACAGATACTGTGTGTGTTTATGCACGTAAGTGTACAGTTTAGACTTTTATTTTTAAGGTTTTTCTCTCTTGCATGTTATCCTACAGCTTTTGGAGGTAAAACATTAACTTATGTTTGCTGTTTCAGAACTTAGTAATCACCTTGCTGCTTAATTGTCTCCCATGAAACTGTGTCTGAAAGGAAATGTTAGAGAGTTGATCAATTTGGAAATGTTAATGAGCTTGTAAGGCTTCCTGCTTGGTCATGCTTTTAGTAGTAAAGTCTCAATTAGTGGTGTTAGGGAGGCTTTTTCCTGAAATACTTTATGTAGACTTGTTCAAAGATTATGCATTTTGTTTAGTAGAATGATGTAGTTTTTAAACAGGTTCCCTGTTTCTCTGTAACTACATAAGCTTCATATTAAATAAATAGTTATACAGAATTTGCCCCATGCACAGGGTATCTTCAGTTGGTTTCAAATTAACTAGATATATACCTTGCAGAACAGAGATGACAGATGCTTGTGGAAATTCAGGAGATTTAAGACCTGTAACTGCATCACCAAAAGCTGAAAAATCTCACCTTGGACTAGAGGATTATCCAAATAAAAGTTCTGTGGATGGACTTCCTGAGCAAATTCCTTGTCCTCCTGAGCACAATATATGCACAATCAACTTTACTCAGGTAAAGAACTTAATTTCATTACAGTCTAGAAGTGCCCAGTTTCTGAAATTCTGTAAAGGAAGAGGTTTTCAGTGCAAATGTACTCACACATTTTAAAGACTTGGTACTTCAGCTGGTGAATGAAACTTTTTTGCAAAGGCATAACCAAACTTAATCTTTCAAACAAACGTAATCTTAGCAAGCCTCAGTTTATAGCGTTTCAGCAGTAAGTGATTAATATATTAGCAAAATTTTGAGCAATTTTAAAGAGTTTTGATGGAAGAAGTTACCTAGGACTCATGTATTCATTCAGTCTGACCTCTAACTGTTATATTTGTTTAAATTAAAACTAAGTTAAAATGTAACTGCGGAACGCAGTGTTTTCATCGTCACCTTCATTTGCTTTGTTTAAAACAAACTTCATCCTTTGCTATACTCTTTCCCATTTATTTCAAAACCCAATGAAGAGTTTTACATGCATATTATCATGGATAAACAGTATACCTTTCACATCCATTTCTTTGCAGTGGTTTATGTATCCCTGTTCTAGTATAAACAAGAAATATCCTATTTCTTCATGAGAGAAAGGTTCATTCTGAGTACCCTCAGGTTTTCTAGTGTTGCCTGAGATCAATGTACATGCAGCTACGGTGGAACAGCTGATGGGTAGTAGCTTGTTTCTGCAGTGCAACCTGTTGGTGTGTCAAGGCTGATCTCATGTTAGAACAAAGTACAAGAATTATTTGGCTTTTACAGGACTGGCAGAGAGTGTAAGAAGAGGCAACTTGCAGTGGAGTATTCCTGTTTTTAGCAAAGGTACATGCCATGAAAGGGAAGGGATAGATGAGTTGCAGAGCTTAGTGTTTTTCTTTAGCACTCGGTGGTTTTGTAATGGTTGGGGGAATTTGTGTTCTTAGTGCCACTGGGCAATTTGTTATGTGAGTCATCTCTGACAGAGTTGTGCTGTAGGAATTATAAATTTATTTTGACAAACCATCAATACAGACAATGAGCTGCATATAAATTTTGTATTGCCCAAGTGTTTCTTGTCCTTGTCAGGCTAATATCCTTCAACCTAGAATAGCTAGAAGTAAAAGCTGACAAAATGCAATAATGATGATGTCATTAGATTTTTTGGCTCTTCAGCATTTGACATGCTTTGTTTCTTTCCTGTTTTCTAGAGTTATTTCTCAGATTTATTAACTTGTTTTATTTCAAATGTGTTATTTCTAGAAGGAAGCTTGTGCTCAGGATTCTCAACAACTATGTGTAAGCAGCACAGAAGAAACTTCAGGTATAATGAGCTAATATTCTAAGTTAGCAAAAGCCCACACTTGTGTATATTGCGGTTACGCAAAGCTGAGTTAAAAAAAATGTTTTCATTGACTTGATCAATCAATCAATTTCATTACCAAAAATAATGACCCACAGCGCAGTGCCATTCCCCTCCCTAGCCTCTCATCATTACATTTCATTAACACAAACTAGACTTGGAAACTTTTTGAATGGCACTTCATTAAGTTTAAGTATCAGTGGAAGGGCAACTTCTTGCTCTCTTCTCCCTGCTGTGAGCTCCTGCTGCTTACCTGGTGCAAAGCTTAGCAGTTGTTAGAGCCCTTTATGAGCCTCTGACTCACTTACCAGTCAAAAATCGAATGTGACAGAGGGAGAGGACCTGTGTAGTTTTCCACTGGCTTAGTGAGCTATAGTGGCTCGTAAAGTTGTCGAGTGAATGCCAGTTGTCAGAGTTGTGTGAGTAGGAGGGGCTGGACTGTGGAAGTGTGGAGCAGGGGAGAAAGGAGAAGAGGGGAAGAAAAAGGAAGAAAACAACCAGACTTCCCTCTTTAGCTGTAGTGAGTCAGCAGATTAACTCCTAACTGATTAGATGTGATGAAAGGTATGAAGGTGATGGCTGCTTTTCCCTAAAACAAATTGAAATGGAGCTGGTTTGGAACCAATACTTGTCTAAGGTATGGGAAAATCACTGCGTCAGAAGCCCAGAATACTTACTTTACATGGAAACTGCAGTCCGAAGTTGTAACTCCAGAGCATGTGCAAAAGACAGGGCTAATACTTCTTCTTAGACATCTGTTGTTACGCTCTGTTGTTGCAAGGATCTTGGGATGGAGCATCTTAAATCATCTTTAATTAAATAAAGAACCAAAGTGAGTTGAGATTGGAGTAACAGCAGCTTTGCATCATCAGGAATGAGAGCTGTCTTAAGTAATGGAGCAGCACTGTTGTTTTCCATCTTTTGAAAACTTTACAAATGTTCTCTCCTTAATTTCATTCTAATGGATGGCAGTTGGCAGTTATCTGTTAATGTCCATCTGTTGACTAAATTATTTATATTTTTCATTTATTAAATTCAAGACTATAATTCTCAGCTCCTCTTCTTCAAGTCCGCAGTGAGGGGGAAAATCCTTGTGTTTACCATCAAAACAGCAGATTCCTGCCATTTAAAGAAGTAACTCTTAATACCTGACAGTTGCAATTAAAGACATAGGGCCATTTGACCACCATTACATAAGTTTAATTAAACTGCAGATTGTTCTTTAATGCAAGAACACCCATTTAAAAAGCTCCATCCCTACTAGGCATTTTTAATACTCTTCATTCTGAATGGTAATCAGGACTCCACTGCAATTAATAGGCTCCAGGGGGAGATGATGTGTATCTCATCTAAGAAGAAAGGAAGCATATTGTCTCAAGAATATCCCCAGTGCCTCTTTCCATGGAGAAATGAGTGCCTAAAATTTAATACTTCAAGCTAGGGAGGGCCTGAAGAGAACAGTGTAATTTCAAACTTGAATAATAGATTTTTGTTATTTCTTTGTTTCTGTGAAAAAATTATAGTAGTGAACGATGATCATAGATGTCCAGAGGAGGAACAGACATTCATTTTAACATTGGTGGAAATCCCAGCTGACTCAAAAGAGTTTGATGCATCTGCTTTGCTGGAACACACTTCAGAACCATTACTACCAGCCCCAATACTTATCAGCCCAATAAATGCAAGTGAAACAAGCATGACTGAAGTGGAGAGGTAAATGCTTTCTTTTTGTGCAAAGTGAAACACTTTTTGTGAACCTTGATTGTTCCCTGAATGTGCATCACAGATTAGAACTTCTCAAAAGAAGAAATGCAAGAGGAAATAATTTTGGCAGACTGGTCAGAGAATTAAGAAAGTGAAAAGGGCTCTAATCAGATTTCGGAAAGATCTCATCAGTGGTTTAAAGTTAGTGTTTTAGTTAGCTGGGATTTTGGTGTCAACCTTAATTGTGATTTATCCTTTAAAGCAAGTCTTTCTTTTTAGTAGAAGTCATTTGTCCAGCCTGAGTCTATTCTGTCGTGGATACTTAAAATGAAAAGTAACTGAAATGAAAAATCTAAACATGTTTGCATTTTTTACAGTACTTTAACAGTTTTGTAAAGTAGCTGTCCGTTAATTGCTCTTCCAAAGTTTTAGTGTAGATGGTCTTCTGGAGAACATGATTAACAGTGGACATAAATTGAGGTATCATTCTCTTGAGTTTGTGCCATGTTCAAAAGGCAGAAGTGCTGAAAAACAAATGAATTATTCAACAGAATAATAGCTGGTTTGCAGTACTGCGATACAAAGGGTTTGAGTTTCTTTTACAAGGAGTACTCCTCAATGCAATATAACAAAATTGTTATTTCAACATTACAGTTGAACTAAATCTCCTGATCAGTTTGGGAGGAAAAAACCCAACATCAAAGGAAAAAGACATTCTGAAGAATAGGAAGTGTTGCAAAGTTGTAAAAAAACCCCTATTACTATGTTAATGTAAGTCATCAGATCATAACTAGAGGTGTGATGCAATTCCACATCATTGTAGAAGACCTTGCCCTGTGACATCAGATGTTAATGTCATTCCTTTAGTTATTGACAGGATAGGTCTTTGAGTGAATTTTGGCTACACAATGAATTTTGGGTACACAATGTAAGAATTCTAACTCCTGTGGAACTACTGATGATAGACAGAATTGCTGACAGGCAGAGTTAGGGTACATCTTCTGTCTCACCGTCCCTTACTGCTTTACCCTATTTCCCTAGTTTCAGCTGCTTCCCTAGATGTCTTGCTGTCTTTTGAGATCATACTGGGGGGGAGGGGTGTGTGGGGAAGGGTCTGGGCACATGGGGATGAAGATTCCGCTGCGCATATAAATAATACTGTATTTTAGGATTTTCTAGGGCAGTTTATCAGTTGTCATATTTTTACATTTTATGAAAATATCACATGGAGTTCAAATAGAACAGCTTCTAAAGTAACTAGATTCAATTATTACTAGAAAAACTCAATTCTCTAACTCAAGATAGCACAGCAAAATGTTTCTTGGTAGTAAATAGTACATTTGAAGTTAATATTGACATTAAGCAAGAAAGAGTATCACCATAGATCCATGTGTAATTTCCATACAAAAATGTTATACAAGGTAAATTTTGGCTTCTTGGTCACAATAATGACTTTATATATAAACAGCATTGGATCCTTGACAACTGCACCTGATGAATTTGCTGCACCTTTAAACAGCAGTATGGAAACCAAACAACTAGAGAGTGCATCAGTAGAGGCCATTCCAAATTTGCAGACAACTCAAAAAAGGTCAGCTGCTGAGCTTGAAGAGAATGATTTTCCTCCTGCCAAGAAAACTCTGTCTACTGTTGTAGTGGAAGGTAACTTGGAAACCACTTACAAGGTGAGATGGTAATTTGGTAAGTGCGTGTTTATGCATAGTGTAGATGCATAACACGTAATGGAGCATTTTAATTATGTTTATTGTTTAACGGTGTCACTTGCTTAAAAATGTACTGCCTGTACAACTTAAAGGGAAAATCAACACCCATAGATTGCTTTTTATTTTGAACTTTATGACAGTTTTTGGGCTGTTGATTTAGTATTAATTTTTTTGAGAATCTGTAGGCTCTCAGGGTTTTTTTATTAGGCTTCCTAATAGGCAGACTGGTGATGTGTTTTGTTTGGTTTATTCACGACAGCCTTTCCAACAATGACATTGCAGGAGGGGAAACTCTGGATGTATATTGGATGACTGGCAGACTGTCTAGGTTCACTGAATGATGTTATGATTCCTCATGGTGTCTGTTACATGAAGAAGTTGTTAGATACGTTCCTACCATTTTTTAACATAGCGGGTATTAGTTTAAAAGAACAAGCTGCAAATAAAATGGCCAGCATGTTTCCAGCTTCCCTCTGTGCTTTTAGAATATGACCAAGCTTGTCACAGTGACTACCATTCATTTTTGTGAGTAGGCTAATATTGTGTAGTGTGTCTGGGTGAGGGAATGGGTGATAATTCCCCACGTGATTCAGAAAGCTTTTCTAGGAAGGACTGAATAACAATCCTCTTCCTTCTTTGACCTCTCATCTTGACATCCTTGTCTTGAGTCATTTGTCATAAGAACACCTTGAAAAGCCTGCTCAGGAAATGAGTTAAGTGATGAAGATGTAGTCTTCTGTATCACTCCTGTTCTTAGAACTGTACACTGGTATGAACTGCATGAGATGACTTTAGCAACTTTCATTGTCTCTTCTATATTGAAAGAAATAGAGAAATAACTTCTTTTTTTCTTTTTTAAATACAGGGTTATTCAGTTAAATCCACAAATGCTCTAGTGATAGCTTCTGGTAGGTAAACTTAAACTCGTAAAACAAAGTATAATAAATGTGAATGCATACTACATCACAGTTTAATACTGGTTGTTGTTGTGCTTAAATAGTCCTGTCTGATGCTATCTCACATAAAAGTAGAAAAAAATTTTCCCGGTAATACCCTAATAGCACCATTCCATGTTTTCTGCTATAAACTAGATGTGTTGGATTACATAACTGGCTGTTAATTTAATAGTGGTTCTAAAAACATTGCTGTAGATAGTCTGTTTGTGAATTTGGGAGGTTTTTTGGACTAAACATGGTATCTTCTCTTAAGCAAATATTTCCACCTGTTGGAGAGCACTAATAACCAAAGGTATTAACTGGTATTTTAACCATACTATGCCAAAATAACTTATTTTTATATTATTTTGTATTTGTCTTTTAAAAAAAAATATGCACAATGTAATTGTTTGAAAGCTTAATCTGCGTCTGAAGAATTAGAGGGAAAGCAGAACTGCTGACAATGCAATCTTCAGTGATCTGAGCCTGTGAAGGGTTTGGAGAACTACTTTTTGGCCCTGAAAAAGATTTTTAAAGGGAAATTAAACAGCTAGATGACTTGACTAAGTTCTGTGGTGTGCTGTGGGCAGCAGTGTGCTGTAAAACCACACTTCTACCAGCTTTCCCCCATAAATCTTTAAGATCTTACAGCCTTTAAAAGTAGACCGTGAACTTTTAATTCTTAGTGGTGACTTCAAAAAAAAAAAAAAAAAAGGACAAAAAAAAGAACAAAAATTTAGCCCTTCTCTTGTAATGGTGCGAGCCATCTTAACGTCACATGCATCTTTTGGGCTGTTGTGTTATCACTGAAGTTACATAACTGAAGTCCTTGAATGACTCTCAACTCCTGGAATCCTTTTCAAAAAACAGAGGCTTCAGCAAAGGAAAAAGTACTTACCACTTACCTGGTGTCTGAGTCTGTGTCACCACTGGCTGAGAGCAGCCAGCCTGAGACTTTGGAGAACAAAAATTTAGCCCTTCTCTTGTAATGGTGCGAGCCATCTTAACGTCACATGCATCTTTTGGGCTGTTGTGTTATCACTGAAGTTACATAACTGAAGTCCTTGAATGACTCTCAACTCCTTTTACAGGGAATCCTTTTCAAAAAACAGAGGCTTCAGCAAAGGAAAAAGTACTTACCTCTGTGTTGGTGTCTGAGTCTGTGTCACCACTGGCTGAGAGCAGCCAGCCTGAGACTTTGGAGAACTTCGGGAAAGCACCACTTGAGAATTCAGCATCCAAACAGGAAGAGGAGGTGATGTCCAGATTAACCTCTAACAGAAAAGCAGAAATAAGCGGACAAGGAAAGCAGGGGGATGTGCATGAATCTGGACAGTTAGAACTTTCTGGAAGCCCAGCATCATCTTCAAAAACTCCATTACTCAGGTATTTACGCAATAATGTTTTGTCAACCTTTTCTGTAAAAAAGACCTTGTTTCCATATTGAGGTTTTTATATCCTTTTTCCACTTACAAGAAGGGCAGTACCATCGTTTGTGATCTAAATGGCTAAGGGTTACAGTATCTATACTCCTCAGCAAATTAGAAAGGATCAAACTGTCTGCTTCGAAATTTGAATTATTTTATTCATTAAATGAGCAGATTGACCAAGGGACACTACTGACGTATAGTATGTCTATTTAGACGCTGACAGATGCCTCATGAGGCAGACATCCATTGGCTATGATATGGATTTAAGATAATTGTTGTTTTCCTTAGCTCAGTCTAATGTTGTGATACATACACTCATCCACTTGTTTTGATTTTTGTCCTCCTGCCAATAAGATTTGTTACTGGTATAGTACTGAGCACACTGGATTTTTAGGACTACTTAAGATGTGTCATTTCCCCAGAGGAGTTTCAATCTTGACAGGTCAGAGGATATTCCTCTTATCTATCCATCTGACTGTGGATTTTTTTTTTAATATTCCTTTCTATAATGTTTAAGTGTTTGAGTTCCTGCTCTCTATTGCTCTTGTGCTCGCTGATTTTGATTGTGGTGCTCCACTAGTCTCTTCTGATCCTGTCGTTTATTCTTTCATTTTGCTTGTGTGAGTACCAAAACTGGTACTGATTCCTCTTGGAATCTCTTTCTGAGGATCTGGTAGCTTGTTACAGGGCTCTGGTTTAGTAGAGGTTTTTTACAGGTTCCTGTTCTCAGGGTTGGAGATTGTCAAGAGTCTCTGTAACTCTTCAAAAAACTCTTGTGCCAGAGTATTCAGTAACACAAAAGCCTTTCTCAGAATGACTTTTTGGGTTTTTTGTCTTGGAATTTTCATAGATCTCGGACATGTGTGTTTCCTGTGTAATGAATTGAACTCCTGTAATACTATTTACATCTTCCTTTTATGGAGCAATCCTATGACATCCTGACTGTATTTGTTTTGAACAGGGGTGGACGAAAACCATTGGGATTTTTATCTTTAATTTGCAAAAAAAGTAGTTCTGAATCTGCAGAAGATACCAAAGGGAATAGCGGGAAGATCCAAAAACCTCGGATTGTGACTGCAAAGCGAAGTCTAAAAAAACCCACTCCATCCACTAAGGATGATAGGGAATCTTGTTCCCTTCCCTCTACAAGCACATCATCATTTGTGGAGTATGAGAATGTAGCTGCTGATGCTGCAGTTACGGTATGTGTTTACTTTTGAATGCCCTTGCATTTTTGAGATGTGAAGAACAGTGAATTAGTTGTTTCAGGAGTGGGTAAGTGGGTATGTAGTGTTCATGCTTTGAGAGAGATACCTGCTCCAGTGAATAAATCCTGACTTGTACATGTCTAGGAAACTTATAAGGGAACTAAGTTGTTTTTTCTCTGCACATATATCTACTTGTTTGCCATTTTCAGTAAACTCTGAATTTTTTGTCTAGAGCTTCTAATTTAGATAGGAAGTTAAGTGCATATATATATATATACACACACATATATATATGCACACACACTTACACACAAACAGATTAAGACTGTTAAGAGCAGCCTTTTCTTTTTCTACTAGGTTCCAAGTAACAAGCCATGTGAGAAGCCACCCCTTTGTGATAGGAAGTTGTGCATATATATATATATACACACACATATATATATGCACACACACTTACACACAAACAGATTAAGACTGTTAAGAGCAGCCTTTTCTTTTTCTACTAGGTTCCAAGTAACAAGCCATGTGAGAAGCCACCCCTTTGTGCTAAAGATCAAGAAAAGGAAGAAGAGCCAACCAGAATCTCTGAGTATTTTTTCAGTGACATATTTATGGAAGTGGATGATTCAGAATAGCAAATTGGCTTTATAAAAACCTGGGATCTGATAGTATAATGCAACAAGACAAGAATATTTTTAAAAAGTTCTGATTTGTTCTAATGTTCATTATGCCACACTTACTGTCAGCCAAGCTGTTGTTAATAAATTCCATAAAGATGAAATGGATTCCTTCTGAAGTGACCTGGATACTTTTAAAATGTTGACATCTAAACCACTACATTGATGTCATTGGACCAGACCAGCGGCTTCTCACTTATAGTTTCATTTGTTTAGACGCCAATAACGGGTCCATGACTATCTTCCAGAAAAGTGCAATGAAAAAATGCTTAATCTTGTTACAAATATCACTTTGAATTTTAATGCTAAAGCTTGTGGTACTGGTTATACAAGTTCTTTACTTCTTTTTGTGAAGTATGTTATGTTAGTGTGTTAGAAGGAGGAATGAACCTTTTATGCATAGTGTAATCTCTGTAGATCAGGATGCAAATACTGGAAGTAGTGTAGTAAATACATATGTCAAGCACTGCAGGTATTTTTATTAGCATCTCCAAATGGCATATTTTTGTAAGAGTTTTTAATTACATAAATTAAAAGATCCTAACCTGAAAAGCCAAATGGGTTTAGTTCCTTAAAAATGTGTTGAGAACAACCAGAAAAACACAATTTACTAAAAGATGCTACACAATGTTAATCTTTGCAACTGTCCTATTGGAGTGGGAGGAAGAGGTTAATGTTTACTAGCATAAATGCTAATTTCCTTCTAAATTTGAAAATAAGGGGATAGATACCATTTCTTTTCCTTGGTTTTATGTGTAGGTGTTTGTATCTCTGCTGACTTCCTTGGTTTCCCTTGTGCAAAGTAGCACAAAGATTGGATTTAAACCATGACTATACAATGTGGTTGCTTTGAGGATTTGCTACTTTGAAGCAGTTGAATTTGAATGGTTTTCCTCATGTTGCATGTCTACTTATACTGTAACTCGCTATGAAATGCTGGTGTAGCTTTAGATTTTGGTCTAACTTTTTACTTGCCTCATCAAGAAGATTGTCTTGATGAGGTAACAAGGTTCATGCAGTCTCAAAGTCAGGTGGTTGTTGAAAGATTCAATATTTATTCTGAAACTGCTTATTACACAAAAATGAGTGTATAGATTTAAGTAGTCTAAATTTTTCTCCTGTTACTTAATACCAGCAGGTACTTTTGCAAAACAAATGATTTATTATGAAAGTGCAACTGATGTTTAAATGGTATTGTTATGCTCTCAAGAAATCTGTCTTCAGCTTCAGACTGGATAATCATTTACTGGCAAATATTTTCATATAAGTATCTAATTAATTTTGAAGTACTTGAAGTTTGAGCATGTTTGCCTCCTCAGAAGTTATTGGCAAAGCTTCTGAAGGAGCCTTTAAAATTTTGTCAACAAGGAAAAATACACAGAAAAGCTACTGTTACTGCAGATTGCTATGTTATCAGGTCTCTGTCAATCAAATGTTGCTAGCAGCAGTATCTTCTTGAGGTGATGGAAAAGGGACTAACAGTCCCAGTGTAAAGTAACTTACTTGAAAGCATACTGTCAACATCCCTCCCCCCCCCCCCCCAAAAAAAAAAAAAAAAAAAAACACCACCCACACATCTTCTGTTCAGTATCTTGTGCTCTGCCTAATCCATTTAACTTGAAATGTTTATCTAAATATTGTCTTACTGTAAACATTATGAAATAGATTAATCTATACATAAAGCTCCATGTATTGTATATCTTATAGATATTATTTTAGGTATGCAAGTGTTTAGTTCTTGATACATGTGGCATGTTTAAATCACTTGCACTGATAGAGCCTAAAAATAAGATTTGTGGGGAGTTGCTATAAAATAATTGCCCTAAGTACTTTCTGAGGTGATAACCATTCTACATTTAGTTGTGTACATTTTAGCTTGCATTCATATTACAAGGAAAAAAAAAAACCACAACTATTTCATTACTAAGATTTAAGGTGCCTTATCTACCTTGTTAATTGGGGCTACTCATTTTTTTCCCTTGCAGTAAGTCACATGCACTTTGTTAGAGGATTTTTTTTTTAAGAACAAATTTAATTTGAATAGTGATAAGACAACTTTGTGTTCTGTGTATGAAAGTTTTATAATGGTGAAGGATGTAAGAAAAGATCAATGAAATCTCAATGCCTATTAGTTTAGCATTTTTACAAAGATGTGGCATAAGACTGCTTTGCTTAGAGTTGTATGACTCCCTGTATCATCATATGTAAGCTTTCTGTTTCAAAGAAAGTAGTCGTATTCTGTATGTAAATTATGTGAATAAATTATTTTATATTATCAGTGTTTCCATTTCTTAGAATATCAGTTGCATTTTTTACGTGCTCATAGGTATAGTAAGTTAACAAAAGCGTGGGCTAAATGAATGGCTAAAGTATTGGCTGCAACACTGGGATGCATACAGGCCTGCTTCTATGGTGGCAAGAGACTGAGTACACCTGTTTGTGTGGTTCTGTTTTTGTTTTAGAATAGAGCTTAATTTACTTGGTATCTGGCTTCCCCGTGCCATCTCTCTGTAAATAAAAAAATACAGCCTTGTTCAAAATAAAATGAATGCTGGAAAACGGCAAAGCTTTCCAACGAGGAAGCAACTCAAGCAAAGAGGTTAGGATTTAAAAAAGATCTGCAACTGTTACTGTCGCAGTTCAGCAGTTAATGGTAAGACTGCCAAGGACCTTTCTGGGTTGCACAAGTATGTAGTCCTGTCCGAGAAGTGAAGCATACTAACAATTCTTTCAAAGGGAGTTCTTTGGCTTTATCTCGCACCAAGTGCTACGGGGACTGAATGGAGCGCGCAGCTGCGGTCTACTGACAGCCAGCCCACGAGCGGCAGGACGGAGCGGCCGGGTGCCGGGGCTCGGCCGCGGGGCTAGCGGGGCCGGCGGCGCCGCACCCACCCCCTGACGGGCAGCGCCGGGCGCAGACAAG
>NW_008795926.1:1225619-1271395 GCF_000699145.1 Aptenodytes forsteri
TCCGAGTGAAAGTGCTGCAGTGGCCCTTCATAGCTGGTGTCACAGTGGCCGCTACGTACGCTGGTACGTGGTAGACATGCGCTTCTGTGAATCAGCCCCAGGTCACCTTGCGCGCAGGCCGGTTTTACAGTGCTGCTCCCCCCTTCAGACTCCTTAAATGCCAAGTTCTGTTTATTTCATTCAAGCTGTGTGTAAAGGCACCGTATAAAAAGGACGTGGGTTTGTACCATCGTCTGCCTCGTTATGGATTTTTTTTTTTACACTTCCTTTTTTTTTCATCAAAATGCCAGCTCTTACTGCACTTTCGGTGTTGAAGAGCTAGTCGATATTGTACTAATGAAGTGGAGACAGGGAGTTTGTAGGCGGTTGAAGGTGGTGTCTGGTGATTTCAAAGTCGGAAATTTTCTTGTGTTTGCAAATTGATTCCTGAGTTGAAGACGGGTGGAATAGTTTTACAAAGTCATGGGCATGCCTCCAGAAAACATGGTACCAGCAGAAAGAATCATCTTTGGAGGAGAAGGAGGAGGGATAGGTGGAACTCCAGTTGTCTTTATGAGGAGAACAGTACTCATATCTGGTGTAAATAGTTTTATTTTTAATGGGGCATTATTAACGTCATCGTATTCAAGATAAAAATCGTGTTCACAGTTAGGCTGAGAAAACCATGGTTTTGGGCGTGGATCAAAACTGGTCGGAGGGCATGCATTTGTTTTCAGATTTGTTTCAAGTAAAATATCAAACAGCAAGCGAAGCAACATGTATTCTTACTGAAATATTTCCTTTTGTTCTGTGTTTGGTTTTGCAGAAATAAAATTTTGGGACAGAAGTTAGGTGACTGAAACTTCTGTGAAATTTCAGTGTGTGTGTGTATATATACACACATGCAACACTTGTGTGTATGAAGTGTGTGTGTATATATGTGTGTATAGTCATATTGTGCATACCAAAAAAAGTAATATTTTAATAAATGTGTTTACTCAGCTAAGCTGTCACTGGATTTGCATTTGTGTGTGTGTACCTTTTGATCTCAAAAGAAAAGGCTTGGTAACTTTCATAGGACATGTTTTTTACTTTTTTTTTTTTTTTTTTTTGATGTTCATGTATTTTGGCAGCGGTTTCCAATGGGATGTGAAAACAGGAAAAGTTTGCCTAGTTGTGCTAGACAAGCCCACTTAGTTGGATACATCTGGTACGTCATTCAAGCAGTAAAATAGCTAATCGTGTTAGTATTTGGTAGAAATAATTTGTGGAGCTCTGTAAATGCATGTAGTGCTTTACAGACGCGAAGAACTGAGGTTCCTGCTGTGAGGCACTTAACCATCTGAAATAAAAGTAATACAGGGAATAACAGTGCAAACACAAGAAGGCATAACGATACATGATGAAGGTCTTGCCTTCTTTAGCTAATGTTTGCCTTTGGGGCTGTGAATTCAGCTAGACAGGCTGGCCTTCATAATGTAAACTGTCTTTCAAACCAGACAGGTAAAAATGTAATTTAAAAATAAGTAAGTTTAAATTCTGGAAAATAAAGGAAAACCTATGTAAAGATTCCAAGGATTAGCTCTTGCAGCCGCTTTGCTTGTGTAGCAGTAATTCACTTAGCTTGTGCAATAACTGTAGGATTAGTCTGTAGGTTTTGCCTCGTGAATTTGCTTTAAAGTTCGTAGAAGGCCTCATATTAACAGCAGAATTTTATAGAACTTACTGGTGCAAGGGCCAGCTTCCAGAAAGAACTTGCATCACTTCACGGGCCTTTTTGTCGTTAATTAATCAAGAGCCCACAAATACATGGTAGAACTAGCACGTTTGGTTCTGAGAGGAGCCTTCTCTGTGTGTATTCAAAACCTACATTGAGATTTCAAGGCATCTTTACTTCTTCGTAAAGTACAATGATGTTGCGTTCTGGTTAAAGGCATGGAAGATAAGGATAGAAATTAAGTCAATTTAAGCAACTCAGGTATTTGAGTACAATATTTTTTATAGATGATCTGCAAAGTCCTTTCACAATTTTTCATGTAGAGTAGCTAAAGTAGCTACAGGGAGTTGTTAATTCAGAATCTAATGAACAAGCCTATGATTGTGATTGCTGTGCCCATTTTAATTTACTCTGCCATTTTTAGCTGCTTTTTTTTTGCTATGTGAAAGGTGAGTTTTTAAGCTCAGTACTGTGTGCAAAAGGTGAGTGTATTTAGAGAAAACAGAAAACTGAACAAGGAGAAATGGGGAAAATATGTGTAATGCTGTGAAATGAGCCAGCTGGACAAGCTGATCTCTCAAACATAGAATAAAATTGGGTGTTGTAACAACTGCAGATTTTTAGAAGTATGGAATTACCATGGCTGTTTTACAGATTTTTCACAGGGGAAAAAAGTTAACTTGTAAACAGAGTCTTTTGGAAAGGATTAAAAGCAGGTTTTGTTTTCTTCAGTGCTGCATGTGGTTGTGTGGCTGTTCGTAGTCTCTCCTAGGAGCGGCGGTCAAATTAACAGGACGTGGCTTGTTTTCTTCTTGGTTTTTGGGATGCTGTGACAGTAGTAAAACTGCCGGTAGGTCATTGCAGTGTGATTTCACAGACTACGAGGAAGAAAAACATTTGTAGAGGTAGGTGTTGGAGCTGTGCTGTGGGTGGGGCAGGGAGAGGGAGAATTAAAGTGTCAAAAGAAATAGACTGAAAGGCGAATAATGTGGTGGACATACTGATACAGCCTTACAAGGGAGAGAGGAGATGGAAAAGTCTGGTGACCTCCCATGTCCTCAGTAGTCAGGGGGCAGCAGGGTGACACCACACATCAGAGAGATTTTGTTAACTGAGGTTGGTATCTTGGGATGCGTTAGGTGTTGGCTAGCAATTGGGTGGTACAAAATTCATACAAGTGCAGGCTGTGAGCCATATTGCAGATGGCACTTCGTTAGAACATGGGGAATCCTTCCCAAGAGCCAACAGAGGCACAAGAGTTGGACTTAGTGTTTCAGTATGTCACCTTGGTCTTGCTGGATGACCTCTAAATGCTCACCTTTTGTATTGACTGTGTATACGAGCTGATAAAATTGCTAAGGCCTGTTTTCACCTGATACTCTATTGAAAGGTAAAAGCATATTTTTAATCTATTTGTAGCAATTACAAAGGGGGAGAAATGTGTTCTTTCGACAGTCTTTACTATGCAGCTAAAACAGTTTGAATGCAAGGTGCCTGTGTACGTGGTTTTATTTTCTTCCTGCTTTGGATCTTTGTGCCTTTCAGTGGCTATGACAGAGCTGAACAAACTTAACTGCAACGCTTTTTGCTTCTAGGGGAAAACTTAATTCTGAGTGTTCAAGTCCAAATATAGAGTCACCAGATTGTTTTTTTCTGTCAAAGTAGTCTCTAATACCTTCTAAATGAGAATTAGGCAAGACAGTATGATTTTTTTTTATGCAGCAGTTATTATGTTCCTTTATTGCAGCTACACTTTTCAAAGAGGTAACATAGCTCTTAATATGTCTGGAAAACAAATTAAGCTTGACTAATACCTTTTAATTCCTAAGAAATGGTAAAAAACTGCTGTGATGAGCACACAGTTTTGGGTAATTCTGATAGAAATGGTGAGCTCCGTACTGGATCACACATATTCAAAATTAAGAGGTTTTGTTTTTCTAAGAGCGATATTGGCAAGAAGACCAGACTTTTTTTTTTTTTTTACAAGCTTTGTTTTATCTTTACATTCTACCCAAACAACAGGAATGTAAAAAGTGTTTACCAAATTCTGTTTAGTCTAGGTCATTCATCTTTTGGTACAAGAGACGTAGCAGCACTTAATTTGAATCCTTGTGATGTTTTTGACAAAATTAGATTTGAAAAAACAAAGCTGTAACAAAAAATTAACAAAACCTGAAGAATAGCACTCTGTAATGACTAATTCTGTTTTTGTTTATTAAATTTGGAACTAGTCTTTTACAATCCTATTGCACTGGAGAGTTCTCGTGAAGCATGTTTATTAAATGCTTTGGGATGCCTGAGGAAAGCCAGTACATAGGTAGAAATGTTATTACTTTAAAGACAATACAGAGCCAGTATTTAATAAGGTTAAATGAAATTTGGAAGATAGATAAATCTTGTACTTTCTGTGTTTGTTTGTTAAAAAATAATACTGTCACTCTTGGTTAAACTTAAAATGCTGTTTTGTTCCCCACTTAGGAAAACTATGAACGAATGAAAGCACTGGTAACTGAACTCCAAGAGCAAGCAGAAAAAATCAGATTGGGTAAGTATGATAGTCTAGATTTTAGAACACTTGCTTAATTTGGTCCAAACCCCAGTTTTGTTCTTTTGATTTTTTCCCCTATAGCTATACATTCATTAATCAGTTCATTCAGATAGGACATATTTGCTGGACTGTAGTAGTCCTACTGACATTTTAGCTCATCTGCTTAAATCTAGATTTACCATCTTCTGTCAGCTGAAAAATCTTAAAAGCTTTATGTCCAAGCTAACTTTGTTCAAAATTTAGGGTTTTTTTTCAGTAACTCAGGCTAGCTAAGAAAAATGTCCATACCCTTAGCACTTCTTTGTTTACCATAGTATCTAGTGTGTTAACACATTTTTTTTGTTTGCCAGTTGAGTATCAGAGCAACATGCTAATGCAAGCAAATCCATAAATTACTAGAAGCAGACATAAATGAAAGCAAGGCTGATTTAGGCAAACAGAAGATTAATTTCATTGCCAGAGAGGCAAAAAGTAAGCAAGTAGATAGTGAAAACTGGATATTTAGAGTCGGTTAATTTTTAATTAGTTCCAATCTTAGTAATCAATGGAATGTATGTTTCTAATGGCAATATTTTTAAAATAGGATTATTAATAAAAGGCTTTTACTGATACACTGTCCACTTCACTTGCTTCATCCACTGCTGCCTGCTTTTATAACAAATTGTTTTGGCAAATGTGCTTCTGTTTGAGTTGCATGTTAGTCTCTTCACGTGCAAAGAGGATTTTCAAAGACCCCAGCTGTAGTTGTGCTGGCAAACAAAAGCAAGTCTGTAATAGTTTAAAAGATTGAAATCTGTGTTTCATCTTCTTGACTTGTAAGACTACTTGAATTAATTACAGTTGACTATAATTAATGGGGATGATAAAATGAAAATGGTTTATAAATGCTTAACTGTGCTGCCAGAGGTTGAGCGTGCAGCTTTAATTCTCCCCTTCTTGTGTCCATCATGATACTGTTTGTCTCTTCATATACTGTTTCTTACATAATGCAGTTTCTTTTACAGCTTTGGAACGGAGCACAGTTAAGATTTTGTGCTTAGTGTTTTTTCTTGCTTGCTGTGAAACAAAGCTCCAGGATTTCCTGAAGAGATGCTGAAACCCGTGGACTACCTCTGTCTTTTATGTGTGTAGAGACTATTCAGGAATTCCCTATGTGGCTCATGAACTAATGATCATGGCTGCCTTCACTGCTGCACGTTTTCCTGTTCTTGCCCATTGCATGACAACAGGACAAGAACGTGGCCCTCATCTTTTCTCCATCTCAGGGAGATCTACCAGGATGTTAATACACCATTTTGAGTGACATCGATTGAGATTGCTTTGCCTGTCATTTAAGTATATGAGAAGAATTAGGTACTTATGTTGAATACTTTTGAAGGATAAGTGCAACATCTTTTTCTCTGTAAGAGCTGTCTTTCAGAGGGTGAGCTCTTGCTTGATGCCTTTGTAATGAATGCTTCATTCTTTACCTGTTACTTCAGTGGGTAGGGCTTTTGTGAACCCATATCCCATTCTACGGAGTCATCCCCAGCTGTGCAACAGGAAAATGGTCCCTACCCCAAAGAATTTACAGGCTACAATAAGTTACAACAGATGGATTTCTGATGACAACTACAAGAAGCAACTGAGATACTTTTAGTATCTCTGACTGGCAGCAATCATAGCACATCAGCAGTCACAGTGATGTTTTTATAGACATTACTGTAAAGGAGAAATTAAAGAAGGGATTTAAAATTAAATGCCTCCAAGTTTGTTTCGTTGTCAGGGACGCTGCTTCTCACAGTCTACAGAATGGAGGCTAGCATAGGGTAGAGCGAACGTCTTGATCTTGGAAGAGAAAAGTTCAATAGAATGGCTACAGGGCCCAGAGGGCAAGCATTTACAATTAGTGTGTGAAGAGGCAGAGTGCACAGAGGTGAAAAATCACAGGATAGAAAATTATTTTTGCAGCATGACTCTGGGTGTAAATGAGAAAGGCAAGATGGAGGGAGGTCAGAGAAAATGTAGTTACGGTGTGGGATGTTGAGCACTTGGATGAGAGTATTAGCTCTGTGGGTGGATATGAGAGCTTGTATCTTAAGAAACTTGTACAGAAAGAATTTACAAGATTTAGACTTAGGCTGGATATACACACCTAAAGAACAGGCTGACTCAGAAATAAATTGTGGGCTTTCTGGCATGCCTAGCAGGTAGGAAATGATGTGCATAGTGATCAAGGAAGGAGGTAAGAGAAAGGGCTTGAAAGGTAGGCTTAAAAGCTCTGTTTCAGTGGTGCATAGCTGACAAAGAAATCTTGAAGTCTCAGGAGAAATGTTAGCAAAATAGTACCTTCTTCATTTTGGACAGGGGAGACAATTTTAGAGTGATGAGGTGGATCAGTGATCTGTCTACATAGACAATATTTGTATAAGCTGTTGTTATAAAGAGGCTGAGGTCTGTCAACAAATCTTAAGTATTGAATGACATAAGGCTCTAGAGAGCAAAAGATATGATTTAGGATGACCTCAAGTAAAGAGTTGAAGTGAAGCAAAGATAAACTTGATATTAAATGCTGTGTGTCTGAACTCTGCTTACGGTTTTGGAGTAATCCAAGGAAATTAATCCAGATTGTGTAGAGTCTTTCAAGATGGCTATTTTGAACCAATTTTGGGGAATAGTATTTTTGTAGTTCTCACTGCTGTGCTTCTGTCTGTGTGTTTGTGTTTTCAACCCTTCTGTTCAATGCCAAGCAGTGGGGGAAAGTTTCAGACAACTTTGTTTATTAAAGTCTTTACCTCAAGGCTAACTATAAAAAATGAGGGGGAAAATGGAGTAGATCTGAAAAGCAAGCATTTTTATCAATACATTAAATCTGTTTGCAATGAAAACCATTATTTAGTAAATTCATTATTAAGGTCCATACTTCAAAAACTGGGAACTCATCAGTGCTTCCATTCCAAGTTTTAATATAAGTGGTGATTTATCTATCTGTGTCCATACTAAATCTAACAATTTACTATTGTGTCACAGGAGGTGGAGAAAAAGCTCGTAAGCTTCACACATCAAGAGGAAAGCTGTTACCCAGAGAGAGAATCGACAGGCTTATTGATCCCGGGTAGGTACTTTCTTTTTTTAAAAACACTTCAGGTTCTCTTTTGTAGGTAAGTACTGCAACAGGCTTGTTTTCTCTTTAGTTTCCATAAACACTGGCAAATAACACAGCTGAAATTTTACAGAAGTGTTCTTTGAAATACTCTTTTTAAAAAAAAAAAAACCCTCATTAACCTTTTAAGTGAGACTCAATGGCAAATATGGCCAATTCCTTTTTAAAATTGTGTTGTATTTGTCATTATTCAGGTCTCCGTTCTTGGAGTTCTCCCAGTTTGCAGGTTACCAGTTGTATGGTAATGAAGAGGTACCGGCAGGAGGCATTATCACAGGCATTGGACGAGTATCTGGGTGAGAGATACCAGTGATCTACATTATTGGTGATATGAAAAGGAAGAAGGTATAATTTTGGTTAGTTTCCAGTATTAAGCTATTAGCATTTTTAGTCTTTAATTTCTGACACCCAAAAAATTAACAAAGTTGGTATCTTAATTTGTTCAGTCTTAGCTAAAAGGGAGTGATTTTATTTTATTTTTTTTTTAGTTAGTGTATCCCATACGAAAGCAGAACACACAATTTCTGGTGTCTGATGAGGGAGAGAGATTAGTACATCAGTAAGGCAATTTTCAAAAAATAGGGTGGTATTCTCGGCTAAGAATTAGTTTTGCTCACTAAAGTACCTCCAAGACTATTGTTGAAATTAAATATGATACTATACAGCATTATTTTAGGGAGTTAAGAGGCTGTGAAACAGGACATCATAGCACTGAGACTGCTGTTACAATGTGCATTTGAGGGAATGCAGGTGAGGAGGGCTCTTTTTGATCATCAGGGCTTCGAGGGTCCTTGGCATGTTGCAGTTCTTAACCAACAAACATACTTATTCATTAGAAATATTTTTCTCGCTCATAAACTTGTTTTATTTTTAGGGTGGAATGCTTGATTGTTGCTAATGATGCAACTGTCAAAGGTGGTACCTATTATCCCATCACTGTTAAGAAGCATTTACGTGCTCAAGAAATTGCAATGCAAAATCATCTCCCTTGCCTATATTTGGGTAAGTCCCATTGCAGAAATAGCAAATGTCCTTTTTTCATCAATACTGTTACCTCTACAGATTGGTGGCAAATCTTAGCCGGAGGGTACCCATAGCTTCTCAGTACTATCTTTTGCACTGCTGTAGGGCTGGGCTCATAAGATACAGATATAACTATGCCACTGTATCACTTCTTTCTTATTCCTTTCCCTTCTGTCATGCTTGAACAATCCATTCTATAGTCTCATCCAGTCTTAATCCAAATTACAGTTTTAAAAAAAAAGAAGTTATTTTGCCTTTTGGTGGAGCATGTAGCTGTATGAGAAAACTTCCCAAAGAAAAAAAAGTCTCAGTTCCAGAAGTGTCAATAATAATTTGAAATAACAGTTTTTTACAATTTGGGATGAATTTTACTGAAGCAGAAACTTCATTGTGTATTATTTTGCATTTTGAGTATAGTCTATTAAATCAGTATTTAGCCAAACCCTCATGTAAGTTTTACTTACGTGTACTTTTATTAAAGATTAAGATCAGAGTGCTAAATATCTTTAGTATATTACAGGCAGTATTTTCTTAGCCTGTTTTTTAACAAATACAAATGTTTTCTGCCAATGTCTGTCTTTCAGTCTCAATTCCCAATCCAATAACTTTAGAACCCATTAGCCAATTTCAGTCAAATTTGGCAGAGAGATTTAAAAGAGTGTGTATTCCTGTGGATTTTGCGTAAGTCAGCATCAGAGGAGAAAGACCTTTCTACTGTCTCCATTTAAAAAACAGGGTGGGTTAGTCCTTGTCAGTTCTGCTTGGCTTAGCAGCTTACATAGCAGCTGAGAGGCATTAAATGGTTTGCCAGTCGGGATGCTTGTTCTAGTTAAATAGTCAATGTAAATGTAGGTCCTGGCCAGCATAAGCATTTGTAATTTCTTGCCCTGCTGGTAGGCCAAGCATGCAAAGAATACTGAGAGAAGGATTAGGAGAAATGTGAACTTGAAAGTATTGGTGGGGTGGCTACAGGGACACTGTGGGTGGGGACTTTGTGGGATTGTCACACTGCAATGGGAAGAGTCTTGGAGGCAAGGGGAGGGCTAAATTTTATCTCAGTCATAAAAAACCAAAGAAACTTAACTTTCCTGTTTGCAAAACAACTGTATGATTTTTTTAGTGTGAATTATGAGCAAATTCTATTTGTTCAGACAACTCTTACTTTTTTAGTGAGTCATCAGTGAGCAGTTATGTGTGATTCTACTGGTTTAAAATCTTACGAAATGAGGAACTGTGGGACATAGATACGCCTTTGAAACAAAGGTTTAATTTTTTTATGCCACCTTTGAGATGTATAGTCCCTGCATATATAGTGCTTGTCGCTCAAACTGGTGAATTATTTTACTTTTGCAGTTTCTGTACCTGGGCTTGTTTCAGTTCGTTTCAGTTGTGCGATCAAGAGGGAGTGCTTTGTAGTCGGTCAGCACTTTGCTGACCATGTAATTTTCATGCCATTTGAACTGCCTTTTCCCTCAGTAGTAGCTGCCTAGGTGTTAATTCTCTGATGTGGACACCTGGTGCCATTTGTCACTGAGTCAGTCACTGGTGTGGGCATTTTCTTTTGTGTTCAGGGATGGCCTGTTTCGCAACACTGGTATGTTGACCAGGTTGGACTTTGTCTAGTTGCCAGAGTTGATGCTGGTTTGGGAGCGCAGTTCTGCAAAGGCAGGGGAAAGAATCAAAATGTGGCTTCGTGGTGAAGCTGAATGTAGAGCATTACTGGCTGCAGTCATGCAACATGAGAATGTGCATGTGGACTGTTGCTCGTAGATAAAAATTAATTACCAGGAGCCAGAGTTCTCAGGGATGCTTGGCCTCCCTGTGCGTTTCCTGCTAGTATTCTCTCCTTCTTTGGAGTCTTACAACATGATGTATTTTCATTATTTGGGAGGGGAGAGGCAGCTGCAGTTGGAGACCTGTAAGCTGGAGGGCACATCATGAGGCAAGGACACATAATAAATGAAGGTTCCTAAAGATAGTTGTGCTGGTTTTGGCTGGGATAGAGTTAATTTTCTTCACAGTAGCTAGTATGGGGCCGTGTTTTGGGTTTGTGCTGGGAACAGTGTTGATATTACAGGGATGTTTCCATTATTGCTGAGCAGTGCTTACACAGAGTCAAGGCCTTTTCTGCTTCTCACCCCACCTCACCAGCGAGTAGGCTGGGGGGGCACAAGAAGTTGGGAGGGGGCACAGCTGGGACAGCTGACCCCAACTGACCACAGGGATATTCCATACCATATGACGTCATGCTCAGCATGTAAAGCTGGGGGAAGAAGAGGGAAGGGGGGGACATTTGGAGTGATGGCGTTTGTCTTCCCAAGTCACCGTTACGCGTGATGGAGCCCTGCTTTCCTGGAGATGGCTGAACACCTGCCTGCCGATGGGAAGGAGTGAAGGGATTCCTTGTTTTGCTTTGCTTGCGTGCATGGCTTTTGCTTTACCTATTAAACCGTCTTTATCTCAACCCACAAGTTTTCTCACTTTTATCCTTCTGATTCTCTGCCCCATCTCACCGGGGATGGGAGTGGGGGAGCGGCTGTGTGGTGCTCAGTTGCCGGCTGGGGTTAATCCACAACAATAGTATAAGGTCTTCGGTATGTCTGTATAATCGGGGTGTGAAAGTACACATGCTGTACCTCTCGAACTCAGTGGTTAGTCTCGCCCTTTTCTGGAACTTGTGACAGAATTGCAATAGAATAATTGAGTTAAAACTGTACTTTGAAAGTGTTTGTAGTTTAAATGTTTTGCAATAAGATGGGCTTAGAAGTTTGTATAGGGAGGTACGATTGCATCTCTAAGCACATCTGAATTTATTTTCCATT
Source organism: Aptenodytes forsteri (assembly GCF_000699145.1). Classification (NCBI taxonomy): domain Eukaryota; kingdom Metazoa; phylum Chordata; class Aves; order Sphenisciformes; family Spheniscidae; genus Aptenodytes; species Aptenodytes forsteri. Next base: position 1,236,851 of record NW_008795926.1, read on the forward strand.
AGAATGATTTGGCTGAATGTTATTGCGTGGGGGGTATTACTATTTTTCTTTTTCTTTTTTTTTTCCAAGAAGAATATCCTAATATACCTAGATTTATGGAAAAACATACAGTGTTACTGATAGTAATTGCTGTATATTTTAAGTAATGTGCAGATACTTTACCAACAACTTAAGTATATAACATTGTTCAAAGACACGTTAATATATTTTCATTCACTCTAGTTGATTCAGGAGGAGCAAATTTACCTCGGCAAGCAGAAGTATTTCCAGATCGAGATCATTTTGGCCGTATTTTCTATAATCAAGCAGTCATGTCCTCACAAGGAATTCCACAGGTAATTTGCTTTTACTTAAGAATGAAATGTACTAATTAGTTTTTATGCTTGCTGCTTTTATCTGGTTTCAAGGCTTGTACCCATGCTTTGTTTTTGACAGCACTGTGTTGTGCTGACCTCATGGCCCAGTCTAGGGATTTGGAGGCACTGTAAACACAATAACTGTCCACAAAAAGTCATAGTTTTGAAGAAGCTGTCTTCTTTCTTGGCCTTAGTGTTAATGACATGACCTACCTGCTCCTATCTTGGGAGTGGGAAAAAAAGGGACTTGACAACATGGTATGTAGGGCCATGTGAGGAAGCACTAGGAAATGTCTTGGAACAGTTGATTATTCTGCATCAACGCTGTAAAGGTGAGGACCGCTTTGATGATGGCTAGTAAATGAGACATACTTCCTACTAACAGGTATGCGTATATTTATATATTCATTTCTGCACTGATGTGCTGCATGATAAAACTGCCCTAACAATGAGGTTATTTTCTAATGTATTAATGATGCACAGAATTACTGTTAGTCACAGTTCCTGGATTTAGAAGTGTTTTTGTGTCATGGGTAGGTCAGGAGTGCATTGCGGTCAGTTTTTTGATGCAAGTGGCATGCTAGGGGAGGTGCACTTCTGGATCTATTACTCATGAAGAATGTAGAAATGTTTGAGGATGTGATTGCTGATGGCAGCCTTGGCTGCAGTGAAAGTAGAGGGCAGAGTATAAGGTCCCAATGGAGGTGAGGAAGGCAGGTAGCAGGATAAAGATTCTGGGCTTCAGGAGAGTAGTCTTGGGCTTGTTAGGGGAATTGTCAGCAGGGACCTGTGAGAGGCTGCCAGGGAGGGCGGGGGAGTCCATGGTCTTCGAAGATAACCTCCTCCAAATAAAGGAACGCTCCAGGAAAGCAGACGATCAGGTCATTCCTACAGAGTTTCTGTCTAATCAGTCAACTCCCAGGCTCTTCATATGGTTGTGTAGCCCTCTCATATACCTGCCTCTTACTCCCCTTTGCAGACCAAAGAATTCAAGCTTACTTAGCAGTTCTTCCTACAGAAAGTGTTCCATACCTTTGATGGACCTAGTTTATCTTCTGTAAACCTTTTCCCAGGTCTCGTCATATCTTTTTTGAGATGAAGGAGCCAGACTGCGCTACTCAATATGTCAACTAATGATGGATATATATGTAATAGCATAATGATACGTACTATTCTCTTTTCTATTCCTTTGCTGGTAGTTCCTAACATCTTTGATTTTTTTGGCCGCTGAGCTGGTGTTTTCACTGAATTATCTTAATTTCAAGAGCCTGCTCCTAGGTGTAGTTGTCAATTCAATGCCTGTCACTTTCTTTTGGCTGGATGAAAGAAGGTGAAGGAAATTTCCGGGATATTCCACCTGAGAAGAAAAATTGTTTTAGAACATCAGGTTTAGAAATAGCTGTTGGAACCTCAGGCAGAGTAAATGTTTAGCTAACTTGCTGTTTCATCTGAGTACTGTCATGGAAGTATTTCACCACCGTATTGTTTTGACATACCTGACTACTGAACTCATCATTAATGTAAAGTGGAAATAGGACTTTATTTTCTTCATTCTTACCAACGTCTGTCATCGAGAGGCATGGTTGGGCTGGAACCATTTTTATTTATTCTTTGTGAGAAGCTGTGCTTGTTTGAATCTCCTAGTCCAAAAGGAGGAACTAGAAGCTAATACTTCATTTCCATGTGAAGCAGATGCACCGGTCTGTATTATATACAGTATTCCATCTGACTCCTCCTTACATGGCAGACATTGGCTTTGCATGATTTCTGAGGAAACTACATTTGTTACCTTGGTACCTTTTCGGCAGATTTCCTAAGCAAGTCAGACTTCAACCATAATTTCCTCTACCAACGAATCCTAAAATACATTGCCTCCAGAGAAATCCAAGGCTGAAGATTCCAACAATACACTAAATCTCTTTAGAAAGTCTGACATAATTTAACTTCTGCAGTTCTTTTCTTTCCAACAATAAAAGTGGAGCAATTGTAGTGATTAGCTAGGTCTCCAGAGGAAAAGCACTGTTTAGTTAGAACAAAAATATTTAGGAAAAAAGACAGTTTACAAGCTGGCTATCCTGCGGAGTCACTAATAGGTCTAGGTTGTACTTTAGATTTATACCTGTGAATAAAATTGGTCCCAGCATTTTTGTGGAACACCAGGTGTCAAAGGAGACAGTCACAGGGCTGTTTTGCTGAATTATCTTTTGAGAAGTTTTGGTAAACCTTATTTTTGCTAGAGACTCCAATCATTATCTGGTATGGGAGTAGTGATTTTTAGATGTTATTTCAAAGATGAATATGTAAACCCAGTTTGCAAGGCTGAAATTACTGATGTTAGGCATGACCTTTCTGGAAATGCCTGGCCCTAAAGTCATGCTGGTGTTTTCCTGAATAACTTGACACAACTTTAACGTATTTGTAAAGTTCCTTATAAAGTTGAATTTGTTTTTATTTCGATTACCATATAGTGTTGCATTAAGAGTGGCATTGTACTCCTATACAATAAAAAATAAGTGTAGGAAAGATTTGCCTTTTAATAAAACACATTTCTGCTTGGGATAACACTGATGAAAGTTTAATTTTCTTGGTCTGACACTGATGAAAGTTTAACTTTCTTAAAATATTTATAGAAGACTGGGAAAAATGTTTTACTGAAGTGCCTCCTTCATTTAAGGGATGCAATACAGGTGTATTTTGTTTGGCAGATATTTCTATCCTTTGTTTCATTTCAGAAAGGCACTATTAACGTTTGTAAATCTGCCATTGATTCTGTGCTAACAGACTGTGGTAGCTAGAATCATCTTCCCTGTCTGAGAGGATATTTCATTAGGAAATGGTGTTAGGAAATTATGCTCCCTCTGATTTCCATTCTGGTTAATTCTTCTGACACGGGAGTCTGGATTTTCTACGTGCTGTTCTTTGTTGTGGCCTGCCTGAAGGTCTGCTTCATCAGCCCTTCTCAATTTTGCCCTTAAAGTGCTTGCTTTTTTTCTTTTTTTTTTCCAGTTGCCTGTGGTGCTTTTAATTTCCCCCTCCACTTTTACCTGTGACTAATTTATTATACTCCTACTGCAGCTTTAAATTGCATTGATATCTGTATGGCTGTGAATCAGAAAGCTGTGATTAGCTTCTCATTAGCCGCTTCCTAAGCTCTCTCGCACTCATATGCTGCATGGATACAATGGGGAGCTGATCAGTGGGTATAAAATACTGTATGTGCATTCAGAACTGTTGATTTTTATTGTGCTAAGTAATTTCTTATGCAGTAATTCAAAGAATGAAGTCAGGAAGTAGCACATTAGTTGGGAATTTGAGGTTGTGCTATTTGAAAAGTAGATCTTGTTTTTTCCAATATATACATATTCCAATTTATGTATTGGAAAAAGTAACACCTGAGTTAAAGTTTAAATGCAGGCACATTTTTCAACACGAGCATGGTAAAATTAAGAGTAGGAAAAAACCACAAATCCTAGGGAAAAAATCAAATGAACTTTTTCCCCAAGTTTCTCCCATATCTAGAGGCATATGTTATCTTTGTATTTACCTGGAGGTATTTATTAAATGCACAACAGAAATACTGCTGATTAATGATGTGACTCTGAATATAATTTAAGATACTGAAAACCGTTTGCTGAAAAAGCTATTTGATTTGATGATGGCAGGTTGACATAGTTCATCTACTCCTGCTTTAGATACAGGTAATGTGATTTGGAAGTTTTATTTCTGTGTGCTGTTTTCTTTTAAGAGCAAACATTAGATTATTATTTAATACAGAACACTACTTGATGTCGCTTTAGAAATATTTCCAAACAATGCAAAATAACATTATTTTGTGGGTTTTTTTTTTTTGCGGTTGTGAAAGAAAGTGTTAGATTAGACAATTACTTTCTTATTGTCTGCCTTTTCCATATGAGTATTCCATTTCTTCTGCTTTACAAGCTGTTTTGAAAGGGTCTTTGGAGGAGCTCCCCTGAAGGAGAAGTGAGAAACTTCACTTTCATGATCATATACTGCTACAGTATTCATCATGTCTGGGGTCAAGTTGGTTTTGTAAAAGTGTCACCAAAATATTACTGGTAGAAAATGTTCACTGGGTAGATGTTCATCTCAAAATTAGGCATAAGGATGAAGCAGAGATTATTTGTACTATAAAGCCTATAACAAGATACTCCACACACCTTGAAGGGGCAGAGTTAATTAGTTGATCCATTGAAGAACTGAAGTTACATACTAGTAGATGTGAGGAATTTTCTTCAAAGGATGTTAACATTGGTGAAATTATGCCAATAAGTAACAACTGAAGCTCTGACTTAAGCGTAAATACCAGGAGCAACCTCTAGGTTTCAACCTTTTTACCATTCATCAGTAAAAAATTTCATGGTAGAACATGCGCCTCTTCAAATGTTTCACATACGTAGCTCGTGGTACTTCATATATGAATTTTCCTGCAGGGTGACCTGAAGATCATAGTTTAACAGACTGCTGAAAACTAGAGGGATGCCCTATTTTTTTGAAGAAAAGCTAAAACATAAATAAAAAGTTTGCTCTGTCGGGCAAAAATAATCTTGAAGTGCTGTCCGGAACCTGTATTAAAATCAATACCATATATAATAGTAGCATGTGCATTTGCTGTTTTTAAGGGTTGGACATTTCATTAACTTGTGGTTTGTTTTCCCAATAGATAGCAGTAGTAATGGGATCCTGTACAGCAGGAGGAGCGTATGTACCTGCAATGGCTGATGAAAGTATTATTGTTGGCAAACAGGGAACAATATTCTTGGGAGGGCCACCACTGGTAAGGATACAGAAGTTTCTAGTAACATAGCCCCAAAAAAATTTGTGCTGCTGACAATTGTACAGCTTAAACTATTGAGAACTTTCTTGGTGAGATATTTCTGGATATTCTGTAGATTAGTTTGCATTTTTTAAGTATATCTGAATGTTTATATCCTGAATTAAATCTTCTCTGTTACAAGTGTATATATAAATCAGACTTTGTTAAGGTGTTTTTATAGTACTGCTTTTAGATTGCTGTGCACATTTAAATGATAAATATGCTTTTTATGTTCAATTATGTAGTCTCTAGGTTTGACTTGAAATAAAAAAAAAAAAAAAATTACAAGCATGTAGATTATATCTCAGAGTCAAGATCAGAGAACTTTAGAAACAGGACTGATCTGCTATATTTTATGTCAGTTTACAGACAAAAGAGATGACTTATGATGGAGTTTGTCATCATTTCCTTACTTTCTTAGTAAGGAAATTGTTTCTAAGGAAACTGACCTGAAGAACTCCTGTGAATTAAAACTTGCTTTATTGTGGAACTCATAGTGGAATTTGTGACTGTGCAAACTGTTGCAGCATAAGACAGCTTTAAGATTACAGTAGCTTGGCTTGAACAGGAAGGGGAGTGCTTGAGTGTTTGTTTTTTTTTAAAAACAGCTGCACCAGTGTATGTTCTAGTGTAGGCTCAGTTTTATACCAATACAAGTAATAGTCTTTGCTAACAAAGATTATTTTACATAACACAAGCTTTATGAGAAGAAAGGAATTTCCAGTAGTAAATGTTATGTTAGTCCTAGAGCTAACAGGTAGGGCAGCACCCAGCACAACTGTTCTAGTCTCAAGTCTGACTGGATAAACCTGCTTTTTTGAAATAGTCAAGTATTTGCTTCATTGAACGAACCAGTCTGAGGCAGCATGTTGGCTCTGTTTCGGTTATAGTCTTTTGGGAACTTTTAGGTGTGCTTCCTGTGACAAAGCCAAGTGCAAATCGAATATCTCTCAGAAGTCCTTCCAACCTGAGCAGGCCTAAATGGAGAAATCACTTTGTAACAGCATTGTTAATGAAGATACTGCTCCACTCAATTCCTGTAGTAATGGAGGAGGGGAGTCTGCTGGAAGTCACTTCTTTCCACCACTTAAGATACTGGGAAAATGTAGCAGGTCCCATAAACTATGGGAAGACAACCACTGACAGATTTTTTTGTTGACCAGTTCCTAAGGCATGGTTGTGTTAATTTCCTTAAAAGCATGAAGAACCTACCTCTGATGTCATTTCGTGTTTACTTGTATAGCACTGCTCTCATTTCCGCAGTATATTTTTGCATTTCATTCTTTGCCTTTACTTTAGGGTGTTTCTTTCCCCACTGTGTCATCTTGATGCTAAAAGTGGATTTAACATTTTATACACTTTTTTTCTTCCAAAATTCAGTGTATAGATGGATTTTAAATTCTTGTGCAGCATTAAAAAAAAAAAAGTCTTATCATTTATGCAGACATACTTTTCTATGGCTGGTAAATGCTAATTACTGTTCCAGAACATCTTAAATAAATTCAGAATGTAACTGGCATATCAAAAGCAGCAGGGACACACACACACCTCTAAGTACAAGGTTACTTTGTTGTCTACCATAATAAAATAACACATTTAGCTTGAAGTATTTTATTATTTCAGTGAAGGCTTTCCAAGTTGACAAGAACAACAAAGTAATCAGCAAAAGCAGATGAAGTAATTAATAGCAACTATGTCATTTAATGCTAATTTGTTTAATGCTCATTAGAATTTAGAATTCTGTAATTTCTTTGTCTGTTGGAATTTCTTTGGCAGTAATTGTTTCAAACGTCTTACCTATGTCTCTGTTCCTTTTTATCTTGTATTAGTCTCTTTCAGCTTGTTGTTTATAGGTAAACAAAGACAAATCCTCCGTCAAAATTAAGCAATTTTCTGTAAATTTATCACTGTAATTTAGATATTAGGAGTTTCTTGGTGAAAAGTGGCATAAATATGAATGAAGATCCTAGTTGAGAATAGTATTAGTTGAGTGAGTAACATTGGGTGATTCATACATCATCTTATTGAGATAAGGAAATTCGTATGATGACAGAAATGAACTTTTACATCAGGCTGTTATTAGCTTTGTTACTGTGTTACAAATAACTGCCCTGGTTTAGGAACACCTGAGCTGTCTTAAGTACAAACTGTTTCTAGGTTCAGCAGAGTTCATTAGCTTAGAGCCAGTGGCATATAAAGTGGCAGTACTGCCTCTAGGGCTTGCTCAGGTTCAGAGTAATCTGTTGCAGAAGCTCAGCTAGTAAATCTGAAAGACCTGAGTAAACTCAGCTCTTCTGACATGGCATTTCCATTGGCAAGAGTGCTGCAGAGTGCTGTGCACCTTGAGTGATTCTGCTTGGAGCTATGTTAGAGCTGGAAGGGTTCATCAGACCCTGGGAGACCCCTTGGGTGCACGGAGTAATGTGTCCTGGAGAGATTACTTAAAGAAAGTTTCTTTCAATCTCCAGCATTAAGCAGATACAAAATAAGACAGCTAATACCCAGTACTACCCAGGAAGCTGGCTAGGAAGCTGAAAAAAAGGGAACCGGACTCTCTTGTTCTAGGAGGATGGTAATCATTTAACATCGCAAGGGAATTTAGGCCATACATGTGTATCACTGAGATGTAGCGCAGGAGACTTTTGCCAGGATAGGCAGCTGAAAAAGGGTGGCCTGAGTCGGGTCTCAAAGGGAAGACTTCACTAGGCAAGTCAGCGACTGCAAGGATGTTGTGAAGTTAGAAAGGATGAAAACTTTTCTCCACTTCCCGAGGAAGATTTCACAACTATCCTCCAATTTAATTTGTTCCTTAGCAACCTGCAGATGTAATGATCCTTATCTTTGTGTGTATAGATCAAACTTTAATATCACTACCTGTCAGCTTTTCTGTTTGGTAGAGCTTTTCATGTTCTCACTGAAAATATTTTGCTTGCCTTTCTCTAAGCATCAAAATTACTTCAGGCTCCCATAGAAACTTCCATTCCATGTTGTAGCAGATATTGTAGCCATTATTGTGTATGCTCTGTTCCCCAAAATGTCTTTGCTATATGAAGAAAATTGGATTGGATTTTATCGCTCACCTGCCTAAAAGAAAACATCCTAAGGAAGTGAAAGAAAATCCCTGATGATAGTTATAATTGGGATGTGTATGCTAAAAAAAAGTGAATCGCCGGTGCAGTCCAAAGTATAAAGCACAAGTTTCCTTGGCCTTCTTTTTAGAAAGGTGAGGAGTAATGACTTCATGAACAGATAGATCTCAATAGTAAGAGAAGTGTCACAGTAGCAGTAATATCTAGGGCCATTCTTCTGCACTCCCCAAGCTGAGTAATCTATATCCTCACCCTTGGTAATACTGCTTGGTAGCTCAGGATGCTGTGTTGACCTGTAGGCTTCTCCATCCCATTCCAGAAACTTCTGAGTCTTCCTTCCCCAGGGAAAATTTGCTACTTTCTGTGCTCAGTGGTGAAGGAAAGTCTGGTAAAAAAGGATAAGTTTGTCAAATTCATGTGTATTTATATGCTGGGGACTCTTCTACGTGTCAGCCTGATCTATAGTGGGAAATGCACATTCTATCTAAAGTTTTTGTTTATTTTTCCTGATGATTGCTAGCTGAAGTAGCTTGAACAGGGATTTCTTTGAAAATCTTCACATGTCTTGTCAAGGCTCTATTTGCAGTCTGTTAGAATTTAATGAACTTTAAGAAAGTTAGTACTATTTAAACTGCGGTTTGTAGAATGCTCTGTTGCACTGCAGTACCTGGGAAGGTGGTGGAACAAATAATCCTGGAAGCTATTTCCAAAACCACTACGGACAAGGAGGTGACTGCGAGTAGTCGGCATGGATTTACAATGGGGACATCAGGCCTGACCAAACTGATAGCCCTCTATGCTGAGATGACTGGCTCAGGGGAAGCAGAGAGAGCAGTGGATGTTGTTTATGTTGACTTTGACTTTTGACACTGTCTTCCGTAACATCCTCGACAAACTGATGAACTACAGACTGGGTAAATGGGCAGTGGGGTAGTCTGAGAACTGGCTGAACTGCTGGGCTCAAGCTGGAGGTCAGTCACTAGTAGTGTACCCCAGAGGGGAGTACTAAGACCAGTACTGTTTAACATCTTCATTGGTGACCTGGACAATGGTCCAAAGTTCACCATCAGCAAATTTGCAGATGATAAAAACCTGTGAGGAGTCTTTAATAGAGCAGATGATTGTGCTGCCTTTCAGAGGGACCTCAACAGGCTGGAGAAGGGGGCTGAATAGAACCTTTTGAAGTTAAACACAGCAGGCAAATGCTCCATGGAAGGAATAATCCTGGCCACCAGAACAGGCTGGGGACCAACCAGCTGGGAAGATGCTTGGCAGAAAAGGCACTGTAGGTCCCGGTGAGCACCAAGTTGAACATGAGCCAGCAATGTGCCCTTGCAGCAAAGGCAACGAGCAACATCCTGGGCATGCATTAGGGAGAGTGTTTCCAGCAAGTCAAGGGTGGTGATCCTTCCCATCTACTCAGCCCTTGTAAGACACATTTGGGGTGGTAAGTCCAGCTCTGGGCTTTCCAGACCAAGACAGACATGGACATACTCAAGTGAGTCAGTGGAGGTCCATGAGGATGATGAAGAGACTGGAGCATCTGTGATATGAGGAGAGGCTGAGAGAGCTGGGACTTTTTAGCCTGGTGAAGAGATGGCTCAAGGAGAATCTATCCATGTGTATGAATACCTTGCAGGGGGGAGTAAAGATAGTAGAGCCAGACTTCTCCTTGGTGCTCAGTGACAGATCAGGAGGCTACAGGGCACAAAATGAAATATAGGAAATTCTATTTAGATGTAACAAAACACTTTTTTACTGCAGGGGTGGTCATGCTGAACAAAGTTGTCCAGAGAGGTTATGGAGTCTCCATCCTTGGAGATATTCAAAACTTAACTGTACATGCTCGTGAGCAACCTCCTCTGGTTGACCCTGCTTTGAGCAGGGGAGTTAAACTAGACAATCTCCCAGGGTGGCTGACTGACTCCACAACTCCGATTCTGTGATTTGTAGAAGGAAAACTTCACCTCTGTGGAAGAGGAAAAAAGCCGTTTTTGTAAAGTTCATTAAAATGAGTGTATAGATTTCAGCACTAATAGAAATCAGTGCTCTATTCAGATTTGTTCAAAGTTCTGCAGTAGTCACACAATTGTAATATAACTGCATACTGTGTCAGACACATAAAGAGAGAGATATAGAATTGTTTCATAGAATCATAGAATAGAATCACAGAATCATTTAGGTTGGAATAGGCCCTTAAGATCATCGAGTCTGACTGTAAACCTAACACTGCCAAGTCCACCACTAAACCATGTACTTAAGTGCCACATCTCCATGTCTTTCAAATACCTCCAGGGATGGTGACTCAACCACTTCCCTGGGCAGCCTGTTCCAGTGCTTGATAACCCTTTCGGTGAAGAAATTTTTCCTAATTTCTCTTAAAAATATGTTCTTCTGTTTGTTGTTTGATGAAGACTCAAGTTAATTATGTCTCTGACAGAAACTTTTCATTAATTAGTATCAGAATGCCACACTTTCATATTACATGGGTAGCCATTCAAATTTAAAAGCAAAAATCCTACTAGTGAAGAAATATCTATGCTTAATTTTACAAACTTGACAGTTTGGAGGTGTGCGTGTGTGTGTATTTATGTATTTAGTGTGCTTCGGTTTTAGGCACAAAACTTGGAAACTGAAATCTGTTTTAGAAGTGATGATAGTTTTCTCTTCCCTTGTCTCTTACACTACCTCTGTACTCTCCGTGCGTGATGAATAATGGTTTCACCAGCTTGCAAGGAATCCTTTTCAAAGGACTTACGGTAGAGTAGAAATGCATCAAGAAGTTTGGTTTTTTACCATGCAGTAAATGATACTGCTTTGTTTTAAGGAGGAGTGCACTCACTCTCGAATTACCCTGTCAGGTCTAAGATTTGACAGATCTAGGATTTAGATTGTGCATTCCAGGTATTTTTATGGAGACGTCATACTTGATCCAAACAGTTTTATGCCATTAATATGCTTTTTTAAAGAAAATTATTCTTACTAAATTATTGTGTGTTTAATGGAAGATTTAGAAAATAAAAACTCCTAATGATTGTTTTATGGATAATATTTAAATAAGTTAAAATTCATGGAAGAAGAGTTTGTATAGAGAAAGCAAAGTCAAAGAATGCTAAATTTCAACTGAGGTATTGTTTGTTTGAAACAATGCAGGAAAGTATCATGTTTGAAATTGCTTGTTAAGGGCTAAAAAACTTTTTGTGAAAATGCATGTTCATATATCTAAAGGGTGTGTAAGTATACTCACACTAATAATGGACACAGCAATAAATACAACAGTAAGTGGAGAATCTTTCTCAATAAAAACTACATATTAATGCTAGAATAAGGATACAAAGTCAGAGAAATTAAATAATTTTGACAAGACTCTGTGTTGTCACATTTTATATGCTCTGAGACAGAGTAACTGAGGAAATGTTATTAATGAAGAAGCATTTTGTGAAAATCTCTTATTGCTATAATTAAGCCAGTATAAACATTAATGCAAGACAAGTGTCAACTCTAAAGCTCATTTTCCTTTTCTTGTGGTAGGTTAAAGCAGCAACAGGTGAAGAGGTATCAGCAGAGGATCTTGGAGGGGCAGATCTTAACTGCAGGTTTAAAGAAATATTTTCCCAGAGTTAATTTCTTCCATCCTTTAGACTTTAGTAGGGTATATTTTATTTTATTTTTTTAATTTATATGTAGATCTTTTTTAAACTAGATTTAGATTTTGAAAATTAAGATCTTCTGTGTCCTTATTTGGTGCTGATGAACCATTTTATTGCTAGAGTAGCATAGTTACCTTAAGTTACTCTAGTTAGGATCTTGTTTCTTTCATTTACTACTTTAAAATACTTTTGTGTCTATTGTACTGCAGCATCACGCATAATATGGAAGACTTTTCTGTACTGTTTAATACTGAGTGTTAATAGAATAATACACACTGAGAAAGAGAACATATTTTGCAGATTGTGTCTTTCTTACTGTCAGTTAGAACCTGTTACAAACAAGATGAAAATAGCTTGTGTTTTTGTAAGGGAATACTTGTTATCAAAACAAAGAATTCTACGCACTTTCTAGTTCTAAAATGAAAAGAATAGTAAACAAAGTTAGGTATTACTGTACAATAGGTTAAGTATTACTGTACTTAATTTTAATTCAGTTTACTGAAGAGAATAATTATTTTTAAGGGCAGTTCATAACATTTCTGTAAACATGTTTTCTTTATTATTTCAAATGAATTTTAATTTCATTTGAACAATGTTTGTCATCTTTTATATTGTCATTTAGATTTTTTACTTCATAGAGTTGCTATTCTATGTCGTGTCTGATAACTCAGATGTACTGTTTCAAAAAAAAGTTCAGGCATGGGTTTTATTTTGAAAGTAAATAAACTCCATAACAAAACATGGGGAGCTGTATTGTGGCATCTATATTTTAAAGATAAATAAAACTTTTAAAGTCTTAAAATTTTTTAAAACTTCAAATTTTCATTGTCAGATTTTTTTTTTTTAAGTCTTCATATTGCTATTGTTACTTATGTACAGAAAATCTGGTGTAACAGATCATTATGCTTTGGATGACAATCATGCACTTCATCTAGCAAGAAAAGCTGTAAGAAGCTTAAATCTCCAAAAGAAAGTAGACGTAAGTGTATAGAATCTGAAAACATTGCATTGTTTAAATTAGGAATGCTTTTCTTCGTCTGATTTATACAACACATTTTTTGTCTCTGACTTTAGACACTTTGAAAATGGAAATTATGGTTCTTGTCCTTAAAGATTTCTCTAATGTTTCAGTTCTGCAATTACATTCCTGCTGCATTATTCCCAGTAAAATCACTGGGATTACATGCAGGAGTGAAGCAACCAGAACAGTGCTTCAGAATCACAGAATTACGCTTTAAGATTAACGCGGTCTTGCAAGGTGCTTAATTTAATTTTAAGCCCACATGATCATTCCCATAGACTTAAAATTGGATACCTGCTAAAGCATCTTTTTGAATACACATTTTCTATGATTATTAATGAAAGGTATAAAACTGAGGGGATAGACCTAAATCATGTCATTGTATTGTATTGATTTAAAAATTCTTTGTAGAAGACAGGATGGATAGCATATGGGGGAGGAATTGCCTTAAGTTATTTTGGCAGGAGACACCAGAGGGTGAATTGAAGATTAAAGCTCAGCAGCTGAAGGAAGGCAAGATGTTGTATTCAGTTGCATGGCAAAAATCTTCACTGCTCTTTCAGAGTACTACCTGCCTAATAGGGCACAGGGGGAGGGTAAGCAATGGGAGGGCATGCTTAATTTTTGATAACATGGAAGAAGTGGAGCACGTATGGAGGTATACGCAGGAGTAGAAACAAAGGTAACAGTAAGTGAGAAAGTGTTATCAACCTTCAGTTTGAGAAACTTGATCTTTACGCAAAATGAAGACAAGCCAGTACAGGCATTTTGATGTGGTTGATGAAGAGAATACTGTGCTCAAAGCAGTTGGCAAAATAATTGTTTGTTTTTTTAAGTCATAATGTGGACTAATAATTTCTTTGTTGTGTAAATTGATTTGTTAAATTGTTACAGGTGACTATAGAACCATCAGAAGAGCCTTTATTTCCTGCTGATGAAATATATGGAATAGTTGGCGACAAGCTAAAAAGAAACTTTGATGTCAAAGAGGTATGAATACAAATGCAAGATCCGCATGCCCATACATGCATGCACTCAGTTTTCTTGCAGGAAATCACTCTTTATATCATCATGGTTTGTCTACAGAAATCTGATTTGGTGTATATAGTGAATATTTAAATTTCATAAAATCTTTTAATGTATTTTTTTATATTTTCGTCCAGCAGATCCATGCTATGACATGTTGAAAATATAATGCTTTTTGGTTATACTTTTAAGAAGAATGAGCAAGGATGAGAGATTGATAACATTCTGAAAAAGCTGACAGAAAATAGGGAACTTTGCATTGGCAAAGCATTCTATAGACTTGCCGAATGATGCGATAGCGTTCTTTTTCTGTTAATCCTGTGAAAGTAAAGATCAAATATTTAAAAAATTATGGAGTGTAAGCACCCCAAACACTTCAGTGCTCTCCCAACCACATATGGAGACTATTGTACTCTACTGCAGGTCTAGTGTAATTATTTGCCTCGGTACCTTCATCCGAGACCACATCCTTTCTCATATTTTGCATAGGTCCCATATTCAGAGCCTTTTTCACTACCAACCAAGTATTTATTTTAGGAAGAGTCTTAGTATGTACCTTTCGTGAAATCTTTTGTCAGAAATTACTAGGATTTGCTTTGTGTTAAGGGAAAAAAAGATGAAGACTTTCATTGATTCTCACTTACACTACACTCTCGAAAGTTGTAATAGCTTGGATTTATGTTCTTTTAAAATTGAAATAAATATCTTCTGGCAAATGTCTTGCTAGCAGTGGATCTATATTTATATAAAATGGCTGCTTTGCATCTCAGAGAAACCTCAGAACAGACCTTCATTATTTTTGCATGTCACAAACTTAAGCAAAGCTGAAAATAAACTTCTCTCTGAGAAAGTGACTCATGGCTGTATATGTTTTTCTCTTTATAAATGTGAGTCTATTGATTAACGTTTAATATAACCAGAGGTAGCAGTTTTTCTTTGAAATTTAACTAATCAGGAAAACTTTGTTCCTGTATAAATTAAACTGTTCGGTTAGAATATTCTTAATCTTGAAATTCCATTTTTTGTAAACATGTAGATAAATCACACTTTAAAAAGTAAATGGGCTTTGCCTGCCATCCAGACTATTTATATGGTGGGCTGCTTGACGTTCTCTAAATGGAAAGCATTTATTTTAAGTTATATGTTAGCATGATCTTTCTTTCTAAACATATTAAAAACTATTAAGGATTAGGAATTTCATTTTATTTTTCTCTTTTTTCTTAAGGTCATTGCTAGAATTGTAGACGGAAGTAAATTTGATGAATTCAAAGCCTTGTATGGGGATACTTTAATTACAGGTATTTAGAAATATAATTATTCTGTACATGTTCCCACTGGTTTTATAGATTGGATTCATTCTGTTTGGCTCACCCATTGATATTTTTAATAACATTTTTCTTCAAAAGAAATGCAGTTTCTGTTACCAAGAGAAAGTTTTACCCTTATACGCTGTGGGAGAATCAATATATGTGAAGATTTTACAAACTTATCTTTCTCCTTCAGGATTCGCAAGAATATTTGGTTATCCAGTAGGAATTATTGGAAACAATGGAGTTCTTTTCTCAGAATCAGCAAAAAAGGTAAATAAATAGATTATTGGCTTCTTTGTCATTGAGAAACAAAGCTGCTGGTGGACAACTTGGTTTTGAAATGAGGAACTTTTTTAAATAATGAAAGTGGACTGCATCCACGTTTTTCATGTAAACATGGAATAGCTTAATAAGCCGTAAAAATAATTGACCATATTTTAGAAAGTGTTCTGTAGATTTTCCTGATATGAAGTGAATAGGTCAATAGGGAAATACAGTTAGAAAAACAGCATTTGAATTTGTGTGACTGCAACACAGTTGAAGTAGTATATCCTGAAACTTACAGCAAGTACAAGAAAAGTCCATGCTGATTGCATAAAATACCCTATTAGTTATAATTCCTAACCTCTAAACTGTGAAGTACTACAATACATCACGTCATTGTTTTTGTAATAACTGGAAAATTTCAAACCTGCATTCCACTACTCAGTTCATTGGTTTACCAGAGATTTAATTTTCATACTTTGCTGCGGCAGCTCCTGGCTTAGACTAATGAGTGAAAACATGTGCAGTCTCATAAAATCTGTGAACTAAAATACCTGTTTTGTGAATTAAAGGCCATCTTTGATGGAATATTGTGATTGCATTACAGTTAACAGTGCTTTACAGATTGGGCTTGGGGGACTGGTGGTGATAAAGAGTTTCTGGGCAAAGTGGTTACTTACCTTGTTCTGTGTTGTTTAGTTTAGTTCTTTATTTCTTCAGGAAACTACTGTCAGTTGAATTTTTTGTAATAGCCATTATATATGGTAGTTTTGTTCTAGCAGGCTCCTCAAACTAATGGTGAGGAAATCAGTATTAAAAATCTATAGGAAAAAGGAAGCCTTGATGAGATATTTGGAGAAAGGAAGTAATTTTACTTGATTTGTTGCTTTAATAAAATAATACATGAAATTGAGTTTCATGTACTGTAGGAATACTTTCAACTTGGAGCTCTGCAGTAAGTGACATTGGTTTTGGCTAGTATTTGTTTAACACAGTTATTTCCAAATTGAAAATAACTCTTTCAGTATTTCTAATACTTTCGGTATTGTTCTGATAATTTAGGGCTGCAACTTTTTTCCTACCAATGAAAAAATGTAAGGAATCTTCCTCTGCTGACTTCTGCTGGCATATCAGTACTGTAAGAGGAGATGGGCTAGTTTCACTTGTTTCACTTCTAGAGAGACCTTTGTTGATGATGTTGCTTCTGTAAGCATCATAATCTAACAATATGCCTTTTTTTCTTTTCCATTTTTGTAATGAGTTGTGACACATCTTTTTCCCATAATATCACTATGCTTTTCGAGTGCTTCTCTGAAAAAGCTAGCTGAAGATTATGCTTTATGATTTTTCTCTCTTTTTTGTTTTCTTTTCATAAATTTTGCTGGTTTTGTATTGTGAAGAAGTTAGTTTTTTTCAGTTACTGGGCTATGTACCTTTTTTTTTTTACCAGCAGTGTGTAAATAAGCTGAGGAACTTTATTGATTTAGATTATTTCTAGTTGAAACAGAAGCTTGGAATGTACTATTTGTATATTTGCTAGGAAAATGGTCTTTTCCTCAAAAATCGGGAGAGGGCATCTGCCCTGAGAAAAAGGAAAGAGTGTTACAGCAATTGGCAGGGCCATGAGCAAATAGTGTATGTGGGCCTTTCCCAGTCTCAGAGAATAATTTTCTTTTGTACAGGAAATGGGGATGTATTTTTTTTCTGACTGGCTGTCTTAATTTCCATGACAGTCTTACAAAACTCAGTGTCAGATGCCACACTGTGAAGCTGTCTGTGGTTTAACTACACATTGGCTGAGTCAAAACAGTTGAGCTTTTCAGTATCAGCAGTAATGCTTTTTAAGGATATTATTTCTGCTTTACCCTTGGTCTCACACATTTTTGGCATATTCTTACTTCTGCTAGAGTGAATGCATGTTTTGCAGTTGACTTTGGATGAAGCAGAAGTAGTACAGCACTTCATGATGCAAATACTCCCATGGACTTCAGTGGAAGGAGACTTGTCACAGACTTCAGAGTGCTGGTAGTGGTATCTTCACTAATACAACTTTAATGGCTTACTTTTTTTTTTTCTCCCTTTCCTCTCCACAGGGTACACATTTTATCCAGTTGTGTTGCCAGAGAAATATTCCCCTTGTGTTTTTGCAGAATATTACAGGTGAATAAGCTCAATATTTTGAAGTTTCACTATGTTGTAGTCTTTGCTGTTAACTGTTGAGGCTATGACTTTTAGACAGCATCTTCTGTGCTTTGTTGTACCTGTATCTCCAGCCTTTTCTGAAATCAGCCTGTCAGCAGCTGGTGAAGGCCTTGCCTTATGATTTGTTCTTCAGTTTTTTCTGCATGTGCTAAAAAGCAGATAGTATGACATATAGCACAGTATAGTAATATAAAGTTAGCGAGCCTTTTTTTGATGTCGTAATTCTTTAGGTTTCATGGTTGGTAGAGAATATGAAGCTGGAGGGATAGCAAAAGATGGTGCCAAGATGGTAACTGCGGTAGCTTGTGCCAATGTACCTAAAATAACAGTGATTATCGGTGGTTCTTACGGAGCTGGAAACTATGGGATGTGTGGAAGAGCATATAGGTAAGTGTTACTTCAAATTATGACAGGAGATAAGACTAAGTTGAGAGAACGTAACCGTGAAGTACCATTCTGAAAAACTGTCTAAACTCTTGCAGAAGTTGTGCTATTTGGAAAACAAACCAGTTCTCAGTGAATATGGTTATAAGTAAATAACAGCCTGACAAACCTGTTGAGATTGATAGGCTCATGTTTAACCTTGAATTAGGTGATGGAGGAGATCTTCTAACATGTAAACGTGCTGACATGCTTTTCTCCCATTTTAGCTCTTGGGGGAAAAATTGAACAGTCCTTTAACAATCATTAGGCAGTATGGGCTGGTCGTTCAATCTGCATTCATATGAAGAGTACCAGCTTGTGTAAAAAATCCTTATTCACTTTGATGAGCCTGTTTTTATGAGTAATGTTTGCAGAACCCCAAGGATTTATTTTTTTGACCCTTTGGACATGACTCACATAAATGTTTTTTTCATTTTTCAAGGTCCCTGATACTATTGAAGTTGTTGGTGATATTTTTAAAGAGAAAAATTCCTGGGGGGGTGTGAGATGAAGAGATTCAAGAAAGAGAGAAATAAATTTTTAAGGTGATTGAATATAGAAATGAGCAGAATTTTCGCATTTTCAAACATAATGCTGCAAGCATTGAAGTACATTAATTTGCATTCTTTAAAAACCAATACATTGTAAGATTCTCATGCATAGAAATAAATTCTGAGTGAGAAATAGTTCTTTACTAGGAAATAAGGCACTGTCTTATTTTAATATTTAATATGGTCTTTTTCAGTCCGAGATTTCTTTACGTGTGGCCAAATGCTCGCATATCGGTGATGGGAGGGGAACAAGCTGCAACTGTTCTAGCTACAATAGCTAAGGACCAAAAAGCAAGGGAGGGAAAACAGGTACTTCTTTCATTTGCAGTAATGTCATTATCATTTACTCTTTCACTGGAGTTGCTCACTTTATTAGCTAGGAAAGGATGTTACAGAGTGAGACACCAATGAACTATCATTCTCCCAGTGACACGTGCATTGACAAACATGAAGCATTTATGAAATGTTATTGTTTATATCTTCTAAATGTGAATATCATTCATGACATTTCTTGTCTTTGCTTAAAAAGAGGAATATTTGTCATATCATCTTCTTTTCGTATTTTGTGCACCAGATTATTAGTTCTGCCCAAGATGAGCAGCCAGGGATCCTCCCTGGTTTGGGAGTATGAGTAGGAATATGTGAGAACAAAGTGTCTTTCCAATTATTTTTGAAGTAGGCAGTTTTATAGAAAGCTGATCTTCGAATTATTCAGTGACTGAGAATTATGAAACTTATAACAGCAAAAGTCTGTAGAGGTTTGGAAAAGGTTTTGACTCATTTCAACATTTTAATTGAAAATTAGTGGTATTTTCTTTAATAATCTTTTCTAGTTTCTCTGTACACTCTTCGCTGAGTTTTTTAAATTACATGGTTTATGTTTATACTGGTGCCTTTACTGTGATGTCTTAAAATTGCTTGTATTTATCATGAGTAGTTATTCAGAATAATGAAGTGGTATGTACATGTTATCTCAACAGTTCTTTTTTCTACATTTTACTTGGGCTTTCTGTGGATAGAATATATTCACCCTCATCTCTCTCTGTCTTAATTTCCCAAATCCCTAAGATGGACAGGATCATACCCAGAAAGAAGTTTGAGAAACATAATTATAGTTAATGTCAGTAAAATGTGTTAGAAACTTGAAAATTTTGTGAATTACAATGGTGACCACCCTGGATCATAGAGAAACCCAGTGTTAGAATAGCACAGACTTGTTTTATTAAAAAATCTTGCCAAAGGCAACTCAGAACAGGGTTTATTCAGTACAGTGGCATCAGTAATTTTTCAGGTGCTAATCCAAAATTATTCTTATACTCAGCTAAGTATATTTTCTCTCCTTTTCCCACCCACCCGTTTTGAAAATGGGTATTTTAATTTCATTGTCAAATATGCTAAATTGATAATTGTGTGTAAAAAGGGGGAAAAACTTCGGGGAGACCATTTAAGCAGTTTCTTTGAGTTTGATGCTGTATATAAAGCTCTACTGTCATCATGGAAGAAAATATTAAAGAGTATCTTATCTGTGTTTATTTGCCTGGTTTTTTTAGTTATCTGAGGCAGATGAAGCAGCTTTGAAGGAGCCAATCATTAGGAGGTTCGAGGAGGAAGGAAACCCGTATTATTCCAGTGCAAGGTAACATATAAATGACTTTTCCAAAACTTAATTGTAATCACAGGATGTAACAATAACGTCTAAATCTTGGTGTTGAAGAACAGCAGAACAGAGCAATCTGGAACAAAGATTGTGTTTGATGTGCAGGATTTTGTAATCAACAAGTTTCAAATCAATGTTTTGTCTGCCTTGTCTCTGAGACTTTGGTAGTATGTACAGTGTCAGAAGAAGGCATGCACTTGCAGGAATTATTCTGCTGATTCTGTAAGTAATGAGACGGTAGCATGGAGTTTATATTCTTTGTATTTTATTCTGGATAAGTTTTATATCATTCTCCCCCATGTAGTATCTGGTTACCTTTCTAAAGCCCACTGAACAGTATAATGAGTGGCTGCATGTGTGTTAGGAAGGATTCATTTTAATGGGATTCTGCAAGTAGAAGAGGCCAGTGGTAAAGGAGAAGTTTCAAGAAGACCTGAAGCCATTTGCAAATCTCAGGTCATGATCTTGGTAGGTGACTGTATTTGATGATAGCAATTTGGATAGAGCATTAGCTGATGGGTGCATATTCATGTTTGATGAGAAGTGCTTTGCAGCATTTTGTGCTCAGGTTAATGGAATATTAGTAAATGCCCAGGAACTAGTTAGGCTAATGAAGCAAGGTGGCATCCTGGAGTGTTACCTCTGGAAACTAGCTTGGAGGCTTTCTTGGCCTCTGATTGTTACTCTACCTTAGTTTCATCCTGTCTGTACTAATCTTCCTGCACATTTTTCTGTTTGTGGTATCCAAAAGCTAATTCTCCACAGGCTCTTGGCTGCTAATGATGATAGAGGGTTGCATATAATAACGGGGCTTTACTGTGCCTCTGTGGCTTCTCATTTTGCAGGAAGAATATTAGTCTCGTACAACTGTGGAGTCTGCTGTATGTATGTGTTTGTGTAGCTGAATTAGAATTACTGATGATTTTCTTACCTGCAAGCTGGAAAGTCTGGAAACAAACTGAGTACAGAGTGGTTGGGTTATGATAAATTTTGATGTGGGCATCGTGGGCAGAAATTATGTGAACAGGTGGGTGCAAGATACTCTGCAATGTCATAGAGATGCCAATAAGAGAAGGAGTTTGGGGCCTTTTTGTCTAACTTGATACCTGCTTAATCTCATGTATGACAAATTTGATACAGCAGCAACAGCAGCAGCATAGCATCAGTGAGCTCCTTTATGCATTGTTCATGGTTATCTGAAGGAAGATATAAAATTAATGGTAGCTTTTACTCCGTTTTCTGTTGGGATAGTGGAATGAAATTAACTGAATTAATCGTACCTGGGGGATCCATATTCATTTTAACGTTTAATCAGATGAGTGCCCTCATCAAATGGAAACTCTTGCCATTTTGCCCTGGCTGGTGCTGTGATGGGATAAGTATTCTCAGTAGGATATGTAGCACAGGGTTTGTGGTGTCATCTAGGCAGATTTCAGTGGTGCAGTCGTATAGCATGTGGGTCATGGATTTAGGGAGGAGTTTGGTCTGGTTACTGTTTGGACTCTGCTCCTGGGTTTGGTCTCTGCTTCTGGCAGAGGCCTGTGTGGTAGTATTGCAGAGAGTCATAGATACTGTCAACTTCCTGAGGTTTCATGCATGTGTACAACCCTCACTGCTACTAAGTTACAGTTTATTGGGGTTTCTGCATATAATCAATGAGGATACTTTTGTGAAATCCTGAGTTGTTATGGACATGGACTTTCTGGTGGCACACTAGTTTTGATTTTTTTTTTTTTTTAAATCTTTTTAATCGATTTAAATTTCATAGGGTTTTCCCCAAATTGAGAGATGGTGTCAGCTGTTAAAAACTACTGTGCTATCTCTTTTAGTACCCCTTAAAGATCAAGCCTAGTACCTGTGTCACAAAACCTTGTGCCCTGAGGCAAAAATGAAAACACATTTGTCATCTTTTATAACTGGATTTTAAGGAGAAGAATTTTCCAGTGATACAACAACATTAAAAAAGTGAGTCAAACTGTCTGTATTTAAAATTAATCCCTGCGAGGGAGGAGAAGATGAATGGTTTGATTTTTTTTTTTTACATTTGCTTTTTTATATGTTCACTGGAAACACAGACATAGTCTCTTTGTACTCATGATTGAAAATAATTGGATTTAACATTCAATGTATTCAGTATATTAGCAATATAAAAACTTGTTCTCTCCCAAAAAACAACAGACCATTGTCAATATTTACAACAGTAAGTTACTAATCTGCAAGAAAGTGGTTTTACATGTAAGATTAAGGTTAGAATTAAAATCACATTCTGAATTTTTAATATTGTCCAGTGGTTTTTAGACAGGAAACTGGAGTATTTAACACCAGCTTTGTGCTCTCTGCTGAGCAACTTTTACCAGTTCATGCTTCCAGAATATGTGGCCATTTTGTGAAGTTAGGTTGCAAATCCAGAAGGCACCTCAGTAAATAGCCTAAGTTTGCCTAGCCTAGGGGTTAGGAAGTGCTCTTAATGCTACATGTCTGGTCCTTCATTTAAAAAAGCAGGATAGTTACGTACTTCTTATTGTGCCTGTAGCTTGGAAGGGAAACAATGTGCAGAGATGTGAGCTGGCTGAGAACTAGCATGGGTCTGGGTTGCATGTGGTTGGGTTCATGTGATGCTGCACTCAAGCTAATAAGCCCAGCTGAGACATGAAGTCAAATGTCAGAGCTGAAATCCCGCTGAGGTTCATCTGGCTAAAAGCAATGAAAGTGAAATGCCCCTTTTCACTGAGGAGTGCTTGTGAGAACAGTGTGTGACTGGCTCAGGTCAAGACAGTCCGGGCTGGTTTCTCTCTCTCTTCAATTCATGTAGGTACAGTCTGCATTGTCTAGGAGCTCTTAATTGCTCTCTGCTGTCTTGTAGAGATAATTGGGTATATCGGTAGATATTGTTATGTTTTCTGTCCTGATTTCCTGCCTTCCTGCCAATATTATCGCATGTGTACCTTGTTTGTCATTTACTGCTAATTCCTAAGCAAGATCTCAGACCAATAGCTCAAAAGTTTTCATTACTGTGGAGTAGGCTGCCCAAGCAGAAACAATGAGATGAAGTAGGATTACAGTTTTTGCAGCAAGTAATGTACCTGGGGGAGGGATTTAGCCATCTTGTACCTTGGAGCAAACCCATTTGTCAGCCAACATCAGCAGCTGCTTATTGGCAACCGTAGGTCAGGGAGAAGAAGTAACCTGTTCCCTTTGTTCTAAAGAATGCTTCCTGTCTGGTCCCAAGCATGGTAGAAAAAACAGCTGACCGTCAATGAAACGTCAGGGTGCTGTATTGAAACTGAATCTGGATAGCCTTGGTTTTGTCAGATGCTAACTAGATCCCTCCACCAAAAAGAGCAACAAGAAAACTCCCAACAAACAGCTTTCCATTACTGAGGGGAAAGAATGATAGATGGGCAGAAAAAATGCTGTCTGTATTGCTGCTTGGGTGCAGCCAGTTTGGAGGCTCCGTCCCTCTGATCCTTTGGACAGGTCCCTCTGTCCTCTTGCTAAGATATGGGGAGCAGTCTGCCTCACCCCTAATGTGCATTGAGATTGGTGTGACTCTTCCAGTTGATGTCGTTAGGCTTTGAATAAAGCTTTCAGCAGTAATAGTGAGAGGGAAGGAAAATGCCCTAATGATGTTAAAATACAAGCAAATTTCCCTATTTACTCTGCTTACATAATTTTGCTTATAAGTTATAACTTGTTATATGTACAGGATGTCAATATTGTTCCCTGCAGTTGTATTTTCTAATCAAACTTTAATCAATTATTTGATTAGAACCTTTCACAGTGAGCAGTCTTAATTAACGGGAGTCATTAGGCAGCACCCTTTTTAATGAGTTATATTAATCTGCTTACAGGTTTCTAAAAGAACTGCAGCGGTTTGCATCTTAACAAATTACATGAGCATTTTACTTTTGGGGACTTCATTTCTTTTACTCACAGTGTCTCGGTTACAAATATTTTATGAATGTAGTTGTGACTCATGTTCTAGCAATGGGGTTTTAATAGATAGTTTAATTATTAATGTTACATCCCAGTAGAAGATGTAGTTTTCATTAAACAAAGAGAAGCGGAAGCCAGGGATGACCATATGAAAGCAGCTTGACTTCCATGCAACATAAAATCTTTGTGGTTGTCAATATAAGTTTATTGTGTTGTTACAAAAAACCAAATCTGCCATTAAAATGTGCTTCATGTTTGGAAGCGTTTATTACAGTCACTATGAAGTTGCAGCTTGGAAGGTACCGCATTAAGTTGGTGATTCTTTTTGATTCAGTTCATCCCTGCCCTCCCCAGGCCCTTAGCAGACATTAAACGCTTTTAAGAAGTATTAATTCCTTCATTCAGTTTCAATGTGTTTCATAAATAAAAAAGTTAATTGCAACTGTTAATTAAAAAAAGTTGATATGCAGAGCAAACGAAGCTGTAACAGTCAAAAATACCAAATTTGCTTAAAAATAGAAATTACTGTATTTGAGATTGTTCTTACAGTTGTTTTTTTCACAGTCCTAAGAAAACAAAGGGATTGTGGTTGATTTGACCTCACAAAACTACTTTGCTTTTCACTATTAATAGGGATCCTCTCCATCCTTCCGGCGGATTAATCTGACTATATTCATCAAAAGTAAATCCAGATCTAAAATGCAAGAAGGAGGAAAGAAAAGCATATGCATTAAACTTTGGTAATGCATACTTCATGATGTTGAAAGTATAGGAAAGATTCTATCTTGGCCATTCTGTCATGCTATATGAACGGGTATAACCACTATCTTGGGGAAGAACAAGAGAATTCAAAAAACTCTTGAGATCCTTTGGTTATTTTGAACAAAAAAGCTTCTAATTGTTTTTGCTGTGTGGTAAGAAGCAAAGACTTTTCAAAGTCTCTTTTCAAGGGAGTATTGTTAAAAAATGCCAAAATATTTTAATGAGTTACTACTTGCAATTTAAAGCTACAATTAGGAAAGGAGTTATTCACAGGAACCAGACTGCAAGAGCTTATACCGTGCACTTTATCCAGAATATGATACAGACAATTCTTGTGTGTCTTCTGCAACAGAATTTGCTGTTAGTACCAATTCCATGCAGACACAAGCATGGCTGGGGGGATTCCAATGCACAGCTTACTAGCCCACTAGAAAGGAGATACTCACTGAGAATCCTAAAATGAGAATAGATTAGATAGAGCTACAGTTTCCTTATATTTGTTATTTTGATTTATAGCATTTTTTTTTCCATTGAAAGAAGTTCTTTTTTTCCCAGACTTCTTTCTATACTGGTTGGGACCTGTCAGCCAGGTCAGTGAGTGCCACAGCTACTGTGGTGTAAAATTTCTTTAATCAAGCTTTTGTTTTCAGTCCCAAAAAAGCAACAGGGTAATGTTGCCCAATTAACAGCAGTGTCTTCCCTTTTCCAAACCCGTTTCTCCTTTTGTACTTCAGCTTCACTCTTGTGCCCTGTTTAGGGTAGCAGTCTCCTCTGCTTGGGGAGCTGCACCATTATAAGATGTATTTATAGTAGAACGTTCTTTCTGAGTTCGGTATCTTTCTTCTTCTCTCTCTGCTAGTTGGAAACAGGCTCCTAAGCTGAGTCTGATCCCTTGTGCCTCATCTTGTTACAGGTGTCCTTTATTACAATTCCACTTTGTGCATCCTAGATACATGCAATTGTTGTAAAATAAAAAGCATGCATTGTCAATTTCTTAGTATTTGTATCTGACTTGATGAATATTACTTTCACAGCAAATGGCAAAATAAAGCAAAGGTGGAAAACACTCAGAAGTGTTTGCTGCTGCCTTGAGCTTATCAGCATGTATTTATGTACAGCTTGCAGTCCTCTTTCTTTTGGGGGTGAGGTTGGCACATTTAGTATTGAGGGAAGAGTGCAAAATACATCGTTTCCTGTCTAACAGATTTTTTTCAATTGATCTTCAAACAGTAGGAAATTTTGCAGCTGGAAATTTGCAGCTGGAAACTTCAGTTAGAAAGGAATGGCTATGTTTTCTTTTGGTAGAGTCAGTCTTAGCTCTGTATTCATTGAGCCTTTCTTGTATTTTTAAATTTTCCACAGACGAATAATTAAACATTAGCCAACACTGAAGTAAGTTCAAAAAAGAATGCAAAATAAGTCTCCCTAGGGAAAGATGGGATGGAGGAGGAGCATCACTGTCTTAACCAGATACTGTGCATATGTTTTGCAGACCCTGATTAAAATGCATGCTTATGTAAGCGAGACTGGGTTGCAATGAGCAGAGTGGTATCTTGTTTAAATACCTTGCGGGGGAGGTAGTAGTTATACAGTATTTACAGTTTTGTGGCCTGCTGGGGGTTTTGACATGGATTTTATTTTGGGTAGGATAGAGCTGTCATTGAGAACTGATGCCACAAGTACTTTAATTTTTGGATAATACCAAAGAGAGTATTTACAAGTGTTTGTGATTTTGGGGACTTGGGAATTTGGTAATTGTTCATTCATAATTTAATTGTCTAGGGCTGGATTAAGGAGGGTATTATCTTACAGTTGTTTGGACTTAAGGAAAAATAAATACAACGAATACTGGAAATACTTGAAATTTACTCTGGCTCTTTTAATGATGAAAGAATAAACACTTGTATCATCCTCATCTGGCAGCTGAACTAACCTGAATAATGGAAATGATGATGTGACATAGTCCTTAAAATACTGGCATTCTTAATAGAAGAAGATAAGTCATTGACAAAAGGTCATTTTCCATGTGAATATTAAAAAACAAAGAGGGTCTCTTTTTTCTAAGGTGATGACTTCATACTAAAAATAAGTATGAAGAATCTCATTTAAAATATGTAGACCTGACGTTCTTCATTTATCCAAAATTTATACTTTGTTCTAGAAAACAAATTCCACGGAGTAATACACACTAGTCTATTGTATTGATGGTTAAGGTGAATTAACTCAGTGGCTTCAACTACAATTTAGCTCTTTAGTCCACTCCCTTTAGTATAACTATTTTCAGTTTCATGTGCTTGAAAACCTGCTGTATATGTTAATTTCCTTTAATTATTTTTTTTTTTCCCCCTAGATTATGGGATGACGGAATTATTGATCCAGCTGACACAAGACTGGTTTTGGGCCTCAGTCTCAGTGCAGCATTAAATGCACCTACGAAGAAGACAGAATTTGGGGTTTTCAGGATGTAACATTAAACATACGCTCATCAGAATTACCTCTGTATATTTTAATAGGGGCTGGAGAGCAAACTAACTACAATGTTGAGGTGATTAAAAAATAAAGATTTGTACAATGCTATTTTTAATAGAAATGTCGTAATTATTTATTTTCACTGAGTAATCATCACACAGTGCTTCAGTGTTTTGATAGTGATTTGAGATCAGTCACAGTGCTTGTATAACGCTGCATTGCATGAATAAACTGCAACTTCTAGCGTTACGTTTAATGTTTGACAAGAAACCATTGATACTATCTCATATAAATAAATCTGCAAAATAAGCTACATATTTGGTGCTTATCAGCTCCTTTATTTCTTTAATTCTTCTCTGTATGTCTCCTACAAACGAAAATACTTTTGCAATCCAACAAAAAACCCCACATTTGCTAGTAAATAATTTTTGCAAAAGAGAAGTGCTGTAAGGGCAGCCAGGGAGTTTAACACAGCATGAAATTATAGATTTCACGCAGTTGTTGGCATTTTGGCCTTTCTCTGGCTTTAATCCAAAAACCATTGGTCTTCTGTACGGTTCCCTGAAGTTAAAACAACAAGAGAACCTGATGGATGCATAATGTTTTCTGGAAGAGCTGGGGGAGCATATGCTGGTATCTGTGGGAGCTGCAGGTTGCTGAGAGCATTTCTGAGGACAGGGTTTGGCTGCAAAGATGTTTCAACATCTTGCTCTGTGATCCCTCTGGCAATTTTAGTTTCATGAAGACAGAGCGTTCTCCCCACATGGATCAGTGCTTCACCCAGAGTACATGCCTGAATCCCAGTGACTTTAGGGCTACTGAGATGCTGGAGTGCTCTGGTTATTCTTACTTATTTATCATAGTTTGTTGCAGTGTAATGTTTTTCAAGAATTCAGTGTCTGTCATTTCATTTGTGCTCTTTAGAAATACTGCACCTCGTAGAAGGTAAATGCTTGCCATGTAGTGTGCCTAGAACAAGGAGGCAAATACTGTGCTAGCTGGGACTAGGAAGGTGATTTTATATAGCTTTGCCCTACAGATGCCCAGATAACTGTTGGCAGAAACACTGTTGACGGAGAACCAAACCCAAGAAGAGTGAATGTACATGGATGGAGGTCCTATCCTGTGCTGGCCTGTGGGGAGAAGAAAGATTGCTAATAGGAGTAATCATCCTGGATAACATGCTAGCTGTAGTCTTCCTGTACTTGTGTGGCAGAGGAGTTCCCCTTGGACCCAGGAGGGGGAAGGAGGGTCTGCTAGCTACTAGCCCTCTCAGTTGTGTCTCAGGCAAAAGTGAAAATGAAATAATTCTTTGGAATGGGGATATTCAAGGTAGAATACAGACAGCCCAGCATATGGTGAGCTGTGGGGTCTCTGGTACGCCTCTACATAGCACTAAAAGACCAGTTTTCTCTCTCATTTTACTGAGAGGAAATCTATCCAAAACCTGGTGTGTTCTGCACCGCTAGAAAGATTACTTTTGTAGGTCTGCACACATGTAATCTCACTGTCGGGCTCACATGCGTGTTCTTCATATATTAAATATATATTTAGCAGAGAGTAATAGTTTAAAATACTGCAGTAAATGGCAACGAGGCACAGAGCTGTGCTTTTGTGCCACTGATTCTTGTTTTTGTCTCACTACCTGAATTTGTAAACGTTGGGCATGGCCCCGGGATT
The DNA here is from genome assembly GCF_000699145.1 of Aptenodytes forsteri. Lineage (NCBI taxonomy): Eukaryota > Metazoa > Chordata > Aves > Sphenisciformes > Spheniscidae > Aptenodytes > Aptenodytes forsteri. The sequence continues at coordinate 1,266,081 of NW_008795926.1, forward strand.
TCTCTATCCTGAAAGTACAGTGACATTATTTATGGTTGCTGGACTTCCGAAATGCCATTAAAAATACCCTACTTTTAAATATATATATAAAATACGGCCAGGGAGAACAAAGGTTTCAGACCCTGAAATGATTGCTATTAATGGCTTCCAATAAAAAAGAAACACTCTATTTTCTCCTACTACAGTTGAGTAATCAGTTCAGGCACCTGATGTCTTTCTGCTCTGAATTATGGGGGTCACTTTCCCCAGTCTGTTACTCCCAAAGCCGTAAGGAGTACTGCCTTTTTCTGCTAAGAGAATTGATCCCTTGGGAGTAATTTTTGCTTCGAATATATTCTTTCAATGAGACTGATAATGAAATCATTCTGAGTTGGAGACAGTGACAGATAATTCTGGGATACAGATAATGGAAGTAGGTATGTTTGGGAGCATTCATGCTTCTGAGAATGATAACTCCGTATCGCTTGTTACATCTGAAAGGACAGTTATTTACGGTTATCAAAATTTCTTCCTCTAAATATGTGTGCAAGCCAAGTCAAAACATGTCTCTGAATAAATAAGGATGTTCTACCTTAATAATACTTATCTTTGGAAACTTGTTAAATGAAATTCATAGCATGGGCTTAGCATCCTATCAGCATGTTCTGGTTAGCGGAGGTTACAAAGCCGGACCTTCACTGCAGATGAACGATTCAAGGTATCACCAGCAATTATGACTCCCACTGCATAGCAGACTATTTTGGAAAAGCTTTTGCAGGTCAACATGCTGTGGTTCCTATGTAAGCACTGGCTGTGCAATGGACGTTGTGTGCGATGGCACCCTGATGGCAGTGGTGGCCTCTTACCGCCCAGAGGTTTGCTGAAAAACCTTGATCTCTGTGGACCCACCAGGAGCGAGGAGTTGGACCCCATGCTGGTACCACACTTAGTGATATTGGTAGATATATTTATGCTGTCTCAAAGTAGTCACCCACTGCTCTTACGTTGCCTCTGCCTTCAGGAATCTTACGCTCTTGCAGTGGTGGCTACCTTTTCTTTAGGTTTATTTAACATTTCTTTTCATTGAACATCCGAAAGATACCCTACTGGTAGAACAATGGCAACGGGAAGTGAGAATGACTATGTAGTGGAGTCCATGATTAACAAACCTAAAGAAAAGGTAGCCGCCACTGCAAGAGCGTAAGATTCCTGAAGGCAGAGGCAACGTAAGAGCTGTGGGTGACTACTTCAAGACTCGTCCTACCTGTCTCTGGTAAGTGTCACCTATTCACTATAGAATTGGAGCAGCCCACAGCCATTAATCTCTTTACTTACTGGAAAGGATGATACTTAGGATGACACTGATTTTTCAGATGGAAGTTGAGGAACAAGCGAAATGGCTTTGCCATATCAAGCGCACAAGCTGTGGTGGACCAGGACCTCGAACTCAGTGCTCTAGGCTTCCAGGAGACCTTTCTGCTCCCATCTGGTCTCACCTTGGGGATTGGTCTTCTCAGCTGTATGCCTCCCTTCTGCCTCAGAGCAGTGGCAAGGCCAAGAGGTTACCTAGTTCCAGCTCTCTTTGATAGCTGTACATGGCGTATTTAAGAGGTCAACATTTCAGTACAAGGAGTTTAAAAGGGCCAATACAGTGACCTTGAGGGTGTTTTCAAATGCCTCTCTAGAAGGAAGTGGAAAGCTGTGAATGAGGTGGGCTAAGCTGCTCGTCATGTCCCTAGGGACCGTCGCAGTAACCAAGGGTGCTTCTGAAATTACCTGGGCTGAGATGGTGAATTCAGGATGGATCATAAAAACCTACCCATTACCATTTTCCTTTTTATTCTCATGGCAACTAGGAAGGTGCTGGGAACCACTGGGAATTACAATGTGGTCACCAACCAAAATCAGTGGCAGTTTGTGTAACAAATGTCAAAGGCAGAGCCTCTGATACACAATCATTGTGAGGCTTGTGTGCCTGCTTCCAAGGCTGAAATGAGATGTGGCTAGTGCACAGCCTCTGCAATAGCTCTGCCTGTGGAAATGGAGAGGCTGTAAATATAATTTCTGAGAAGCCACTGGGTGCCTGTTCCCACCTCTCTTCCACCCATTTTGGGGTTAGTTTAATGGGGAGTTTGTAGCCTCAGTGTTTGTGTTGGCATTTGAGTATGTGCTGTTCTTGTGAGAACCCATCTTTTATTTAGATGGCATTTTTCCAATCTGTTACTCATCAAGATGAATTGTTATCTCCTGCTGAAACAGATGTTATCTTTCAAGTATGCCTCTGTACTCTGTTATTGCTTCAAACGTGGCAGAACCCTAATTTGTCTTAGATGTTTCCTTGCTGTTCCAGATTTCAGCCAAAGAAATGTCTTGATTCAGAAAACCAACAATGGTACATTATATTAACTTTTTTTTTTTGAACTGAGGTTTATAAATTAAGGCAATTCAACAAAGCACTTATAAAAGCCCGCTGCTTTTCAGCAAAGCCTTAAAGCATCCACTTAAAGCCAGATGTCCACTTTCGTGGCTCTGATTCAGTAGAGCACTTGAACAAATGCTTCACGCTAATCTCTATGGTCTAGTAGCCATAAAATCCACCCAACTCTGTGTCTACGTCAAGCCAAAACTAGAACGCATAAATGCATCAGAACTGCTCAATGGATACTCCATTATTTTGACACCAGCGTCAACAGAAACCTCCATTATTTTCCTGCTTTTAGAAGTACATTCAATTAATTGATCATGATGGAAGAGTGTAATTATGAAAAGCATATACCGTGTACAACTTCAAAAGTTATCCATTTGATACACAGATATTAATGCACATTGGCTGTGTCCTGTTTGTACCTCATCTGCAATAACATCATATGGAGAAAGTAAGTTAACTTTAAGAAGCTTGAATTAATGCATAGCTAGAACAGAGCTGTCCATCTCCGAGATCTGATGGCATTTCGTGTAGATTATCTGGAGCTGAGCTCTGTAGTGCCACAGACTCCCCTAATTTCATAGCCAGTTGTCTTATGACTGGCTACTGATGCTGCCAAAAAGCACCTGCCTTTTTGAAGCTGTCAACAGTCATTTTGCGTTTTTATACCTTGACCTTGTTCTGCTCCTTGACAGAGTAGCTTCTGACATTCTTATTTAATATTCAGCTATCCTGCATCCTACACCTTTTTTTACCCCCTAGTGCTGGAGACAACGTCTACAAGAATGGCTGCATAAGGAGCAGGGTGCAGTGACATTTGCAGAGTCGGTGTGATACAGGCAGTAACAGGCACAGAAACGTACAGTTCTGTGGGTGTCTGTAGCCAGACAGATACAATGACTTTTGGAAATAGGAATTTGTAATTGCCTTCACATTCAACAATCATTTTACTGGGGGAACTAACAAATTCAGCTTTTTACTGGAAGTGCAAGTTGGAAAGAACACAGTGATGTTTTCTGAGCATCTCTGTGGTGTTTTCAACACTGCATGAGTAATCCTCGTACTATAAAATATGGCTTGAATTTTTGGTCAGGCTTCACAGACGCTGCTTTCAAAGTTGAATAGGCCATATATCTGCCTCTCCATATGAAGTGTTGCGTTTTTCTTAGCCTGTGTTATTTCTCTGCTCTAAGAAACCTTGCTTCAGCAAGCCCATCATTTCCAGTACTTCATGTAGCTGCATTTTTGCTCCAGCCTGGGACGTGGGATTTGCTATGAGTGGTTTACCACCAGCCTGATGTCTGACATCTTAGCCTTCCCTGTGGCAAAAGGAGACTGGAGAATTCGTGCAAACACACAGAGGATCTCTACTCCAAACAGCAATTACAAGTGAGACCTTTGCTGAATGTGATGATCAATAGGAGTGTGTGGGAGGAGGTAACAGCAAGAGGTGAACATGCAGCTCTGAAGACAAGCAACATGATAGTCAGAGAGATCGGAGCCTTTTTATTGCCTCAAACAAAATGGTGCTGTTGAAAATTACTGGTTAAGCCACGCTCCTCTTGGTCCCTTTAAACACTGCCTTCCTGTCTGGAAAAATACATCCCTGGGCTTGTTTAATTTTCTTTAAACAACTTTTTTTTTTGCTCACGCTGCTTTGCCTTTTCAGGCTGTTCCTAGCTCCTCTACAAACGACCAGCTAGGAGAGTTTTGTTAACGAGGCTTTCCAAATTCCTTCTTCTCCGCATGATTCTCCTTCCACCTAGGGAGACCCAGCCCAGCTCCTGCTGCTGCTGGCTGGAGGGCAGGAATATCCCCATGCCACTGCAGAGCTGGGAGCTGGGAGTGGAGCCTCCTCACAGGCAAACCCTGCTCGCTGCGTCTTTGTCCCCACAACCATCATGCCAGAGGGCCAAATGTCTCATGCCAGCAAAGCTGCTGCTCAGCTCCCCCCCGTTTTGCCCCAGCCTTGGCCTGGAGGCATGAGCCTGGAGAGGGCTGAGCCTGCCCCTCATCTTGCATGCTCTCTTTGGTGCACCACTGCTTTTCTTAGTGGGGGAAGCTGCTCCTGTCTTCCTCCTGGCCCAACCATGAGCATGAGGCTTGGGCAGGTTTGGGCCTGCCAGGGAGCTTTTCGGCCACGGTGTTGATGAACATGAGGCCACTGAGCTTGCAGAGCCAAGTGTCAGTAGGAAGGTCTGAATGGAGATGAGTGCACTGATGCTAGGTCTCCTTTTGGTGACTGTGCTTCTTCTCTCCCCAAAAGGAGGTGGCCTCATTTCACACACAGAGGATGGATGATGCTCACTGAGCACCTGCTCAGTAATATGATATTTAGCCTCAAGCACTTTTTCACAGTTCTGCTCCAAATACCAGCAGTTATTTTTATCCTGGGCCTTTTGATGCTGCTTCTTACCTTGCTCTGCATGGCCCTGAGCCTTCCCACCCTGTTCGCAGTCCCACCTGTCCTCATTCAAGCATCCCATCCTCATCAGCTGGTTGCTCACCATCTTTATCTCCCCCTCCCCCCCGACTCGTTCAGGTTAATCCTCCCATGCTGGCTCTTCCTCCCAGCTCCCTCACACTGTGCTTTTCCTTAGCCCAAGGGCTACTAACTCTCCCTCCCCTCAGATCCCTGCGTTGATTTCCAAGCCTGGTCTCCCTGATGGCCCAATCTCTACTCGCTTCTCCGGGTGTCCACCGGCCTCCCCCTCCCTCCTCCTTCCCGACCCCCACGGGCGAGGGAAGAGCCTCCCACTCTTCTCGCACAACATGGGGGCGACCCGGCCCTTCGCCGTGGACAAGACACAGGGTGTGCGGGCACAGGGTGTGCGGGCAGGCGGGTGGGCAGGGCGCTTTCCCCTCGTTCGCCCTCAGAGACGGCTCCGCCGTTTGTGCCGAGCCCGGTTGG
>NW_008795926.1:1272537-1278232 GCF_000699145.1 Aptenodytes forsteri
GGGAACCTCCACCCGCTGCCGGCCGGAGAGTCCGGGGCAAGGGGATCCCCTGGGTGGTTGGGGGGGCGGGCGGGTGTGTTCAAAGCACTCTGACCCCCTTTTTCTTGCCCCGCAGCTGAGAGGGCCCAACTCGGCACGCCCCAGAGGGAGCGGCGTGCAGCCGGCGGCGGGGTTTCGTCTGCACCGCCGGTTTCAGGCCGAGTCCAACCATGCTCACCCTGTGCTGGAGAAAGTCCCGCATGAGATACCGGTGGCGTTCAGGGGTCCGGCACTAGCCTGGCTGGGGTGGGGCTGGGGGGAAATCGGTTGCTTTACCGGAGCCACCACGGAGAGAAAGCTGTCTGGATCCGTTGCAAACTACCAGGGGATATCCTAGTCATCTAGACCAAATTGCTCACGTTTCTACAATGAACTGATGTATATATATACGTCTGTCCTCCACAGGTACACTGTGTGTTTCAGCAAACTCATAACATGTTTCAATCCTTTGTTTGTCTCTGTTAATAAAGTCACTGTTCTGATGACAGTGTTTTGGAAGAAGTTTTAATTTCACGCATGGGAATCCCTAGCACTCGGAGGGAGAGGCTGAGGGTTACTCCAAAATTACTGCAACCACCTGCATTACTGTGTGCTTTAGCCGGGCTGTCAGCCAGGTCAGGACAGGGCTGGAAACTGAGGTTCATGTCTTCTGGCGCTGGCTCGGCCAATGGCTGCTCCCTGCCCCACGGGTGCCCAGGGGGACTGTGATGAGCGCAGACACTTTGGACCTCAGGTTTTCCCCTGGGAGAGGGCAGGGTTCATCCCAGCTGCAGGGACCGGGCTGGGGAGGCAATGCAGGGGGGCAACCACCATGGGCTGGATCATCTTTGCTGCTTTGCGTTTTATTCCCGTAAAAGAGGGACCACTGAAGGAACTTGTGCCTCTCCCTGGGTCACAATTTATCTGTGGGTGTCTGTGCCAGAATCAGCTCTTACTTCTACTAGCAGGGAGATGAGGGGCTGCATGGGCCAATGCAGATGGGGGGGAAAAGCACTCCTCCAAACAGGCTTCATATTTGGTGCTGAAGAGAGCACAAACTTAAGTGAGAAACCCAGAGACTTGTGAGAAAAAAGAGATTTCTGCAAGGCACTTGCTTTACTCCTGAAGAGTAAGAGCGCATGAGCAAGCCTGGCTGAAACAGGTACAGAACAACTGACTTCAAAAAGAACCATGCCACTGTTTGTTTTGTTATCATTATTACTATTATTGTTGTTACTATTATTGTTGGTTGGTTCTTTTGGTTTTGTTTGTTTGTTTGCTTGTTTGTTTGCTTGTTTGTGTTTTCCAGGACAGGGATGAGCTCTTCTTAGCCCAGAGAAAGAGAAAATAAACAGCAGCTGGAAACTTCCAGAGAGAGTGTGAAGGCTGGTGGAGTGGATGGGGCCACAGGGCTGGGGGATGCCGTGCACAGACAAGGTAATACCAATCTGGGGGGCTGTGTAGGTTGCGGGGGGCGGGGGGGAGTGTTAAAGTAGGGCAGGAGCCATGGTGCAAATGGTGGGAACGCTGTTCAGGGAGGACTTTACAAAGAGAAAGGGATATGAAGTGAGCAGGGATGGAGCAGTGGGAGTTTCCAGGCAGAGGTGGTGACCAGCTGTGACTGCAATTTTTGTGCCCGTGGGAGGGTGCTGGCCTGCGGGGGAGAGGTGTGACAGTGTATTCGCAGGGCTGAAGGCTTGTGTTAGGTTTTGTAAATTGGTAACTGTGCTTCTGGATGTCTTTATGGTATTTCCCAGAGACACTGTAGAGGCATTTATTCTTGATTTCTTGTGGAATAATGAAATAATTTTTGTTGCATCTGTGTTTGGTTCCCCCTGATGCCTACAGTAAAAAGGACTTATATTTAGGTGCTGGATGCTTTCAGGCATGGAGCGCGTAGGCTGGCTCTTTGGTGGTCCCCTCAGCGCTGAGTCCAGCCCCAGGTACCACAGCCATCTCAATGAACTGGGTCCACTGTAGATCATCTCAACATGTAACATTTTTACTGAAGGTTTATTTACACAAAATTGGACTGAAACATGAAATACTGGACTAAAATATATCAAGAATGATTCAGCTTGTGTGTTAATTTTATAGTTCTTGTTTTGCCTGATCATAGTGCTCAAAATTATAAACGTGGTTTAAATAAAGATCAAAGTTATAAACCTAAAACCTAACTTAAGGAAACTGGGATTTATGGTTCACTTGCATGATGCTGTCATTATGAGAATACTCTCTGCATGAGTGTGTGCACCAGCCTGAGGGCTCTTACCACTTTGATTATGCTCATGACCACTTAGATTACATTACAGTTATTTCTATTGCACAGATTGAAAAAAGCAGGTGAGGAGGGAAACCTGTGCTGTGTCAGGATAGAGGTGGCATTTGCATATTTTTCACTCCTAAAATCAATGACATGAGATGACACTGTTTTTCATTTAGAAGATCTCTTGATTTCACCTTTCCTTTTGAGGGGTTTGGACACACTCTGTCATGGTGTTTTAGAAGCAGGGGAGTGCCTATACCTCTGGGGGTCTTCAGTGTCCTTCGAATAGGAAGTTGTAATGTCCTTAGGGGCAACCATGGGCCTCAAGGGCCATTCCTGGCCCCCCAGGGCTTCTCCCTACCCTGCCCATCGCCCAGGACCCCATTTCAGCCCTGCCTGGGGCGCTCAGCCCATGCCCCACTGATGCCATAGGGTGCCGGTCTCCAGCTGCCCACAGCCCTGTCCTGCTCAGCCATGGGCCCCGTGGGCTGATGTGCCAGTCTGGCCTTGGTCCACCCCCATCCCCATCCCCATCCCTGGGCAGGTGCCTGATGCCCCCTGGCCAGCCCTGCTCCCTGGGGGGTGGGATGGGTCTGGCTGTGAGGTTCTGCCCTGCCACCCTGGGGACAGCCCCTAATGGTCCCAGCCCCCAAGCAGCCCCTGCAGAATGCACCCCAGCACCTGACAGGATGCACCCACACGTGCTGTGGGAGATGGACAGCTGGAGGCCAGCTGTCAGTGGTGTACCCCAGGGGCAACACTGGTGTCAATACCGTTTAACATCGTCATTAATGACCTGGGCAATGGTCCAAAGTTAACCATGCAGTTCAATACAGGGAAATGCCCTGGGGACGAATAGCCTCATGCACCAGGACAGGCTCTCTTGGCCCAAGCGGGAGAGTTGGGTCCTACCACACAGCTGAGGACCATGCAGCTCAACAGGAACTTAATGAGGCTTCGTAGCAGTCTCAGCTTCACATCTTCTTTGCAAAGGGTCTGGGTTCTGCAGGTATCCCTTTTTTACCCACCTAAAAGAAAGAGAGAGGGGGCAGAGTGGATCCTACCCAGTTCTTTGTGGGCATTGATCCAGAGTACAAGGTCAGTGATGAGATCAACATCAAGGACATGTTCCTCAGCAGATTTCTGGATGAAACAGGAGGACAGTTTTGCAGTCAGCAGAAAGGGGGAGAGCCTCCCAGAGCAGCTTGTGGAGAGATCAAATGCCTATTGCCATGGTTCTGACCTGTTGTGGAAAGACTATTCAGGAATAAACCCTTCTTGGACTATCCTGTGCCTCTGCTGACTCTAGAGTCTGGAGAAAGGCTAATGGAGCCCTGTGGCTCGATTGGGGCACCTATGAGAACAGAAGGCGAGGCTGTCTTAGTCAACATCAGTGAGGGGGCCAGAGAACATACTAACACTTCCAAGGTGGGCTCTACACACCACTTTGCTGAGTGCCCAAAACAAGCACCACAGCTTTTGAGGATTCATCTTGGGCTTAGACAGCAGAAAGAGCTGTAAGAGAGTTTGGACTCAACCCTATGGTTCAGAAATAATGTGTTTATTGAGTATGAAGTAAAAAAACCCAGCTGCCTCAAGTGTCAGCCCATTAGGACTCAACCATGGTAAAACTCCTTGCCTGCTGGCAACTCCATTTCAAGATTGTAATTTTCTTTTTGATTGGATCTTCCAGCTGGAAAGACATGTGAAGAGAAAACTACTCCTGGCAGACTGGCTGGCAGGTCCCTTCTTTCTGCGTGGTGGGTTGACCAGCAGCTTCTGCTGGCCCCACTGCCCAGGGGATCACTGCTGTGGGCCTGGACTCCTCATCAGCTTCTGGGGCTTCTGGCAGCTCCCAGGCACCTGCGTCTGGCTAAATGCATTGCACCCCTCCTCAACTACTGTACACACCAGGACTGAAGCACAAAGAGACATCATGAAAAAGCAAAAAAGTGGTAATTCAAGGTGGTGTTATTTATTACTGATCTCTAAATCCACCTGAAGGAAATAAAAATGAAATATAGTGCTAGAAATCAAGGAACCCATGCAGAAAAGCCATCTCTGTCACTAGTCTAACCCCAACCAAATGATCTAGTTGAATGGCAAGCAGCAGGACAAAGTAGCCCAGCTGGATTGTGCTGTTTGTCTCTTCTCCCTGCTTTCTGTGGGCTTTCCCCATGTTGTACCTGCTAGCACAGAGTGTGATCCACCTTCTTCTGGTCCACCTTCTTCTAGGGCATACTGAACCTCCTCCCAGAAACCACCTAGTCAGAAACTCAAAGATGATAAACTTATATTGCTCATCTGCAGCCAAGTCTTCTCCAGGAGGTTTCCACACAATTCATGGACTTGGTGTCCCTGGTGGAGGCAGAACAGGTGCTGCTCTTCATTAACCAGCATCAGGAAAATGTATGCTTTTGGGTGGCAGCCTCTGGGGTAGAAGATGGGGCAAGTACTGAGAAGACAATTGAGATTCACATCAGGAGAAGTCTCAGAGTTTGGAGATAACGTTGCATGGACACAGTACATTTCACACTCCCCGGAAAAATCCCATGACATTTTCTGCTGGGGTAGGTTTTGCTGCTGCTTGGGTTCTGGGTTTTGTTGTTGTTGTTGTTGTTGTTTTTTCCCCCCTTTCTTTCAGTACCTCATTCTTTGGGTTACCAGAGAAAACAGTTAACATACCAGTCAACACTGATAGAACGTGTCTGTGGATGTTTTCAGGCTGTCTGCCTGTTTGTAACTTGTATGGAAGTACATGATGTTGCATCCACTCAGTTGCTATTCCTTGTAAGGTTTCAGTTTAACAGAAGTAGTGGGGGCTTTATGCCTTTGTGCTGGTGGTGGATGCACCACAGGCTGGAGCTGGGCAAAATAAAATCTGCAGATGAACAAGAGGTGGCAGTGTTGTAACAGAATAAAATTCTCAGCAAGCAGCTGTCTCTCATCTAAATGAGTGTGTTAGCTTAACTGTGATGAATGGGAGGCTGGATTATTCAATTTTGGGGATTGGATTTTTTTTTTTTTATAAAGTAAGTTGGAGCACACTTTGCCTGGCTACAGGATCTGTGACCCCTTACAACCCTCAGCAAATCACCTTTAAACCTAGATCTCTGCAAGATGTGACGACACCCCTTGCTGGCAAGGGATGCTGAACAAAAAGGGACTCGGGACCTGAACAGCCTTACCTGGGACCTTCACCCACCCACCCCCCAATCCCTCACCCCACCTGTGTGAGCCCCATTTCAGCTCAGGCGTAGGCCTTCAGTCCCCAGCCCTGTCTCCTGGAGGCAGCTCAGACCTATGCTGTAGGCATTTTGTCTCCTGCATGGACCCCTCGTCTGGATGTTGTAGCTTGTCTCCAGTCCCATCTCCAGCCCCATCTCCTCTGACTGCACTAGCCCCATCTCC
>NW_008795926.1:1278622-1290111 GCF_000699145.1 Aptenodytes forsteri
GGTATGCAAAAAAAAAAGGGACTCGGGACCTGACCAGCCTTACCTGGGACCTTCACCCACCCACCCCCCAGTCCCTCACCCCACCTGTGTGAGCCCCATTTCAGCTCAGGCGTAGGCCTTCAGTCCCCAGCCCTGTCTCCTGGAGGCAGCTCAGACCTATGCTGTAGGCATTTTGTCTCCTGCATGGACCCCTCGTCTGGATGTTGTAGCTTGTCTCCAGTCCCATCTCCAGCCCCATCTCCTCTGACTGCACTTTCCAGATGGACTCTGGACCTGGTTCATCACTTGCCTCTCTGGGACTGGTGACAGACCCTGTTACCAGCACCCAGCTGTGCTCTGTTGGTGAGGGTACTGCCTGTGTGGGGGCCCACCTTGGCTCCCAGCTCACCTTCCCTTGGGGAGCAGACAGCCCTTGCTGTGATGATGTTTAGGCACAGCACTTATGCGCAAATGAAAAAGTGGTCCTGCAGCCATGGGAGACTTAAGGCTGCTCAGCCTGAAGTCTCACTCCTGTTTGCTCTTGAGTAAGCAATAAGCTGCCCCCATGCCATGGCAAGTGGGGGCTTGAGGACCCTGTTCTGTCACAGCTGGTGGAGGTGGCCATTTGTTGAGGAGCCAAAAGATGAGGCCATGCATGCCCTGGGGAACTTGGTACTTCTCACACAGTGTCTTTACCTGGGAAATAGCCTGGCATCCCTGGACAGCCAGTTGGAGAAGATGCTCATTCATGCCCTTCCTCTTGCAGCCAGCAGCTGTACCCATGATTCTGGCAAGATTGTGCAGAAGGGGTGTGGGACATGCCTGGAGCCCTTCCATGTGGTCTGTTGCAGTGGCAGCTGTAATCAGATCAGAAACGAAAACATAAATATTGATTAAGCATTCAAGTATTGCCCTTTTAATTCCTTCCTAGTAAATGGCAAATACTGTTTTGTATGTGGTAACTGACTGGATGGGAGGTTGGAGATCCTGCCTATTTTGCATGGTGTGGAGGGAATGCCTTCTCCCCTGCAGGCACTACTGGGAGCAACAGAAGGACCACGCAGAACCCAGACTTTGTCCCAGAAGTCCCTGCCCTCTTCTGGTCCACTGTGATTGGCTGGTAGGACCCTATGGGATTCCCAAAAAAGCCCATGGCAACCCAAAGAACCAGCTGGTGGGTCTGTGAACCACAAATTACATTTCAAGGTGTGGCACACAGTGCAGATGGTGGCGAGGAGCTCCCTTTGCTGGTGGTTACATTTGCTGGGGGACGTTGGGAGTGATGGCGTTTGTCTTCCCAAGTCACCGTTACGCGTGATGGAGCCCTGCTTTCCTGGAGATGGCTGGACACCTGCCTGCCCATGGGAAGGAGTGAATGAATTCCTTGTTTTGCTTTGCTTGTGTGCACAGCTTTTGCTTTCCCTATTAAACTGTCTTTATCTCAACCCACGAGTTTTTCTCACTTTTACCCTTCTGATTCTCTCCCCCATCCCACCAGGGGGGAGTGAGCAAGCGGCTGCGTGGTGCTTAGTTGCCAACTGAGATTAAACCACGACAAGAGGATAGTAAAATGACAGCAATATAGCTTTTCATTGGGGGCTGCTTTGTAACACAGACAAATGGCATTTATGCTGCTACCAAAAAGCACATCTCTGGGGATCAACAGTGTAGGCAGTTTGGTCCTGGCTAAGCACTCTGCAAGCTCGCCAGCTCATTTTGTCATAGCAACCCACTCATGTGCCCATAAATGTGTTAAAACACCTTCTCTTTAGGTGGTCCTTTTCAGCATTTTTCACAAAATGGGGTAAATAACCTTTGCAACTCTTGATACCCAAAGCGTGGGAGAGACTGCTTGGTTTTGTGGGTAAAAAATTTAAAGACTCTATGAAACATATGCAGGCTGGGTACATATATACATGAGCTTATCACCTTGGGTGATTAATTGCACATCCATTTTTTCCTTCAGAAACTGACCTACAATAAAGTAGCCATCAAAGCCTTTGGCAGTGTGTGCTAGGACAGCGTAGCCCTGAACTTTGTGTCAATAAACAGCTGAATAAAGTGCACAAGATGTGTTCCCTTTAAACACCCATTTTCTTTCCATTTTCTTTTCTGCCCCTTCTTCAGCTGAAGGGTCATCCAGGGATATCTCCATGTAAAAATGTAGTTTGGGAAATGTGTCCCAGTTTCCTGCGTGTGTTCCATGTCATAGAAAATATAACCCTGCCCTGCTCCTGGATTTTTGATCGTGGGCATGATTTTTGATCACTGGTGCTTGTTTAACATTACAGATCTGTTCCTAGCTCGTTACACACTTCCAGCCTTTACATTCATTATGTTTTTTTACAGACCTTACATGTCTCACAGAAAATCATAGCCAAACAATCAGTTTGGGTTTTAATAGCCAGGGTCTTGTGCCTCTGTAAAAACTCCCCAGACCTGCAGAGCAGCCTGCAGCCAGAGCACCTTATCTGTGCCCCCAAGTTAACTGCACAGTTGTGCAATAACAGAGCTGTAAATAATATTTACAGCTATGGCCATAGTTACACAGTGTATGCCAAAGCCCACAAAGGTTTCTTACCCCAAATACCTTTCTGACATCCCTAACACCATAATAATGTTCATTGTGTAAAAGGAGGAAACTGCTCTTGGCGTGTCTAAGACTGTTCGTTGGCTTAGAGATCCCCCAACCCTTTTTCCCCTTGGATAGGAGGGTGATGCATATATTAACTCCTGAGGTCACCTTCTGCCCCAGTGTGAGACATTCACTGGCCCACCACATGGGCCAGTCTGCAATCAAGGGCCCTTTTGTCCCCATAACCCCTTGCCAACAAGACGCTTGAAGCGATGTAAAATTCATTTAGCTTTCCTAATTAGCATCTTGTTGCAACGGTTTTTCCTGTTTTGCTGACTTGTAAGCCAAAGCCCCAGAAGTAAAAGCCCCAACAGCTCCATTATCTCCACCATCCTGCCTCCTGCTCCTCTGTGCCCCAAAATAATCATGGTCTGAGCTGAAAAGCTCTGCAACACCCCAGTGCTCCTACTGATCCACAGGGCCCCCTTGGTCGGCTCCCTGGAGGGGTCCATGCTCCCTCTCCTGGTGTCCCCCGGTGTGTTGGTGCTCCTTCTGCGGAAGGTAAACCTGCCTTTTAGTTCTATTTAAGTACTTTTTATTCACACTAAAACTTTATTATTCATCCTGTTAGCTGTTAGTAAAAGATGTTTTATCTACTTCATACCTATGCTTTTACAGACATGTATGTATTTAATTTCTGTATAAACGCATATTCATATAAACACATACATATACACATATGCCAATACATAAATATACATGTAGATGTATATATCTGTATAAACTAGTGTATCTATGTATAAATAAATAAAATATATACATAATTGTACACTCCTTTGTATATCGACTTCCATATTGCAAGTATTGTATATGAATGTATATATTTCCATATCTCAGCATTTCCTGGTCCAAAGGAAGCAAGGAGCCAATCAGAGGGAGACCACAGCCCACGTGGGTAGAACAGCAATCAGCCAATCGCAGGGCAAGACAGCGGCAGCCCCCCGCCACAAAATGGTGGCTGAAACAAAATGGCAGCTCCCTGTGCACAGAGGGGAGGGACTTCCCGTTCTGACGTCTGAAAGGGGTGGCTGCTCCTGGCAGCCAATCACAGCAGAACATGTGACTGAAGGGGCGAGACTTCCGGACGGCCGCAGGAGGCCTCTGCGCTCCCGCCCGCCCTCTGGCGGGTTCCCGCCTGGCCGAGGCAGCTCGCTGGTGGCCCCTTTTGCTGGGGGGCTGCTCTGTGGCCGGCACGTGCTTCTTGCAGGCTGACACCACGCACTGTCATCTGCTGGTCCCCGCTGGCAGTGGAGGAGGTTTCTGCCAGGAGAGGTTAAAAAAGAACCTGAGGAACGGCCATCTTTCCTCCCATTCAGCTGAACCCATGCTGCCTGCTGCCCTTCACACAGAGCAAGTCACAGCCCTCGGCACGCAGCAGTGAGAGAGCTGAGCCCTCAGAGGGTTCCTCCCACCCCAAGAACCCCAAGGACAGTGCTGGGAGCTACAGGTGGTGACTCCCTCAGCTCTGGTCCTCAGAGCCGGGTGGGTCCATGTTCCTCAGCAGAAGGAGCTGTGCTTACTTCTCCCGGGAATGTTGCAACAGAGGTCTGGTGCCCCAAGCGCGGACGTTTTCTGCAAGAGCAAGGAAACCTTCTTGGCAGCAGTGGCTGAACTTGTTTCTCTGAGCACACACAGCCTCTGCTGCTGTCAACATCCTGGAGAAGAGCGTCAGCAGGGCAGGGCGAGATCTGGGACAGTCCATCGTGGCACACTTTCAGAAGCCACAGACACCATTGAGTCTGAGCTGCAGTTTCAACTCTGCTCCCTACTTTTCCTGCTGTGCTGCTTAGGACTGCATGGCACACAGGGGAGGGTAGGAGAACACTCACTTGTTTTTTTTTTAATTGATTTTTGTTTTCATTTGCAGCAGGTGAAACCACAAAGAGAAGGAAGGTGCTACCCTGTCCCTTTGCTCTGTGACAGACGTCTACTACTACAGATAATGTGCCAGGGCCATTGGGATCTGGCTGCAGAAGGGCATCCTTTGTCCAGCCTCTGGTGGCTGTGGAGAAGATGGCACACTGTCCCAGCTGATCCAGGCAAGCAAGCCTGGCGAGGGATTCTCCTGAGAGGCAGCATTCCTAGGAAAGATACCACGGACCTCAGGAGATGGGTGATTTGTGTGTTTTCCTCCCAGCACACACTTCTGACAGCCACAGCCTGCAGGTTAGGTCACAGCCTAAACATGGCAGGAGCCATGTCTGGGGATTGGTCTGGCCCAGACCTCTTCTGTGGGAAGAAAGCTCCAGGTGAGAAAACCCAGAGCTGTGAATAAGAGAAGTAGATCTGGTCTTTTGCTTGAATCTTTGTGGTCTCACAGAAAGCCTTCAAAGAACTCTTCTCAGCATCGGAAACCTCCAGGGATTTCTGTGTTTCCAGAAAAAAAGTCCTCAGCAATGGGCTAGCACTGATTGTATCTAAACACTGTCTTTGGGCTAACAAGATTCTTGGGCAGTTTCACCATGGGGAGTTTTTCCAAAAGACAGGCTTTTTTCCCCTTTTAAGCAGTCTCTGCGGGGGACACATCCTAGCTTGGTTGAGTCAGAAGGGACAGGGAGAGATTTGGACATGAAGGCTTGACCTGTGCCCTGTTTCTTTCTAAGAAAGGAAGCAGGACTGTCTTCGTGGCAGTGAAGGGAGTTCACTAGCACAAAATGACTTCTGTGCTGGCAGAAGATGAAGCTTCTCCCAACATGATCTCCTTGGACCAACACCTAGATCCCATCCCAGTTAAAGCAGAGTGTGCCTCCCCATCCAAACTTGCTTCTGTCTCTGAGAGGTTTACATGCCACAGGGCCTATCTTCATCAAAGTCCCCATTCTCCCACCCCAGCCCATGTTTCCCACAGGAACTCCTGAACATACTGTACGTGAAAGGACCATCAGCTGAGGGGATATTCGGACCAGCTGCCAGCAAGAAAGCACACCGGGAGCTGAAGGAGGCCCTAGACACAGGAGGGGATGTTGACCGGGAAAGCCAAACTGTGCACCTGCTGGCAGTGATTGTGAAGGTGAATTCTTTTGATTTCGGGCTGCAAGAGCTCCTTGTTACGCTGCAGGTCCCACTTCAGTGACTGGCTTTGACCTAGCCGGGAGCCCACGCTAAAGCCACAGTGTAGCCAAACTCTGTTTCTCAGACTTACCATTCCAAGTTTGGTGTTTTTCTTCTCTGTCTCCTTTTCTATTCCTCTTGTTCTGCCCCTGGTTTCTGGCATGCCCATGGGAAACTCACTTCATGCTCTTCCTGAGTGTTCTCCTCTGGGAGGCACACTGAGATTTAGGGGAGAGCAGAGGGCAGAGAAGAGCGGGGAGTTCTGTTAGCAGGCTAGTGTGAGTTTTCTTAGCCCATAACCCAGCAGCTGCCTGCTCTGTCAGCGTTGATGGGTAGCTCGGAGACAAGGTCATTGAAACCAACCTGCCTCTTCCAAGTCAGGGTCATCGGGATGTCCCCTGTGATATCAGAGGGAGCATTCAAAGCCTTATCTGAAGCTCTTGGCATTGCAGGACTTATTCCGAAACATCCCCTTGAAACTCTTGCTGGCTGACCTCTATCAAGGACTGGATGTGACCCTTGGAGAAGCTGAGCAAGGAGGAGAGATTGGAAGAACTGAGGGAGTAAGTTTTGCAAGTAGTGCCACTGGTATGGAGGGATTCTAGAGGCCTGGGACTTCCCCGCAAATTGAGTTTCCTGTAAAATCCTATTGGTTCTGACAGCTGTTTATTGCTGCTGTGGAGGGGGATTTAGGGGGAAGGTGGCACAGAAAAGCATTTCTTTAGTCAGAACACTTCCTTAAGGCTCTTGAGATTCCTCTACAAAATGACTCTTGTAAGAAGTGGCCAGCAGTTGCAGTGTCTTAGTGAAGGTAGTCCCTCTGTTGTCAATGAGGCATGAACAAGAAGTCTTCCTTTGAGGGGGCTTGAGTGAAACCAGGAGCTAGCAAACACTACTATGCTTCCTTCCTGAAAAGTAGATTTGAAACCTGGCTCAGAGTACCTTGAAAGCTACACAACACAACTGCAGGCTTTCATCTGTCTAGGAATGCCTGCAGTGATTTCTCTTGGCAACATACGATTTATTAATTTGTTGATCTCCTCAAAGACATGGGCTTCAGTAATGCTAGCAAGTCAGTGCAGATCTTACAGTTAACCCACTGCTGAGCTGCTGGTGGTGATTTTTGAATGGTAGTGCTGCTAAGTCATGAAAAAGCACATACTTTCCTCTCTTTAGGAACCAGAGGCGCAAAAGAGCAAGTTGTGCTAGGGGTGTAGGGGGAAAGAATGGTCCTGAAGCTAGTAACGTAGGATCTTATATGCGGCGGGTTGCTGATTTCACGTGAGAAGACCGACTAATAGATAACCTGGTACCTGAAGCTAGCGCATCGAGAGATAGTTGAATAGCTTGCTCATCCACCATTAAGTCATGTCATTTCTACAAGTTTAATGAAATACACGCTTTTAAAGCAGTAGCAGCCACTGAAGTGGTGTTACATCATGTTCATGTTCCCTCAGGGTGGCTGACAAATTGCCTAGAGCCAATCTCCTCATCCTCAAGTGGTTGCTGTCTGTGCTGCACTGCATCAGGCAAAACTCGTTAACAAGCAGGATGGACTCCAGCAATCTTACCATCTGCATTGGACCAAATATGTTGAGCGAGGAGAACCTGCTCCCGCTGGAGGTGCTGATGGAGGTAAAAGACAAGATACGCTGAATTTACCAACCAGCTACACCAATCTGGGCCAATCAGAGCATTCCTGTTGTGAGGTACCTTGCTGTCTCCTCTCTTGAATGCTTGTGGAGGAGCTTTTTGTAAAAGCAGCGATGTGGCTGCAGCTTTCTGCACATAAGAAAGGGTCAGGAGTCAGAAAGGCTGTTTGATGCATTTTCTGCCCCTTGGATTGAAATCAGTGGTTTTATGTGTGCAGGTGAAAGTGCTGGTGGAGTTCCTTATTAACAACTGCATGGAAGTATTTGGAAAGGAGATCACTTGCCTGCTAAATCCCTCAGTTGAGGAGTCACCAGTGCCCATAGACAGCTCCACAGGTACGGAGATGGACAGAGGATCATCACAGGCTGGGGCTGCTGATCCTTTTTCCTTAATGTGTTACTGCATCTATGAAAAGCCAAAGGGTTTCTAAGTAAGTGCTCAAGACACTATGGCAGTGTTTTCCTACTGGAAGACTTCCCAAAAGTTCGGTGACAAAATTCACAAAATAAAATTCACAGCAGATGTTAACCATCTGCCCTCCACATGCACATTAAGCACAGGCTCTGAAAGCAATGCTCTTAGCTCAAGGGCATTTCTGGTGGGGCTGGAAACAGAACATTGCTCACTCAACCCAGCTCATCCTGCAGTCAGTGTTTTGCCATGGCCTCTCAGGACAAACATGCAATGAAGAAAAATGCTTTTCAGTAACACCTGATAGTGGTAATGCTGTCAGTGTCCCATTTTGCACTTGTGTTATCACAGTTAGCTCTATCCAGAACTGTTTACTCTTCAAGGTGAGCTGAAACCTGATGGTCTAGACTCTGACTTCTGAAATATGCTGACTGAGATGTCATTTTCCAAAGCACTTCCAATCAGTGCAGCAGACATTACAGAGAACAGGGCATCAGAACAGGGTCTAGAAGAAAACTGGTATAGGGTTTAAGGTGGGTTTTGCTTCTTGGTTTTATTACTTCTGAGAAGTCACGTCATTGCACATGATTTGCTTTCTAGAGCTGTGTTCAGAAGAGTGTAGTGACCACAAAATAGAGACAGATACAGAGTGTCCAACAGATGCATTTCTGGATAGACCACCCTCTCTGCTCTTACGCCTCCCACACTCGGGGGCAGATATGGTCATGGAAATGGAAAAAGGACAGGTATGTCAGGTCCGTAAACACTGCAGTGAAGTGTGTCATGTATGAGGGAGTGTCCTGATGCAAAACTGAGGCAAAAATGTGTTAAGGTCATCATCCCACAAGAAGGAGAGAATGAATCTCCAGTCCCTACTGTCAGGTTAACTGTGAAATGAAGGCGGGTGCTTGCTTCTCTATAAGTTGTGGTTCTCCTTCTTTCAGCTACTAATTTCAATGTTGAGAAATAACTCCTCACTGCAGACACAGGATCCAGCCTGAGAGAGGCGGGGAACATGGATGTGACCAGTTACCCAGGGTCTGGGTAACTGTCCTGCCTCTCTCTGGCAGCCCCCAACATGGCTGTGATGGGACTATGCCATGGGTGGGGCCATGGGTCCTGGTGGGCCATGAGCTAAGCACGGAACAGCCTTGTGCCCAGGCAGCAACAAGGGCCAGCAGCACCCAGGGTGGTGTGAACAGGGCTCAGTCCAGAGAGCAAGAGGAGGGAGTATCCCCCTCTGCTCAGTGTGTGTCAGACCTCACTTGGGTACTGTGTCCACTTTGGGCCCTTCATACAGGAAAGACATTGACAAACTGGAGGGATTTCACGGGAGGCCATCAAGACAGTCGGCGCTGGAGATGAGCATCCCCAGTCACTAGGTAGGAATATGTGGGCTGAAGCCAGCCCAATCCCATTGCACTCTTAAAGTTCGTTTTATTGGTTCATTTTTTATACTTCATGTTGGGCTGATTGACATATGCACACATACTGCTATTATAGTTTTGCTATGTTATTACATGGTTTCCCTCCTAACCGCTGTTAGGAGTGATTTCTCCTACCTTGTTAGGAGAAATCACTGCAAAAGCAATAGCTAGGACTTACAGGTGGGCAAGTCAAAATGTGCTTCTGAGATCAAAGGAAAGAGAGTGAATAGGACCAGAGACATCCTGCTCTTCCCTCACCCCCATCTGCTTTTCATTCCTACCTGCAGCAGCATCCAGTGTTTCCAGAAGATAAGGCTGCTCTGCGGCAGGAGAATGAAACCCAGTGCCTTTTTTTCCAGGTGCCTACACACCCCTGCTGCTGCGGCGGGTGGAAACTCTGCACCTCTTGCTGCAAAACATGCATCCAGTCCACAGCACTCACCATATCAGCAGCCACCTTGCACAGTCACCCCAGCATTTGCTTGTAACTGCTCAGTTGCAGTGTCCCTCTTGGACAGGAACTTCATGCTCTGTGCACCTACCAGGGGGCTGAGAGCATGCAGAGCGACACTTAGGGCAGGTGCATGTCAAACCTTGTGGTCTGCCAGGGTACGAAACAAGGCACAGCACATCACCACTGTGCTAGGGGCAGGGGGGGCTTGTAAATACCCCGCTGCAGGGGGGTGTTTCAGGGACAGCCTGAGCTAAGTACTAATGGCTGGAAGGCCAGTGCCACCTTCCACTCATGTGAGCTGGACAGGAGAAGAAGTGGGGCTTCCTCTTAAGCAGCATCTTGGCTTCAGCCAAGAAAAACTGTGCCCACGCAGCCATACCAGTGCTATGGTCCAGCCTGCTCTCAGACACCGACTGTGTTTGGCCGGAATGCTCTAAAAGCTTAGGGGCTCTAGATTTCTGCCGCTGTACTTCAGAGCACAATAGGGCCTCCTGTATGTGTATACAGGGACTGTTTCCCTCTGGGTGAGGGATTTGCCAAGGAAGAGGAGCAGTTTCTTCTCATGCTGATTTCTGTGAATCCTGGCCTCCTGAGTCTGGGCAGAGCCAGCTCTCGACAGGCATCCCTCTGCAAGCTTCCTGGCAAAGAGCCCTTCTTCTTGTTAGATCACACCTCTTGCCCTCAAAAGTTGTTTTCTTTCCTTTGGTTCTTTAGACTACCTTTCTAAAGATAGAGCATTACGAATGTATCCTTTCATTACTCAGTTTAGATTAACATATAACAGTTGTGGTTTTTTTTCTGTGCCGCTTTTTGACATATGAAAGCAGAAATTATTATGCTAAATAACAGAGGACTGGGGCACAAAGTAGGTACTTTGGAAGTCATCTCCTAATTACAGATTAACTTGAAAGAGCAAAGAAGGTGGTTTTTTCCAGGTGTAGTTAATATAGCCAAACATATTTTTTTCATGTCAGTAAAAAAAAAAAATTATCACTGCCTTTAAACAAGAGACTGTGACACTTAGATATGACACACAAAACTTGCTTTTAGCTATATAAATCAGAGCTAAGAACTTCTGTGGAAAAAAATCTTAGATGTTGCAAAGTTGTTAGAGATCCACTTTGTTCCTCTAAGTTTATGTTGGCTTAGATTCTGTAAAGGTTCTTTGGTTTCTTTTTTGGCTGTGGCTTGGTTTAATGGCAAAAAATGGTATTTTAGCAGCTTTGAGAAATATTTTTTTTTTGAACTGTCATCAGCTCTCTTGATCTCCAAATTAAGAAAGTACACCACACTTCAAGAATGTCTGAAGTAGACAAACGAACCTGTGGTTTAGCAAAATGGGACCTGATGAGATGCATCCCAGAGTCCTGAGGGAATTGGCCGATGTAGTTGCCAAGCCAGTCTCCATGATATTTGAAGTCGTGGCAGTCAGGTGAAGTCCCTGGAGACTGGAAAACAGGAAACGTTGCCCCCATTTTTAATAAGGGTAGAAAGGAGGACCCTGGGAACTACCGACCTGTCAGCCTCACCTCTGTGCCTGGGAAGATCATGGAACAGATCCTCCTAGAAGCTATGCTAAGGCACATGCCTCCTAGAAGCTATGCTAAGGCACAGGGAGGACAGGAAGGTGATTCGAGACAGCCAACGTGGCTTCACCAAGGGCAAGTCTTGCCTGACCAACCTAGTGGCCTTCTATGATGGAGTGACTACATCAATGGACAGGGAAGAGCTACGGATGTCATCTATCTGGACTTCTCTAAGGCCTTTGACACACAGTCCCCTGACAATCTTCTCTCTAAATTGGAAAGGTATGGATTTGATGGATGGACTGTTTGGTGGATGAGAAATTGCCTGGATGGTTGTGTCCAGAGAGTAGGGG
>NW_008795926.1:1290578-1295747 GCF_000699145.1 Aptenodytes forsteri
AACCTGGTCTAGTTGAAGATGTCCCTGCTCATTGCGGCGGGTTGGACTAGATGACCTTTAGAGGTTCCTTCCAGCCCAAATGACTGATTCTATGGTTCTGTGAAAATACATTATACCCTACCATTCTTCACCAACCACAGTCTTATTCACATTAGAAGTCACACTGGATGCGCTGATTTTCCCCCTTCTAGAGCTGGAATTCTGGCATGACTATTTGCACTGATCTGGTCAAAGTACACTTCCCCTGACTGAATTTCCAAAGTATTTAGAGTTAATTAATGGCACACAATTTTCAGGTACACTCTTTTGTGTCGTATCACCTAGAAATTTATCTGCTTTTTCCAAAAAGATCTGTAGAGCAATTATGCATTTGTTCAGCTTTTTTTTTACCTTCAGAATAGTCAGTGCATTTAGGAATATTTGCAACAAATTTTAGAACTCTCCTTTATAGGTTTGCCATTTTTTTTCTTTTTATTGCCTTTTCGTAACATCTATAAGGAATTAAAGAAACCGCCCCACAGAGCCAATTGACAAATGCAATAACTAAGGATTAAAAGGTCTGCTTCAGTATCTTCCAGGCCAAGATAAACCCTTCTTTAATCTACAGAGTTGTTTAAAGTATAATTGAATTCTGGCTGTGAATCTGGGAGACGACATTGGCAGTTGTTATCTGGTTGCATTTATCCATAAAACAGGTAACACTTCAGACCAATGTGCTCACCCTTGCCAAACAGAGATCATTGAAATGAAACTAATGATCACAATGGGCTGATGTATTAAACCAAATGCAACTAAAATTAAGAGTATAATGAAAAGCATAAAGGCGATTGGGAGTTTATAACTTTTTGTGCGCCATATCCATTGAGGATGCTGTACAAGCTGTAGTTTTATTATAACCTCACCTCTCATTTGTATTCATGAAATTAAGAGTCATCTTTACAAAGTCCAGCAGGGGGAGATATTTTTCTGCATTTGAGCACAGATTTATTTTTTTTTTTTTAACTGTATTACTAAATTCACCTGAAGAACAGACCAATACAGTCTGGGTGTTATGTTATTCAAGCTACTTTTTGTAGGCAAAAGATGGCGATTCTAAGTCTTCTTAAAGTGCAAAATCAAAGATGGATTAGCTCATTTATTTGTAGCAACAGGTATGACACCAAAAAACCCTGGCCTTCTTTTCTCCTGACAGTATATTATAAACACTAGTGGTACAGGTAGTGCTCCATAATGCACCAATGGAGGCTAGCGGATGTGAGGGCACATCACCTCCGTTGGGTGCACTGTGGCCTACCTAGGCTGCAAGAGCAGGCTGCCAGCTGCTCATCCCTTCATACCTATACATTGCTGTATTCCTGATACACATTAGATGACAGAACTTTGGAATATATCACACCCTCATTTGAGCTGATCTAGCAGGTTTTAGTATGTAATATTTCACCCTCATTATATACATAAGGAACACTGTGGTTCAGGAGACAAAGCTGTTTTTTTGAGATGCTTTAATTACTTTTGATGGCAATCGTGACACAGTGCCAGGCCCAGAAATTTCACTGAAGTCTTTTCCCTGGTGCTGAATTAATTATTGTGGCCAGAAGTATTTTTTTCTTTAAATATATCTTCATGAGTGTATTCACCACTATTGTTGCTTCTCATATTCTTCAGAATATATTTTATACGTATTCAACTCACCTACTACTATCTCTTACACATCTTTTTATATCTGGCACCTTGTGAATTTAAATTGGATCCAAATTTACCTAGTTTTACTAATAACCTTATGTGGAAAAGTTATTCAAGACTCAGCTACAAAAATCTTCGCAGATAGGCATTAATACAAACCTGATAAAATATGGTTATATTATGTGCAAAATACTTGGACTACTTCGTTCATTGAGAAACCCATAGAATTAAACAGAAAGTGGTGATCATACTGCAGGATGCTTGGAGAATCACTGCTGTGCAATAAGAAGAGTATATGCTACATAATTCTGTAGGAGGATTTTGAAAAGCTGCAAAAATACGCAGTTGTCTATTAAACTCCACAGGTGTTGAGTAGTTTCTACAGAGAACTGTTTACAAACTATATGCAATTCTGATTTTCTGTATGAAGTAATATGAACAGAAAAAAAATCAATTTATGGACAGTTTAGGGGCTGGCAGTCTTCATTTTTGAAATAAGAGAACTGATCCACTGGTAGTTGCATCAGTTGTGCTTTTATTCAGATACTAGTGCGGTACCCTAGCCAAGCTGTGTATTTGTTCTGCTTTGGATCTACTTATGTCATTTCATTGCTATTGCACTATTTCTTGTGCAATTTACAAAGTGTTGGAGATTTGAAGAGCCCCTTGAGGACTTTCTGCCTTCTGTTGAAGACATGGTGAAAACTTCTGGGAAAATTCCATGCTTCCTGGAAAGGTGGTGGTAGCTCCAAAGAAACACTGGGGCAAAAGTTGTTCAGATCAAAGATTTCTGATGGTGTTTGTGCAAATTAACGTGTGAGGTACATGTAGCTGTGGCAATTACTGCTTTCCTGTCTGGACAATAGCCAGCTATTGGAGGAACATGTGTGAGCCTTCAGGTTCCTGCTGTCACATCAGGGGCAGGGGAAGGTGCACCGAGCACTGAATGAGGTTCTGGAGTTATCCAGAGTTACTGGTGCAGGGTTTGGCCTCTGCACACCATGAACACAAGAGTGTGCTGGTTACTTTGTGGAGACTTTTGCTTTTGGAAATAACTTTGTCCCAGTTTTGGAATGGAAAAGCTAGAGGGAAATATGCTGCCCTGAAGAGCTATATACCGGGAACTGAAGAGACATGATCAAGGTAAGCAGTATGCATGAAATCACAGTTACAAAAATAAGCTTCCTTAACAGTACTGAACTTACGGATATTATGTCTTTACTGTTTGCATCCTTCTTCGTCCTTTTTTTACCCTGTCTAAAGTGAAAGATAGTAGCATTAAAAAAGGATGCAATCTTGTAGCATCATTACAGCAGGTCTGGACATTTGGATAAAGCAGCTGCAGAGCTCTCCCAGACGAGGCTTTTGCAAAGTCACCCCTGCTCGGAAGTAACACTGCACTGGAGACCTTTCATGCCACCCAAATTCTGGATGAGCTTTTCTACTCCCTTTTGACCTGCTTTATGACCTCATTATGAGAATATGCTTATCCAAGCACTGTTAAATATATATATATACACAGATGAATTCTTGCATCCTATTCTATAAATTCAGCAGAAGATGGAAGCAGTGGAGTGTGCATAGTGTTTGTTGGGATATTGTTGGAGAATAGTTTAGCAACTGGTAGAGTCATGATCACATCAATTTGCTGCATTATGTATATTATGCCTGAAAATGGGATATCTACATAAGTGAGTAGCCAGGAGCCCAGATTAGCAACCATCCAGCTGACGGTTACTTCAGTAAACCCAGTACATTGCCTGAAGAGGTACCACCTTAATTAAAGTTAGTCCAGATGCACACTTTGAGAAGAACAATAGGCATTTAGAGATAGACGAGCAATTTCTTGTGCTCTTAATGATAATTTCTTATGAATAATATGAATTTATTTACCAGCTTTCTGACTGTAAAACAGGGGTATAAGAAATGTTACCTTTATTCACAGAAATTGTAGCTACTCCATTTTGTGCTGTGTAAGGGAATGAAAGAGCTGTTTATTTGTGTTTGTGCTTTTTTGTGTTTATTGTGGTTCAAGAAAGACTGATTTTGAGGTGGGAAAGTTAACTAAAGAATGACTTGGTGCTGTGTTAATTTTAAAATACATTAAGTAGACCCTTACCAAGATATTTCAGAATTGCTACTGTGCACATACACATACTTACCTACCTATGAATCAATCAATAAACGTTTCTGTATACACACATGCACGCAGGTCAGCAGCAGATACAAGCAAGTTTCATCAGGTGATGGAAAAGGAGGGAAGAGCTTTGAAATAGTTTTCCTTCTGTACATGCCAACTTTCCTCCAGTTCCTTCTTGTTCTTGAGCAAACAGAACTACTTTCTTTAGTACCATTATTAACCTTGTCTTGTGTTTCCCAAGTAAGCCTACTTTTTCCTCCTTGAATGGCAATAAATAGACAGTTTCGTTCCATTTCCTACTCAATTATGTCCATTTTCCTTTTCCTTACTCTTCAGTTAGGCATGTATTTCAGCACTGGAAAACTTTTCAGCTCTAAAAGAACACAAATGCAACAGTGAAGATAAAAAGTGAGCTTCCACAACTTAAATAGGTAACTAATCAGTTAATAGTGTAGAAACCATCTATCAGAAGTAATCCAATTTATCCCTGAATGATTAAAGATCAGACATGCTCTATGGAGCTGGCAGAAGCCATGAATGAAACTGCTTCTAAGTACATCCAAAATACTTAATGCTAGGGAATATTTGTCAATGGAGCTATTGAAAACTGAGTATTCTTCAAGTACTAGCATGTGTATGCTCTTGGAAACAATCTAAGAAATTACTTGGTTATGAAAGACAATATTTTAAGAAACTGTTACCAACAGCCAACCTAGATTCAAATTGATTTCTCTAATCAAGATGTAACTTCACCTTGTCATCTTCTATACTTCCAATTTTACTCATTATGGCAGGTCAGCAAAATCTTTGTCATTTACTGAAAAAATTTACAAAGTAAGAAGCAAACAATGGTTGGCAAACGGCTCCCAATACAGTGCTTTGAGGAGCATTTCTTGTTTTGACTTATGCGGTAGGTCTGTGTGTGATATGAGAGAACAGTTATAATCCCTCTGGAAGAGAAGTTTTGCAGTTGATCTGGGTGAGGGTAGGCCTTTGTCTTCCAGAACAATTTTGACAGCTACTCTTCAGACAAGTCAACAGACTGAAACAAGCATTTTGTTTTTATTTGTGCCATGATCACAAAAGTATGAAAGAACAGAAACCTTTGTTCTGTGCCTTTTCTTGCCTCACTGCATGTCTCAATTGTGGTAGAAATTATCAAGTAGCAGCAGAGAGTAAAGTCAATGCTATACACAACATGTAGTCACGTGAAATCAGATACAGATTCTAAGTGCCAAATCCAGTCCAGAGGATAACGGGACCACTGGAGATACAAAGTCTCTTTGTTTCCTCTTCCACTTATTGCTGAGGATACTTTGTGTTACTAGTTTTCAATTACCTTTTCC
>NW_008795926.1:1295863-1301788 GCF_000699145.1 Aptenodytes forsteri
TTTTTTTTAAATTTCCTTTTTCCCCCCCCCCCCCCCCCCCCCCGTGCTATTTTCCTATTTTGGACAACCTTTGTGCTATATTTGGAGTGTATTTCCATGATCACAGGAGCCAAGCTTGACAACTGCTGTTGAATCTTGCTGACTAATGAAGGTCGCCCACTGGTCTGCCTGGTGGAGTGCTTATGTGTTGCATTCCCCAGCTCCCTCCTTCTCAGCTCTACTGAGTCCTCTCTACTGCTGTGTGCAAGGGGGAGAAGAGTATATAAGCACTAGTAACAAGGAATATCTGTAAGGATGATAAGTGAAACACAGTTTTTAATGGATTTTAAGGATTGTAGTTCATAAAAGAAAAGTTATAAAACAGACCTCGTTAACAGCGAACTTAATTCCACAGCTGTATCTTCATCCTAAACAAGGATGGAACGGTAGTTATGCTGACACCAGCAAGGTCAGAATCTCACCCCAGGCCCTTGCCTTCCCCTTCCTTATAATTCTGCCCAGTCTTGTATTTTGGCAAGAAAGATACAGATCATTTTCTTTGTTCTTGCTCAGCTCTTTTCTGCACCATTTATCATTCTTTTGAACACACCAGACCACCTCTAACATAAATTTTAAATCTATACACACACAAAACACGTAAACCAGTTATCCTTTACTTGAAGTGTACTTATTGAGAATGTTTCTTATGATATAGTAGGTATGATTTACAGTATCTATAGTATAATAGACATGCTGTTTCTACAGCGCAGTTGTTTCCTACAGAAATAATAAGATTTTGCCGTAATTCATCTCTCTTCACAGAATATGCTGATTTCTATGTAGTTTGTTGAGGATAAGGCCCAGTATTGTTTAGTTTCTACAGGTGTATTACTAAAACATTGCATTGTGTAAAGTTGGAGCTGAAACAAAAAGTTTCAGTGCAGCTGAAACGCAATTTTTCAGAAATGCCAAGACAAAACTTTTCAGAATGTTTAAAAAATTTTAAGTTTTTCACCCAGTCCTCCAAACCTCAAAAAGTTCTGAATGCTTCACAAGATGCGACTTTTGGTTTCCAATCCATTCTTACCTGAATGAAATCCAGTTTAAAGCAGCAGACAAAAGGAAATGCCTAACACACTAAAATAAATATCTAAACAGTTGCATCTTCTGATAAACTCTGGGAATTTGTAATATTATATAATGTCAGATTATCATCAAAAGCATCCTATAACATGCTGTCTTTTGTAACAAATGCTGCTACATTCCATCTAGTTAACTGGTTAAGGCTTTAGTCAGTTCAGTCAATACCCACAGCAAAACTTCTTCATGAACTGCTGTTGAAATGCCTTATTTTTCAGAGTGAAAGGCATAAGAAAACTATAGTCTGCATGTCAGTACAGATCCAAGTATGTCTTGCCTGGGTTGTTTTACCTGGAACCATCTTTTTTAACATCTTGAAGTTACAAGGTAGGAGTAACATGTTTGCATTATGACAGTGACATTTATTTGGGAGAAAGGTCGGACAAAGAGTATTTGATTCATGGAGTGGGTTTTTTTTTTTAAAAATGCGACTCCAAATTTGAAAAGAAAAAGCTCACCTGTCTTTGGCCTGTTACTAAACACTTGAGGAGTCTCAAGTGGAATTACATTAATTTTTTCCTTTTAAATTTGGAGTTGCAATTTTCTGGGGTTTTGGGTTTGGTTGGGATTTTTGAGACCTGTTCTAATTTAGTTGGTTCATGAGGTGACACGCAACAGACTTAAGGCTCTGTGGCAGTTTTGGGAAGAAAGAAGGCTGCCTGCCCACAACTGCAAGACTATTCACCGCTCTATCATAATACAGACGATACAATTCAGCAACATAATCATAAACAGAGCTCAAAATGAAAGAGCTGCCATGAAACATCTATGAAATATTAGTATGCAAATGTAAAATAACTTCTTAATAAATACAAAGGGAAAAAAAGCAACTACTTTCTTAAATGGTGGTATGAGTTTTAACAACTTTTATCTGCGCCTAAATTGAGACAAAAAATACAGAAACCATTCTAGTGTCACATGTTTAGTGAACATAAGTTGAAAAAATACAAATAGCTATTGAAAATCTTGTGAGTTTAGAGGAGAGGAGGGAAAGGAAAAATATTGTGAGTATATGTCACACTTAAGAATTGTGATAAAAACTTGCAAACTATCCTTTAGACACAAACTTTTATCTTGCAAGACCCAGGGCCTGTTATTTAGATGGCTACTCCAAAACTGGGCTTTTCTGGTACTTGTATTGCATTCTATATCCACTGCTTATTAGGAACAAAAACTAAAAGGTACTGCCTAGAAACTCACTGGCAAGGAAGTACATTCCCTGCAAATCTGCAATTGCCAGACATACAGATAGTTATACCCTGGCTTAAGACAGGAGTCAATGGCACTGTGCTGAGTTACTATGCTGCTCTTCTAAGCCGTAGCTGTTGTGGAAAGCACAGAGAAAGTGTTTTCTAAACAGAGAAGCATTTGTTTTTGATGAATGCTGGAAAAATGAATTTATGTTTTAAATTTAAAAAGCTTAAGCTTTTAAACATTAGCAAAACTACCAAAAAAATCAGAATTTTTGGTTTTGATGATAAAATACCAAGCCTAAATTCTATTGAATCTATTGAAGACAGCAGGAGTGCAATTTTATTAAGTTTTAAGAGTACACTGTCTGTTTAATAACCTCTTTTACATTTAGGATAATGCAATCCTCAAATGGGTATATTTTACCTGAACTTGAAAGAATTTCTGTAAAAAGTAAGACAACATGCAGACAGCAGGTCTGTGGTATTGGATAAGCAAGCAAAACTTGGATAGGTAAGTACAAAGTATGGTCCATTCTGTTATTTTCAGAGTTAAGATGATCCTGAGGCAATGAAAGAGAAATGCAGAACCACTTCCGTTGCTAGCATTCAGGTATCACACCAGTGGTATAATTTGCTTAGGACTGGAATATTGTGTACACATGCTTTAAACTTCTTCCCTTGAAAGTAATGAACAATGGTAGTCTAGCAGATTTCACTAAGCTCCAGACAAAACATAGTATTAAAAAGTCAGTAATACAGAGGCCCGAGTTCTCTTTTAAGGTTTGAGAAGGAAGACTTGTTACATTGCAGAAACAAGCATTTTGTCATCTCTGCTTGTGAGGTGCTGGAGAGAACACTGATTCTACAGCAGTTACTTGAAGACTTGATTGCCACCAAAATGAAGACCAGATCATTATCGTTGCTTTCCTATATCAACCACCTTTCTCCATTTCTCTTTAATTCATTCTAACAGGATAGCCTCCCACCATTTTTTCCTTTCAGAAAACCAAGTAGGATTTATTTTATTATTAGAACAGTAGCACTGACAAAAGGTCCAGTAACAACAGGCTAGGCACTGAAATAATGGGATGCTACTTCTTGTTAGAGAGCAAGAAGTCATCTTGCCGCAAGAAAGATGACAGCTGCTCTGTGGACCCATGGTAGGCTTGGGGCAGGAGGGGAGCTGAATTTTTAGTTGTGTCTGCATCCTG
Organism: Aptenodytes forsteri; assembly: GCF_000699145.1. NCBI lineage: Eukaryota > Metazoa > Chordata > Aves > Sphenisciformes > Spheniscidae > Aptenodytes > Aptenodytes forsteri. The sequence goes on from NW_008795926.1 coordinate 1,299,387, forward strand.
CTTTAAGAACAAAAGTAATGTAATGTGTTTTGGCCTTCAGACCTTGTTATTTATATACCAGATTAATTTCAGCGTGGATCAGGAGAGGAGAATTCTGTATGTTTGCAAGAATGATGGAATTTTCTAAAACTGTATTTAGTGCACTGTTCTACGTTTGTGATCATGAGTGCATTAGAATACTAAAATAAGAAGTTCATAGATTACCTGTGTGACCTCCCACTGCAGATACTTGGCTTAAGTGTAGAGATTAAATAAAATTTAATACTAGATAGCTGAAAGTGATAGAAACATTTAACTTGTGATCCTTTTGTTATGGTGGGTGCAGATACTAACCCAAAGTTAGGTTTGGCAATGACACAACCTAGTCATAAGAGATCTATCTTTTTTTTTTTCATATACAGGACAAACACAATACTTAAGTGACAGGAAGAGTTGTGAATGTAAAAGGACTACTGCAAATGCACACAATCTGGAATCAAGTTCTGCTTCATTACGGTTTTTTTTAAGTAGCACTACTACTCCCAATCACAACTCTAATTTTAGATTCTCTAAGCAAAACTCTAATTTTGTGAAGTAACATCTTATGTAGAATAAGTACATGTAGCAATTTCATCATTCATGTAATTTACATTTTTCTTGAGGCTCCCTGTACAGCAACCATAAGGACCAAGTTTTACTGTTTTTTTTATTCTTATTTAAGTATTGGAAACAGATCAGTGAAATGCAGCTACAACATTTCTTTAGTAGGTGCTCATTCATTTTTTGACTACCACTGTATTCTCATTGCTCTAAATGCTTTACTAGGTGGCTCTTAACAGAAAGTACAAACATTAAAAATACATAGGGAAGGAGTATATAATCAGAATTAGGGAAAAAATATGTAAACGGAATTACTGCTATGCAGGCTGCTAACTGACAACTCATAATGTCTCTGCAAACACGTACGGGTCAGGCAGTGAAACATTCAATCCTTGTCCTGTCCCCTGATGGCCTCCCCAAGCCTCCCCAGCCCCTTTCTTACTGTATCTCTACACTAACTTTTTCAGAGCAGGTTAAGCTGTTTGTCATTTGAATAACAAAAAAATCTTTCAAATTCTGTGCCTCCTTCAGTAGTTATACAACTAATAAACACTTGCCACATTGACTCAAAATCAGGGCCAGAGAAATGGCATTTCAAGTTATTTATAATGACTAAAGCTGTTCCAAATGCCCATTACAATGTAGAATTTCCCTCTGCCGCAAACAGACAGGAAAGATGACAATATGTTGGCATAGCAGGTTTTTAGGTCAACAGCTATGCCAACATCTTGCCTCCCTTCCAGCTCTGCATAAAGGAACTTCTTGGAAAGGCATCTGTGGGAATTGTATAATCTTTTACTGTGATTTGTTTGACCTGAAATAGAAAACCAAAATTTAGGTAGAAGCTTCAAACTGTTATGTAAAACATCAGAATATCAATCTCACAGTACAGTGTACAGTAACTCTAATGTGAATTGGGTTTTACCCCTTAGGCTATGAGATCTAAAAAAAAGCCCTGACAAAGGGCCCAGTTTTTAATTCTGTGCCTATAACAGTTGCAGAGCAGAGACAGTGTTTGCTTAAATATTCTTCATAAAGCAATAATGTATTCAGGACTTTCCTTACCAATGCATCAACAAAATCCAAGAGGGAGGATGGTCGATCTAGAGATGTATCCTATATACTGTAGTAGAAGCATATTCCCAAGTGACTTTATTTTAAATACTCATTTTCTGGATTTGGTCAGTCTCTTTGTCCTAGATTCACCTAAACAAAAAAGTGATGCCAAAGGAAGAGATTTAAAACACAAACATCTGCTGTTATAAAAATACATCAGCAGCTTCATTCATACTTAGAAATCACACTGCCACCTTCTTGTAATCTATTTCCATTTGCACAAATACTTGTAGAGGGGGTTTTTTGGGCAGCAGATTTGCCAAGGAGACAGATTTTCAGGAGGAAAGTGGTAGTCGTTACAAAACTGGAGACAGTCTCATGCAATTTACTTTGCCCACAGTGCCACACTTCTGCTGTTTGGTGGTTGGCTTGTTTGGTTTTTGTTTTCTTTTAAACAAAAGAGGTGCGGGGGGGGGGAGGGAAGATGTTTGAATATATTTCTGTTACCATGTACCTGGTGCTCTACAGTAGCCAAAACAGCAAGTCTGAAACGTAAGAGTCTAATAAGCTTAAGGACATTTGATAACTGTATCTAGAACACATTGACTAGGTCAGTCATTCGCAACACCAAACACATGCATTACTGAACAGACGATGTTGTCAACTGCGGGAATTGTCAACTGTACCTTTAATTTTCATTTCCAAACTCTGTATTCAAACCTGACACCTTAATGTTATATCAGCATTGGGGCTTCCCCCCCCCCCCC
>NW_008795926.1:1301902-1314691 GCF_000699145.1 Aptenodytes forsteri
GCTTCCCCCCCCCCCCCCCCAGATTACTACTGGATTTTTGGGGATGAGGAGAAAAGCAAAGGAAAAGTTATTTATTTACATTGGCTATAACATCTTTAACAAAAGACAAGTGCATTCGTGGTCACCAGACACCTTGGTAGCATAACATCTTGTAAGTAATCTCTGAAGAAGCTGTGTTTTGGTAAACCCTTTCAAAGCTGTGGTTGTTGCACAATGTAGCCTCCTTCAGGTGTTACTGTGCTATCAATGATCAAATCACTTAACAATATACAACCCAGAACTGTCCAAAAGAGGAGTGAAGACAGGAAGGCACACTTTTCCGTATTACATAAATAGAATAGAAACCATTATGGAACTAAGCACTTTATCACATTTCAAAATACCACAAGAGAGTACCTTTTGTTGTCCTTGTTAACACTTGTGTCTTTAACATTACAATTAACATGCAAGCTGTCAATTGAAAGTCTATTTTCCCACCAATTACTCTCTTGTAAGAAAACAGTGCAGAGTTGAAGACATGTGAATGACACTACATTTTAAAGAGTCCCTTCGGAATTATTTTAAAATCCAGTTTAAGGAAAAGCTCTTAAATCTGCCATTTGGAAACATTATCAGTGAATTCCATTAGAATCTTCTATTCAGGTTACTGTATCTCAGGATGGGAAAAAGTTTTAATTCTTCAAAATGGGAAGCGATTTGTAAGTTCAAAATGCTTATTTCATAAAAATTGTGGATATACAGAAAAAACATGTTTGCTTGCCTATTTTGTGTTTGCTAAGCCTTTCTGCCTTTAGAATTTCGATTATAAATATATTTGAAGCAGGTATGTTCATATACAACTTTTCTTTACCATTACCTTATAGATCTCTTATGAGTATGGTTATGTTAAAACTTTTGTAATATCTCTGCATTTGCTTAAGCTAACAACTTTTCCAAGACTTCTTTGAATTGAACACTGCCTACATTTGGGATCTGATTCTGCAGAATGTTTGCGTGTAAGTGTACTCACATCAGTAGAGGGTCCTTATACTCTGACATGACATATAATAAACAAGAATTAATTAAACAGCAGTGTCAGCAGACAAGATCAGGGTGTGTTAACATTGATGTTCTCTGACCTGCCAATCTGATGTCTCATACAATCACTTCTGTCCTAACAAAGCCTGTTGTTTTGGAGGGCAGCATATGAACTGCAGCTTAGTCTGGACTTAGGCCAAGGGAGGTATTATTTCAAAGCTGCATATCCTAGCTGTGCCACTAACCCAAAGAGACTGGATTTGGCATGCTGTGACAACCCAAAATCTAATCAGTTCCAACTACCGGCAAGGCTATGCTTTGCAGCAGTAACGGGCTGCCTCTGGAAGTCAACATCCCATTTGAAAAATCTATCACTGAAACTGAAAGCAGAACTGTGTAAAGCTTGCAGAACTACTATGAGTAGCTTGCAGGACAGGGCAATTCTGACCATCTGCTGATAAAGTACCATTGCTGCCACAGCTCATTTTAGACAAAGTTTATTGTGAAAGAATAAAGGAAGCTGTAAATAATCTAATCTAATTAATGTTTTTTGTAGAGTTGGTAGATTTCTCCACAGACCCTACTAGCTAACAAGACAAACAGTTAACTACCTGGCAATACATCAAATGCTACCAAATGCACAAAGCAAACCAGCTGTGCAAAGAACCATTTTCTGATTAAGTAGAAAATTTCATTGTAACTGATAAAAACAGAGGTGGGATGGGGGAACGCAGACAGTGCATTTTCTTAAGGACTTGCCAACTTCATCTGTTCTCTCTGTTAAAAACTTCAGTAGCAGTACACAACTTCTCTTCAGTACGGCCAGATAAGAATATGAGAGGGGAAAGCAAACAGGCTACAGGCTGACTTTATTTGTTGCATTAAAGCCTTTCCCACTCTCAGACTGCTCTTACGTTTTCAAACATGCTGCAACAGGGGAGCAGGGAAGAGAGACAGCAAAAGCGGTTGAATCAGATGAAGAATCAGCACCTCACAGAAGCAAAGCTGTAGGTATAAAAGGATCTTGAAACAAAGGAAGAACTCCACATGAAGGTTGCAGACTAAGCTTTTGGGAGGGGAGAAAGGAAGGAAGAAATAACCATTGTTGATACTGATTCACTGGGAACCTTGCAGTAGAGAACGCAAAGATGCCTTCCAACCCCCAGCATCACCTGCTTATTGTGTATAGACCTGCTCTGAGCAGGTTTAGACAACCAGTATTTAAAGTGCTGGCAGCTGCCTGGAGCTTCTCCTATGATAGGGCTCTCACTATCAGTACCAGTAGCTGCACTGGCATTAGCAGTGCATGTGTGAGGGAAAGCATCAGGAGAAAGCAGGCAGCCTTACAGGCACGGTTTAATCCCTGTAATTATGCAGGCCTGGTAATGCAAAGGTCTGCAAACAAATTCTGAAGCTCCATAAAACTGGGAGTTTGGGACATTCCCTGAAGGATCTTTGTTTTAAAAACAAGTATTTTGGCAGCCTCTGACATGCATTACCCATTTCAGTATATTTTCTCACTAATTATAGAGACTATGCCTAATTTCCTCAGAATAATAGCCTGAAATTTCTAAAGATAAGAGTCTGTCATAAATTGACTTAATTGCATTTTAATTAATTTTCATTTATTGCACTGGCTAAAGTATTTTTTCCCATTAAATGCAGAATAAGCACATTTTTGAAGGAAAGACATACTTGACTTCAAGGAGACCAACCCAACATATGCACACACAACACTGCTGAGGAGTTACACTCTTAATCCTACAGGATTGGTGAACAATCAGGAGGTGCTCCAAACCGTAGGCAGACCGAGGCCAAAGACGTGGCAGCTCTCCTGTGGACTGGGTTCTCAAAGAACGTTTGGTAGATTCCTGAAAATCTGAAAACATTCTGCACCAGGAAGCAGATGAAAGGAATGAGCAGGCAACCACTTTCTAAGCAGATCCTGCAATCACAGTTCACATGAAAAGTTTTCACCTGGGAATGCATCAACGATAAAAAAGCAGCAGCTGGAAACACAAAAATATACAGCTGATCAAAATACTCATTGAGGAAAAACTTGAGCGTTGTCATATTTCTTTAAAAAGGATTCATACATATTCCTCCCTCACACCAAACTACTTGGCCATAGAGAATTTTATAAATTACTCATCCAGAAATATTTATTCACTTACTGTACTATAAAACATTATTAGTTCTAATTGGATTTGACTGAATAGAACTGTCCTCTTCCTGCAATTGCAGGATTCTTCCATGCTAAGTTTTCCATGGGTATTCTTAAGGCTAAATTAAAAAATTCCTCTTTTCTCTCCCCTGCTCCCAACACCTATGAGATTACTTCAGGGCCTAATCCACATAATTTCCTGCACGGTCTCAAAAGATGCACCAGATTACAAAACCTGCTGAAAAGATTCCAGTTAATTTCTGTGGGTTTCAAATTAAGCCTATTAGGTCTACATGTGCTTTTTTTTTTTTTCCTTTTTTTTTAAGGTATGTCTTGATTTTGTATCTATAAAATAATAAAAAAAAAATTGACTGTGCAAATTTTTGTGGATCTTTACGTCTCCATGTTGAAGTTGGCTAAGGTATGATTGATTCTCATCTTCCCCCACAAATGAATATATCCATCCCTCTGATAATTTTTTAGCTCAAGCTATAAAAAATTTAAAATTACTTTTATAAGATTTAGCCTGAGCTCCTTTGATCTTTGCAGTGGACATTATTTCGAGAGCTGAACTAATCTTTTTTAAATTGTAATTTTTGCCCTTAAAAATATCTAACTTTTTGCAGGTGGCCGTGGGAATAATGGAGATACATAGTATAGACTATGTCTTTTGAGAAATGTTGCGTTACCTGTCTTCCTCTGGACACTGAAAAATGTGTAGTTTCAAAATGAGAGATTATTTGGAAGATCCCAGACTGAAGCATCCATGGAGGCCTGGTTTCTCAGATTTTGCTGAATTCTAAGCCTCTGGGAGAATCAGCAATCTTAAAGGTGGCGCCAGAACCGAGGAACGGAGGTGTGTGAGTTGGATGGGTTTGAGCATTTAACTATGAAGAACTGAACTTTGACAGGCTAGTACCCCTGACTTCACCTGATAATGAGCAAGCTGACCCTTACTCAGGTGTCCGATTCTAACTATTCACTTCCAAAAAATACTGACCTGTGAGTTTGTTTAAAGACTGTAACTTCAGCTTAACTTCAGTCACTTTCTTTTATATTTATGCAGATATAAATAAAATACACATTTCATCAATATTTGAATTAAGCAATACACTTCGCATGTTCCAATGGTAAAGTCTGCAACATGAAGAACAACTTTGAGCCACGCTGCTTATGAGTTAGATGGGAAGAAAAACAATTTCAATGGAATCAGCTAGAACTGGATAGTGCCACATATAACTAGCCAAAATATCCGATGCTACAGACACACCAATACTGCTGTAGTCCTTATTCATAAAAGAAATCCCTGTGATTTTATTGTCAGCCCTTGCATTAAAAAATACTTGGACTAAAGCCATGGGTTTTAAACTTCACTGCAGGTGATGGATGCAGCTCCTCAAATAACTTTTCAACTTATCTATAAAGTCCATTCATTATGTCAACTTTTAAAAGTTAAAAGTGATACTACACTTTCAGATATTTAATTTTGTTTAGGTAGACAGTCATCATACCCGTTATCCAAAATTGAACTATAAACTTATAGGAGATACCAGTAAAGTCAGTCACATGACTAAGCAGGAAAGTAGGTATAAAAGTATTTTTTAATATCAAACGCAGTGATGACAGCCATCAGTAAATCTGGTAAAGACGTTTATCACAATTATGTTAAACTTCTTACCTGTCTTTAAGATTAAAAAAGTGATACAGTAGGAAGAATTTTAGAATACAGGGTCCTTAGATTTCTCAACCCTATATCTGAATTCCGAGTCAGTGTTATGTGAACATCTCTCCTTCTTACTAGATGTGAAAACTCCAAACATCCAAATTATTTACAGCTGACAACTCAGCCTTCTGGGTAAACGGGATTTTGCCACTGACTGGGTGGAAGCAGGGACAGACTAATGCTTATGTTTGGAAGTCAGAATGTGAAAGAAACCAGAATCAGGTAACAGTATTCCACTCCCCTGTACGAATTCTGTCATTCCAGCACACTCTGTGAGGCAGTAGTATGTCTGGGAAATAATAGGTTCCCACAAAAAAAAAAGAAACATGAAGTAGCTCAGATTCTCTGAATATTTCTCTTTCTCCAATGAGAACTGATTAAGTCAGTTATCTAATGTGTAGCCAGATGCAATAAAACGTATCTTAAATAAATTGCTAGAATTGAGGTCAGTGATGATGGGAAATTCTGCAATCTTTAAATAGAAACAGGGCATTCTATAAGCTCATATTAAATTTAGCTTTGTCCCTGGAAGACTCATGTTAATAGTATTTTAATAATGAAAATAATGGGTGTGATTTTTTTTCAGGAGTATCTTGTTTACTGCTAGTATATACTTCCACAGTGAAGGGGATCTAATGGATAGCTTCTCTACCCATTGCTTGACAAGATAATCATCTTTCAGCTCGGAACAAAGTTTGATATAAATGACAGATAACACTCTTAGGTGAAGCGACAAGGGTAAATGCCGTTTTGTGAAAATGTCAGCCAACTACATACTTGTATATTCTCTATTGGCAAAGAAACAGCCTTGCCTACTTCCTTTATTTGTTCAAATAGACTAAGACGAAGCAGTTCTCAAGGCACAATGGAAAAACGCAGATGTGCGGTAGCAACATGGAAGTGTTACCCTCATTGTCCTGTTCATCTAAACTGCTTTGTTACTACTGCTGTCCGAAAAAGGAAATCCCCACTTCGTACGTGATGGTGTAGGATGCATATGCTGAATGGCCATGGGATACGGTAAGACACCTGACAATGGCTTTGGTGTGTAAAATTATATTTAACTGTACCATGATGTATCACTGCTGAATTAAGGGCTCAGCCGGGTCTGAACAATAAATCAAACGTGTGACAAAAGCACTCTCTCATCAATAGGTTATGATAACTAACAAAAGATGTATAGAGCCAAGAAGCAGAACACAGTGATTTGTTAAGAATGTCTAAGCCTTTTGTTATTTCTACTTGTGGGTTTCACTTGGACTGTACTGTAAGGCATTTATAAAAGACTTGCATGCATATAGTGGCATTAGTTATTGACCTTCTGCTCCTCCCCAGTTTAACAAATGAACCACTAAATCTGGAAATATAAGTCGGGTACATCAACATGAGAGTATCAATTGTTCTGCAGCTCACAGGCTGTCAGTTGTCCAAATTATTCAGCCCGTTTTTTCCACTCAATGTAGAAACCAGAAACTGATTCCTGAACACAGGAAAGCACTGAAGTTCTCGGGAAAGTTACTGCAGTGTAGTCCTCAGGCAGGTATACAATATGCATCAAGTTACCTTTGCATTATGATTGGTTTGTATTAGCCATAACATTCGTGAAACATGTTTTTATTACCCACCACATAAATGATTGTTGTCACTTTTTCTAGTTCACAGACTAGGACTTTCAGAACTGCACCCTGTTACAAACGAATGCAAAGATGGTGCAGACATCTATCAGTCTTATATGGAGTCGGAGATTTGAAAACACATCATTACTCATTAGTGATTTTGCAACCAACTTTTTTTTAAATTAATCTAGTTATGAAATCAATTATTCTGTGTTCTTTGCTGTTTTGTTTTACTGTTCCTGACCCTACCTATCTGAAATTCTCTGTTGCACTTTAAAGAAAGGTGTTAATTACTCTTCCTGGGTAACTTCTTACAGGGGCAGGTGTCTTGCAAATGTGTTCTTGCAATTTAAAATGTTCTTAAAATAGCTTGCTGTGGGCAGCATGTTCCTAAGTAGGTCTAAGAAACACTGATTAAGTAAAGCTCCCTACTGTGTCAAGAACATCTTTATCAGAAAGAAATTGGCAAATTAACTGGGGTTGATCTGGATTTCTGATTTTTAAGTATGGTTTAATCCTGCTCCAGGCCAGTCCGTGGAAGTTTTGTTTTTCAGTTTTGGGCTCAGACCTTTTCAGTTCACTGTATAGAAAGCTGTCCAATGTCTGCTGCAACACTGCCTTTCTCCCCACTCATCCCACAACCTACATTTCGGACACTGCCAGTAAAGATAGGACTGGTTATTGGAAGTTTAGGTGAATCAGTGACGATATGCTGGGGACACAGAAATTGTTGCAGGAATTGTGCATTTTCTTGTATTTCTTTAATGTGGAGTTTTTAAAGGAAATAGATACAGTTTAATAACTTGGCAATTCTGAAGCAGAGTCATAGGGAAAAGGAAAGTTTTACCATGATTAGCCAATAAAAATTGTTTGGATAGCACATAGGAATTACTCTTCTTCATGCAGAATAGGTTAAAGAACCAAGCCCTCTCTACAACTGGTTAAACCCAGCAGCCTCTAAAGAATATGTTTCTGGGGAACACAAGTAGCGTGCCTGGTAGATATATACACTGAGCCCTATCTATGGTGCAAAAGGCATCACTACAGAAGAATTTCCAGAGGGAACGATCGTTTCTGCTGGAGGATTCTTTGGGCAGTCATTGCTGGAGAAGACCCACTGAACTGGTCTCTGAGAGGTGAGTGATGTCAAGACCAACACAGTAACAGAAGAAAACTGATTTTTTTTTTCCTGTCCTGTTGAGAAACATGACAAGATTTTTATGCTCAGTAAATGTTTTCCACATATCTGAGCATGACTAATTTGCCAGAATAATGTTTTAGCATAAAGTCTGTGCAGTTAATGAATTTATTTGTTGCACCCAGTAACAGAAAGATTTGCCTAAAACAGTATCCCATTGGAGAAAGTCTACATAGCTACTGCCAGGGAATGTTAACCTCGGAGTGGATTTTGAAAATAATCCCGTGGCATTCTATTGCTTATATGGAGCTACCTTCTTTTTTTTAGGTCTACTTGAGTAAATCTACAGAAAACATATTGACTTAGTCCTTGTTCGGTTCTTCAGAAATTAGGGGAGTTGCCATTATCTAAATTTTTAAATTCTAAGATAAAAGAATGAAACCTACAAGAAAGTAATTTTAGGCATATATTTTATATTTTAAAAAAACCCAACCTACAATGGATTGAAATTTTCTCATTACTGTTATCATGTATTGAAGTGGATTATATACATGTACACAGTCACAGGAAGAAACAGCTTTTTTTTTCCTAAATCACAGTAGTTAATTAAACCAGGATTTGGTGGTCCTGAGATCTCCATCAACAGATTTCTAAACACCCCTTTTGTGTTGTAGTCATGCATTCAAGAAAAAAAAGGCATCTTACTAGTAACCATCAATGCTGCATCTATTTAAAATAGTATAAATATTGACATTAGACTCTGGTCTTACGGGTTTGGTTTTTTTCTTTTTAGAGTAAAATTTTACTAATTTTAAGTGCCAATGTGTGTTTGTTGGCTTGTGCAAAGAAGCTTCAAAACGCACTCAGAGAGTAATAGTTCACTGCTCATTTGCTCCATTTTAAAAATCCAACCTTACATATTTTACCCTCTCTAATTTTCATCTCCTGGTTATCTTGAAAATTTGTGAATACTATTGGTAAGAACAACTGCTTCTTGTATTTTGCTACATGAAGTATTGGCTCAATTCCTCTGAATGTCAGGGCTCATTTTGATAACCAAGTCTGTGGAAATGACTGGTGCATAGTACTTTACCAGATCAGATCGCAACAGATACTTATTTACTGCCAAATATGAACTTAGTTTTTAATTCACTGACTTTCAGAAAGAAATTTGCATTTGTATTAGCAATAGTTCCTAGCTATATGCTCATATAATATCTTTTCAAAAGTTTTCTACCTTGTACCTCCATTCAAAAGACTACGTTCTGGGAAATCAGTAAGCGTGGTACACGAAAGGACAGACTTCGCTCTGCCTGTTGCAGAAGTTGCAGCCTATATGTGAATTAAGTATAAGGGCGGGAGAAAGGAAAAGAGTGATCTTACTGTACAGACACTGAAAGCCCTCTTGGCAAACTGAATTCCTTCTCAAGTCTACATTTCCTATGCAAAGCTGGGACTTGACTTCTTTCAAAGTTTTCCCAAATGCCTACTAATTGTTAGCACTTTGTTTTCTGAATAGCCAGGATGAAATACACAGAGACAGACCAACAGATGTGAGGAAAAGCGCTCTGCTTTGCTGCAGAAATAGTCACTGAAAGGATTTCAAACCCAGCTAGGATACCCAGAATTACCAGGCATCTGACCGTATTTGCGCTAGTATCTACCCAAGATTTGCAGGTCTTGTGAAATTTAATTAGGTTGTTACGAGACACTCAGAAATCACACACAATGCTTGTACTAAAGGCACATTTAGGAAGAAATTTTAAAAATGGTCTTTGGTGCACAATGGATAAAATTAAATAAATCCAGGACCTGATTAAATAAATCAGGTGAGGGATATAAAAAAAGTAGAGAATAATTATTTCACCAAATGAAGGTGGGACTCTAATAGGAGAAAAAAAAAGTCAATTTGTATAGCAATGTCAAGCTTGCCAACACATATACAGGCTTATAATGCATGTACACGGATCCAGGGCAGGAAGAAAATGAGTCTGCCTGTGCCACCAATGCTGGTATTTCTTAACAGGAGTTCTTGCCTTTGCAAGTCGTGAATTTCCCTTTTTTTTTTTTATTTGTCACAACAGAGAGATGTAATTTCTTCTAAAAGAGAATGGCATCTGACTTACAGTATTTTATAACTTGTATCAACACATCTACTAACACTGAAAACAGGCAGCAAAAGACAAAATCCAGAGAAGGAAGATTTAATGACTGTACAGTAGGACAGCACTATCCTATCTTTTAACATCATGTCTTTCTTAAAACCAAATGGCAAACTTTAAGAACTCATTCATCTGCCCTATCCTCAAACTTTTCATAGCTCCTTCCCATAAAGACATTCCTCCTACCCCTAACCTTTCCTCTGATGGAAGGTTCTCACAGCATCTGTTCATCTGCCAACCGTGCAGCATCACTAACAAGTGAAGGAAGACCAAGACGCAGAAGAGACAGCCAGAGCTATTCTGAGCTGAGCCTGACATAAAATCCACCTATATTGTAAAGGCAAATTCCTTTGTCTTCTTCCCTCAACCCCCTCAAAGAACAACCAAACCCACAGCATTATTCTTCACTGAACTGTACTTTTATTGTGGGGTTTGAGTTGCCAAGAATAAAACTTTGCTTAGATTCCTTAATTCTGCCCATCCTGTAACTCTTCCACCCTCCAGACGTGTTACTTCTTACATCATGGGAGGGGGTGCAGTGCCTTGTTGTTCTGGCCAGAACTTGACTGTCCTCCCTACTGATTTTTAAGGAGAAGTAGCACTGCTTAACAAGTGGTTTCCTGAGGAGACACAATGACAGCCACATGGATTGCTGAAATAAATGGAAATAACACAAGAAAAGGAACCCCTAAGACAACAATTAGGATTTACACAAGGCTTTCTTTTTTACTCATAAATACAATTTCTTTCATTTCTTCCAGCCCTGTGCTTTCTCCCTCTGTTCACTGCTCCTTCATGCAATACTCCTGCACTAAGAAATAAAAAAATAAAATTGCACATACTAGAACAAACATCATTCCCGTATATGAGATTTTAGAGCTGTAAGAAGCCTCCAAAAAGAGGATAGCTTTCTTCATTTCTTGGAATAATTTTGGTCAAACACAAAGAAAGAGAAACTTCAAGACAAGGGACTGCTCAAAACTAAGCAGGGACATGGCTGCTTCCTGTAGCTCAGGACCACTGGCTCGTTCTTTGCTGTGTGGCCAAGCATCCTAATACACTGACACACACCACCTTAAAGCAAAAATCCGGATTCTATTCCCAGGCTAGAAACTCTTCTGTAACTGCAGAGTGTGCTGCAAATATTTAAAGCAGCCTGTTTGCTTTTCAAAGTTAAAAAAAAAGCACAAATCCCCTGCCGCAACTACTTGCACAAAGTCCAAAATCTGAGGTCAATCATTGTGCTAATGCACTTCCTTTTAACTTTAAGGTTGTATCCAACTTTTACAGCTACAAAGATACTTGAAGATTTCTCTGTTTCTACATACTGTAATGCTATTGTCTATGAGCAGTGGACTGCTGCCTTGAAAACAACACTCACCTTGTTTCACTCGATAGCAAAATCCATTCTTGACTTTAAAGGTGTAAAACTCATTCCCTATGAAGCAAAGTTTTGTTTAAATTGTGGATTCAATCATAAACTGGGCTAATTATAATTGCCTATCTAACTTTTCTTTACTCCCCCCAAGATCAAATGCAGGAAGCATTAAAAAAAAATCCATGGCTACACACAACTATGACACCTGGTTTAGAGTCAAGATGTTAAATACTGAAGCATTAAAGATTATGCCTGTTCAGAATAGACTTTGGCTAGTCAGGTGGTGTAGATGATTTTTTTCCTCCTGTTTGTACCTAATCCCACTGCACATGGGCTCAGATGCTCCTCAGTGTTAAAAGTTACTGAAATCTTTTCTTTTTAGAAATTTATTGAGAAGGTATTTTATTCATCACCAGTACAAGTTCTATCTTGAAATAATTTGTAAATAAATCCCCTCTTAAAACTATGTGTCCCTGAGTACACGTGCAGAGCAAACACTTAATTCCATCTTAGTGCTGCTGTTTTATTTTAAGAAGTTTTCTGAAAAACTAAGCTAAGTGGACTTAAACTGATATACTGCCAAAGGGAAGCTGGATGATGAGGTTACACTGCAATAGCCTTCAGGGGTTCCTTCTTAATACAAAAAATGAAAATCAGAGATTTCAGCAAACCACGAGCTGCAGGTCCATAGTCTCCGCCACTGTTTTGCTGAATTAGAGATCTCATCTGATGAAGATGTCAGTGGCAGTCTGTATGAGAAATGTCTCAAACACACTAGCACAGAATGATTACTGGCTTGCAAAAAAAAGCATATTGAAAAAATATTACTAAAGTAGCTCATAGACAAAAAAGAAGTGTATATACAGAGAAAGAACAGCAGGGAAGCGCAAAATTTTGGAGTGTTTGTAAGTTTTTGCTTAGTAAGAGCACAGCCTTCAGAAATTTATTGTCCTATGGCCTCAACTCCAGTCATAAGAATAAAAGGATCCAGGTAAATATGATGGGGGAGCCCTCGTGTGAGTAAAAAGCAGTATGTTTGACAGTATCTCTAGGAAGAGATACTTCCGAGATCTGCGCAGGGCTAAACATAATTGAGATGAAACAGTACGTCTTACGAGTAGCCAGCCGTAAAATGCGGTAGTTGGCCTGTGAAAGCATTTACCTTAAACCACACCTGAGAACCACGGCAGGGTCTGGCTGTGGCTTTATCCCTTTCCCCATTACTCGGGTAAGAGAAATTTATTCTTTAATCCTTACCGTTCCCTCCTTAAGCACCTTCCGGCTACCCCGATACCCGTTTCACGTTAGCGCAATTACTGTTTATCAAGAAAGTGACTTCTAGCACTTTGACTCTCCGGCCGATGAGAGGAACCACACGCGCAGCCGGGGACCCCGGCGGGAGGGAGCCGAGCGCCGCTGCCGCCGGCGGGCCCGGGGAGACCCGCGTCCTTGCCCACGCACCTCCACCCCGCCGGAGAAGGCCGTTAGCGAGCCAGCGACCTTCCCGCCGCCTCCCCGCGCCCACCTAAAAGGCTGCGGGACAGCGAAACCTCGATTCGCGTCGCCTCCGGCCACAGGTGTTGGCAAGGGG
>NW_008795926.1:1315372-1366794 GCF_000699145.1 Aptenodytes forsteri
CCGCGTCTCCCGTAGCGCTAAAACGGTGTCCGCGGAGGAGGCTCGCCTTGGAAGCACCTTCTCCGAGAGCCGGCGTCGCCTGGCAGCCGGCTCCCGACCGGGAGCGTGTTTCCTCCCGCAGATCCCGGCCGCAGACCCGTCCCTTGCTCCCAAACCTGCCGGCAGGTCCCCCGCAGGGGCCCAGCAAGGAGCGGCCCTGCCAGCGGGTCACTCGGGACCGCGGGCGTGCACAAACGCCACCGCAACAGGCGCTCGGGCTTCAGGGGTTGCGCTGGGGCCAGGTGTTGCACCCTGTCGCGACAGCAGCTGACAACAAGGAAAGCAGATTTCCTGGTTACAGACTGTTCATACAGGCGGTAAACATATGCACGCGCACAAGAATATGTACACTGTCAACTATATGTACTATTTCAAATATGTACATCTCAAACACAATCTTTCCAACGTCGAGCGTTCACCAGCTTTTGCCACTTCCAGTTTATTTCAGGGCAACCGGCATGACATTGCAGCCTACGTAGAGTATCAACACCACTGCTCCTTTCTACAGTTCTTGCAGTAGTAAAGGCAACCACATCTTAATTATTTTAATTTTTTTCTTTTTAACTCAAATGTCTTAGTTTTTGTATGTGTAGAAAAAACATTGCTCATCAGACCTGTGTCGTGGTTTAACCCCAGCCAGCAACCAAGCCCCAGACAGCTGCTCGCTCACTCCCCCCTGGTGGGATGGGGGAGAGAATCGGAAGGGTAAAAGTGAGAAAACTCGTGGGCTGAGATAAAGACAGTTTAATAGGGAAAGCAAAAGCTGCGCACACAAGCAAAGCAAAACAAGGGATCCCTTCACTCCTTCCCATCGGCAGGCAGGTGTTCAGCCATCTCCAGGAAAGCAGGGCTCCATCACACGTAACGGTGACTTGGGAAGACAAACGCCATCACTCCAAACATCCCCCTCTTCCTCCTTCTTCCCCCGCTTTATATGCTGAGCATGACGTCATATGGTGTGGAATATCCCTTTGGTCAGTTGGGGTCAGCTGTCCCAGCTGTGCCCCTTCCCAACTTCTTGTGCCCCCCCAGCCTACTCGCTGGTGGGGTGGTGTGAGGAGCAGAAAAGGCCTTGACTCTGTGTCAGCGCTGCTCAGCAGTAACCAAAATGTCCCTGTGTTATCAACATTGTTCTCACCCTAAATCCAAAACACAGCCCTGTACTAGCTGCTATGAAGAAAATTAACTCTATCCCAGCCAAAACCAGCACAACCTGCCAGTACAGTTGGGAAATGCAGACAAAGTTTTGGACCTAGTTCCTTGTCATGGCTGAAAAGAAGTAGCAAAATGCAAGATTAAAAATAACAAAAAGGTTAGATACAATTGTTTAAGTAATCCATCGGGCTGCTTGAGAATAAAGGTAGTGAACACCTGTGGAGCGGAACAGGGAGATAGGTGGGGTTTGTATCCTGTTACTCATGGAAAGGGAACCCTCATGATTTCTCTCCGTTGATGTTTTACCCGCAGTCTGACTTGGAAAGGTTAGACTAGAAGCTGCAACACAGAAAAGCTAAAAAAAGATTTAAAGTGTGACCTTCAAAGTAACACTTCCATATGAGATAGTCAGCTCTGAGCTTTCGTTCCAAGAAGTACACAGGCATACACCATAGAGAAGCATGCTGCTAATTAAAAATCATGCTAATTTCTAAATTTAACTACATTTACTTCCAACACATGCTACTATAAAGCAGTGATTAGGCAAATATATTTTTCTTTATTCCAGTTGTGTTTTGTACTCTTATCAAATCTTTGTATATAGTAATTTTCAATATTTCCTTCTATGCTCAGTTAATTGCATAGTGACATGCTCTTTTGTACAGTGTTCTCACAGCAATTTGAAACATTCTTTTGAAATTAAAAGAAGGCAATTGTAAACCTACAAAACTGACAGAGCAGCTAATGAGATAAAATCTTCAGGTGTCTTGGTAAGAGGATTTTCAGTTATGCCACATGTGGACTGCTTTTCCTTAATGCCCTCTGTAAGAGATGGCTCAATGGTCTTCCAGAAGAAAGTCTGCTGACTCAGGATAGCCATTAATTCCCTGCTTTTTGCCTTGCAAAACAACTGGCCGTAGGTTTTTTACCAACTGTAAAGTTATGCCAGTTTTAATCACCTTCTGCTTGGTGAGGGAGGGAAGCGACGTAAGCTACAGAAGCAGTCCCTCACCGATTTACTCCATGACCAAGCAAGGCTTGGACAGACCTCCCAGCACATGCAAAATCCCTTTTTACCTGTGTCAGTGCATTACAACTCAGTTCAGTCTGGTTTGAGACTACTGCTGACATTTCTGGCTGTGGGAGCTGTTGCTCAGGTGTTTTCCACGGCGTGGGCAATATTCACATGTATTGATCAGGCTTCCTCTGCTTCCAATCACAATTAATGCAGCGTAACTTTGTGAGAAACACAGCAATTGCTTGCTTTAAAAGTGATATTAGAGGAGTATTCTATAAATATCCTGGTCATGGATGTAGGGCTGCAACTGTGGTGTCCTTCAGCAAAATCTTTTTTTTTTTTTCTTTTTTTTTTTATTATAATTAAGCGTAGGAACAACTGAAGAGAACAGCTGGAGAAAGGGACCACCAAACCAGACTGTCTTCTTGCTAGCTCTCTGCTGACTACCAAGCACTGTTCTGCAGTGCTTACTGATACCAAACAGTCTTCTAACCTAAAGGCTAGTTAGTTTCTGCAAAGACGGTTGAGTATACTCAGCTTATTGTGGAGTCAGGCCCCTAGCAGGAGTGGCATTGTAATTATTTTAATGATTAAATTGTAGTCATACCTTTTAGATATCAATAGGATTATTCAGAAGAGAAAAGCAACGACAACTACACAAGGCTGAAAAATGGGGTGTATCAAGTTGATCTTATAATTTCCCATGGTTTTGTTTATGCTTAGTTAATTGGGATACAACAGGAACTGACTGCAGATTCCATGGGTTTACAAAGTAGCGTGTGCATTAATTTTGCTGCTGTTTGTTAAAACACTTTATATTGTCCATGCATACTGTGATACTAGTATGTAGTCCAGCCAAACTTATTCCTTACCTTGTAGTAAAATTGGAGCTATACGTGCTTGTTGATTCACAGGATATGATGATGTGTTAGAGATTATAAAGTGCTTTGTGGACATAAGCTAAGTATTTTTTTTTAAATAGTTATTCTGACATTTTTATTGAGCAGGAGTGCTTTTTATTTGTTCTGGGTTTGCTTCAGAAGCTCATGACAGCACAGCTTTCTCAGCTTTCAGATGTTTTAAAGATGTATCTTAAATGAAATCCCAAACTAAAACTACTCAGTCCTGTATGTCTTTCTCCCCATCTGGCAAAACCTGAAAGCTTTCAGAGTACTTAATATTGTAGATTAAATGAGAAAGAATAAAGGAATATACTAAAAGGATAACTGTATTTTTATGTTGAAAACCTGCATTTCATTTCAACAAATGTCAATAAACTGAATGCCATGTATGTCCACCTAATGTTTAAAACTGCCATTGTCCAAAGCACTTTATTTTTAGAAGCACCTACAAATCCACTGACAGAAACTTTCATCTTGATATACATTGCTTGGCTTGAAATACTGCACATAGTTCCTTCTGCCTGTTTCTGTTGAATGTTAAAGCTCTAAAACTTAAATTCCAGTCTCCAGGTTTGGTGAGTGTGTATTAATGCAACTTTTTCGCATGCATATAACTGTTTTTACTCAAGGACATAACTACCGAAGCAAACAGTTCTTTGAAATGTCACCCGTTACCTGTGTTTTGCAGGTAGGAAACAGGGCTCAGTGAGCCGGCTGAAGTCATGTAACACGTCAGGGGTACAGCTGGGCAAGAAACTGCAAAAAGAAGGTTTTGTCCTCACTTGTCAGAAACAAAGCAGAGCAGCCCGGGAAAGCGGGACAGGTCAGCTCAGATGGCTGTGTTCCCTGTATGCTGACCTCCTTGAAAGACAGGAAAGTTCCCTGGTAGAATTTGGAAACTTCTGGGTGGTGAGGTCAGTGGAGAGGATGGCATCTTAAATTACAGCTCTCTCCCTTGGTTGCCTGGATTCTCTGCAGCATGCCATCTCCTCTGCATCAAGATCTGAGATGGTCTGGGGAAGCCACTCACATGGTCAGCCGTACCTATACTGTCTTCTCAGGCAAAACTGGGAGTTTTACACAATTCTGGCCCTTCCCATTGACATTACAGTGTGAAAGTACAGGTAAGGATGTCACTCAGAAATCGTAAATTCTAGTTATTGTCCAATGTGCAAGGCAAACATAGAGGAGGTGGGAAAATTTCTCCAGTCGCTTTTCTAGCAGTTTGTAAATAGTTATTTTACCAACTTATTACACAAAGTAAACTTTTACTCTGACTTTATTTTATGCAGTCCATCGAAAGAAAGAAGGCAGCTCAGAATGGTACAGAGAGCTTATAAAAAGTTTAGCAGCTCCATGACACTGCCATCTCTCCCAGTTTTATCCCCTCTGGTCAGGGCTGACTTCCCCTTAAAAATTGATAGAAAATTCAGTATGTAATTAAGATATATTTTTCATTAAAATTATCTGTTTGTCTGGAATGTTTGATTAGTTTTATCAGGGAATCAAAAATTCCTATCAGTTTAGAGTTTTAATTCAGTTTTTTTAAGAGCATCTTTCTTCTTCTTTTGACCTGAAAATTCTACCATTTTTGTAGCCAACCGTGCTCCTATAGTAAAGGACTTTTAAAGCACTAATGTCTGGGAACTAAAAATTACTGAGAACTTTTGTTCAGAATGAAAAGACAGTGTTTCTTAATCTTGTATGAGCTCTTTTAACCTAACCCCATGATTTGGAGGGGGAAAGGAAAACTGACTTAGGATTTTTGAAAGCCTTGGGTTAGCAAAAAGGTGTAGGAGATTATATGTTTAGAATTCTTGGTTTATGGAAATTAACTTTTTTCTTAGATCTCACTTTTTTTTCTATTTATTGGGAAGAGTAGTAAGTGATAAGAAGCATTGTATAGACAGGACATTAATAAGATGCAGAAAGTCTCAAATCTATACCAGAAACCCTGAGTTCTGTGGAAATGCTAGTTTGAGGCAATAGTAGGTCTTTTTGAGTGATAAGAAACAGCATGAAGCATCCTGTCTGACAGCTTACCTGCCCTATTCCTCTGCCCCAACCCACCTCCCTTCTTCACTACCTTCAGACAGACTACTGGGGTTGCAGACATGCCAAAAAGGAGAAGAGGGTTCAAGAGAAAGTGAGTAACTTTCAAACTCCCGACCTTCCTCAGGAAATCTAGGAGATGCATGCAGAGATGCAGAGAGCATGAAAGAGCTACTCAACACCATACGGTGTGTATTGGTAAAATATTTCTTTGGCTGTGCTCTTTGATACTCTTTTGTCCTTTCTTTCTGGGTAAAAGAGACATTCTTTGTGAAATTAATTCATTTACCTGTAAGATAAAGGCATGAATAGCACATACCAGCTACTTCTCAATGACCAGTGTTCCAGTTGGTTGACTATCACAGTAACAATATTAAAACAATGAAAACTTGAAACGAATGTGCTGCCAGCCTGCAGAATGGCAGATGATTTCTTAAAGGTTGCTTTCCAATAAAACTGAAGAGCCTCTTACATGAGGAACAGCTAATTGAACCAATTTTCCACAGTGTCTCTTTAATATGCACGCAATTCATTATGTTGCACATACCATTTCACATAGGTTTAGGGTGGAACAGCACTTCCACTGTTCTCTCCAAGCTCAAAGTAAATTCTGCTTATTTCTTTTAAATACAAAACACAACTGAACAGCTTCACATTGAACTTAAACACAGAGCAGTTTGCGGCTGCTTTTTTTCCCTCTTTAAAAGTGTGCAAGGCAGTTCTTTTGTCAACAGCTAAGCACCTTAACAGTCAGAGTACTAAATTTTGCATGGCAGAAGAAATGCAGTGAAGCTTTTCCTTTCTTTTTTAGTGGATACCTGAAACAGAAAATTTCTAGTGCTCTGAAATATGACAAGACCTAGAAAGCTATGTGGATAAAAGTACAGAAGTTGCTAAAATGAAAATATTTCCTTCATGTAGGAAATAAATTCCTCAAAAAAGCTCTCCAAACTTAATTAGCAACCTGTGGATTCTGGAATTCAGGGTCTTTGCAGAAGCACCTATGAATGCTGTGTTTGCTTTGAATGGGTTCTTGCTTGAAACAGATTCCAGCCCAGGCTATGGCACATACGGACCTGTCTCGTCCCTCAAGTGGGACTAAGCTGCCCTGAACAGGTATCAGTGCTTTCCCCAGAGTGAGCAGACCACTGGATGGAAGAGCTGCCACCTCTGCCTCTGTAGAGACGGCCAAAGAGGGACACACACTTTCTTAGTGGGTAGCAATTCTGTCTCTAGCCTAGCTGGCAGGCACTGCTGGCTGACCCAAAGGAGGAGAGAAGCACCTGGTTTGGCACTTTTGACCTCAGTGAGGTCAAAAAATAGCTGTTTTCCAGCTGGGCTTTGTGGAAGGAATGGCAGTACTGGTTGTCTCAGGGGGCAGGACGCAAGGCCAGCAGGCAAGCTGGCTGCTTGTCTGCTCTTTTCACCCCTGCTTCTGTGTTCAGAGGGGAGCTGGAGACCCTGTGTCATTTCAAGTCAAGCTGAAATCCTATAGATATATAGATATAGATATATAGATCCTATATAGATATATAGGATATATAATCTGGTTATACGCATATTGATTAATGCCCTCTGTTAGATGTTTTGCCTCTTCTAAGGGTTGCAGTGTTTAGCATTCATTAGTTTTACCCTGCTTTACATTAAAAGGTGTAGGACTTCAGTGAGGTCAAAACAAGCTGTGCCATTATTCATATTAATAGTGGCAGGGGTTTTTCCTTCACAGCTACTAGCTAGTTCTTCATTAAGAGTTTAAAACCCTCATAAATACATATTTCATTGTACGCCTGAAGAAGCATTACAAGAGACTGCAGATGTGTCAAATGCAATAACAGTAGGTATGAGGCTGACCACTAAAAAAGGAAATTCTCCCACAAAGCAAGACTAGCATATATATTAGCTTCCTCACACACTTCTGTGAGGAACTTGTGGGTTACCATTTCCACAGGCTTACTTCATTAGAAGAGCCCCAGCTCTGTGCTTACTCATTTTTTCACACCACAGTTTGATAAAGTCTTGGTACATTACATGAAGAATAGATATATAAGTTACAGCACAGTATATTATGAAAGATACATGTCTATGTACATGTATATGTTTGTAAAGATCTCTTCAAACAGGCTTGACATGAATAGTTATTGAAGTGAAGTACTGGACTGATAATCAAACAGCTCCATCTATGTAAGTTTTCATTATCCAGGTCTTTGTAAAATTCCAATACCAGTTTTCTGCAATTTTGGAAAATTAAGTTGCTATGAGTTCCAGTGCCCAGAGAGTTAAGGTAGGAATCAGAAGCAACAGCGCTTCTCTTTCACCTCTATTTCTGACTGGCCTTAGTACTTTGCACTCACAAAGTGCTTGATAAGTGTCATTAAGTAGGTAGGTATTATGGCCTCATTTTACTGATGAGGAAGCTTAGGGTCAGAGAACATACTTAATTCGGGTGAGGACATACAGTGTCATAAAAAGGTCTTTTCTGGTTTTGGCATTAAAACAGAGATCCCAGTCTTGTTCTCCTAAGGGACAGAAGTTTTGGGGTGGGGTGAGCCATGTTTGACCCTGCTGTGAATAGTGTGATTTTCCAGCTGCTGTGAACTTGCATCTGCACTCAATGACCACTGAAGACGAGCAACAGTATAAGAATGATGACTGAATAAGACTGATAGGTCAATTATTTTTTATATTGTATGGAAGTGAAACTGATGTTTAGAAAAGACATCCCTTACTTGAGCGACATTATTGTGTGGGTTACACACATAGAGGCAATTTTAGGAGGCCCCTACTGCTGTCAGGCAAACTGTAATATGGGAGACATCTATGGAATTCCTCTGATTTGAGCAAAAAAGACAATGCTAGATTTTGAGCCAAATCGATCAGTTTCACTGCATGGGCTTCATCAGTCTGTCAGCACCACTGATTTGGGAAGCCTTGTTCTAGGACACACTTCCTAGAAGGATATCATGCAAGATTCTCCTGTTTCTTCAACCAAATCAGTTACAGAGCAAAATTACCATCTCTGCTTATGTTAGGTTTTGTCTGCTTTTAAAGGTCTGAGCATAGTATCCATGTTTTATTGGTCTCCCTTTTCCCTCCAGACCTATGCAGTGAGTGTCTGATAGGCTGTTCATCTTTCTTTGCATCTCATGTCTGACTCTTTTTGGGGGCTTTATGCAGATGATGTTACAGGAAGCTGTTACATGGGATCCACATGTTGTAGAAAGAAGGGAGCAGAATGATGGCATGGCTATTAGATTTGGCACATGGTTGCCCATTGATGCATGGGTGCTACCTTCTGGGATCCCCAGGGTTTGTACAGCTGGCAGTGTTTATCTCTTCCCTCTCAACTCTGTCCTCAAAGCAGCAATGAGAGAGGACATCCATAAGAAGGAAAACACAGGGTTGCATTTACCTCTGTGTTTCGTGGGTTGCACAGAAGCAGGTGAGATACTTTGCAGTGTTAGAGGGGAATTTTTTTTGCCTTTCTGCCATGTTTGAATAACTGTTGTGTGCTTCTAGGGCTCTCCTTTTTCAGTCTGAGGTGAAAAGGATGTGTGATTTAAATTAAGAGCATGAGAGCTAATTAAGCATAAGTTAATTCCTTTTCTAGCTATCTCTGGTAGATTGGAGTGGTGATTTTTTCATCCTTAAACTTTCAGCATGAGTGTCTTGCATATTTCTATGTAATTGTTTTTATTCTTAGATCTGTTTCCTTGGAACCCTTGCTTTAAGACATCGAGTTAACTCTCATTTTTGATGAGGATTTTCTCTATCTAGTCAGATATTAGCCATTCCTAGTGAAGCAGAGGTGTCTTAGTGTGGCACGGAAAGGTCATGGAAACTGCAAGCATTCGATGAAAATGCATTTAGAAATTGCTATTTACTTTGAATAACTGAACTAAATTCATACAGAGACGGACGTTTGAAAACCAGCTACTATAATAAACAAAATCCTCATTTTGTATGCAGTTGGAATGTGCTAAATTTGTTACCTATCTTATAAATTTATTATACATTTGCACATTCAATTTATAAGATTGTTTTTGAAAACTCAGTCTAAACGGTATCTGTCTGTTTAATACAGGTATTGCATCTGATAAAACATGTTGAGATAGATAAAGTTTCTAATCAGATGCATCTGAGGAATAGTTAAAACACACTTTTTGGAGAACAACACCCTGTAAGAAGCAAATTAGTTAAAAATATTTAGAAAGAGTCTTCGATACACAGTGCCTCTAGGCACTGGGAGAGGAGAACGACACAGGTATTTTACTCTATTGTCATCATGTGAAGCAGTACAAAAGCACCATTTGAATTTAATTGAATATGGATTAGGCTTTCTGGAAGCAATTCATGACCATTTACTAGTCAATTTATCATTTCAATCAATGTTAAGCTTCCCCTTTTCCCCCAAGATTTTTTTTATTGCTGTTGATAGGAATGTTTCATTTCCAAATAGCTGAGGCATCTTCTTTTACCCCTAGATGAAGAAAACACAGCAGCTCTGTGAGGTGCCAGGCCTATTGTCAGTAATGAACTGTTCAGTCCCTAGACATCAGTTCTTGGGCAGACTCTATCAGACAGAAATGAAAGGCAGAAAACTTTCTATATGTTTGTACTAGTTTTTCCTGGATAGTTTTTTAAAGCAGAAGTAGTATTTTTTTGTTTTGAAACAACTTATCTTGCATATTCTGAGCATTGAATAAAGAAATGTGAAAAGGATAAAGAACTTGTTTGATTGAGAAAATGATATTCATTTCAAACTATTGACAGGCTTGTCTGTAAGAATGAATAAAAGAAAAATAGTCTGAGAGCCGTGCACTGTGACATATAAAGCAGATCATTTTTGTTAGTGTCAAAATTTGGTGTCCCTGAATGAACAGGATTATTCTCAACAGTGTCTCCATATATCTGTAAATTATATAAGGCCATATGTAAAGTATATATGCAATATGTATGAAGTAGATCTATAATTTTTGTTGTTTGATTTAGCAGCATTGCAAAGGATCATGGAGGCAAAGCTCTTGCTACATGGAATAAAATACTCAAGCATTAAAATATGGCAGAATCTTTTTCTTCAGGCAGGTAGTGTTGTGTCAGATCCCTTTACCTCATTTGCACTGCTTTAGAATTATCCTTTTACTTTCTCTCCAGGGTGCTGGTCGTGTTTGAGAACTCAGATTGTCTCACCTCATTTAGAGTACTCTTGGCCTGTTGTATTATTATTGTAGCCAACCAATATTAAAAGACAAGACAAGGCAGTTAGAATTGCATGCTTGAGTTAGAATTTCCCTTTCCTTTCTTTACCCCCTTTAAAGTTTTCTTCTTATAGCTGTGAATTCATAAGTAAGTGATTGGTTCCTACCTTATCTCATAAATTTTTAATAAGGGTACTGAAATAAGTCAGAGCTGAATAAAAACTTGGGAGTCCTGCTGACTGAAATGAGAATGCAGGTCTCATAGACTGGGTTTTAATTTGGACAATTGGCATTGGGGGGTTCAAATTTTATTATTGGTGCTGGGGAGTTCCTCTGATTTGTTCATGCTTCCTGGCCATGAACGACCTGACCTCAGGTAGCTCTGCTTTGAGCAGGGTGTCATAACAGATGTCTCCAAGCATCCCTGCCAATTTAAAGTATTCTGTGTTTGTACAGAACGGGGAGAAGGCCATGGCTGGAAACAGCTTAAGGTCTGTGCAGGCAAACCTGAGACTTCTTGCAGAGGCTGAGGAAGCTCACTTCGCAGTTTGCTGCGCAGACGCGGCAGTCTGAGCTACCAGAATCAGCCCTACAACCATATTTACCCCTACAGTAACCTCACAGACTTAAGCCGTGGTGATGTTGGATCAGCTTCGTTAGTTGCTTGTGTTTATTCATAGACTTCCTCATAGCATATTTATTAAAATTTGGTGTGTATAACAGAACAAACATTGGATGAGACCCTATTGCTGCTCAGAGAGTTGGAGAACTGGCATCCAAACGAGGAGATACTTTCTGAAAGCCCTACAAAGGCACTGAATGAGGAGTGTTATTTAATCTTCTTGTTTTCACTCTCTAATCTTTAGTAACTTCAATAGGAGTATGGTATTAAAAGTATGATGCTTAAAAAGGCAAGAAATTAGTAAGCAAGTTCAGCTTTTTTCATTTATTTTCATGAAATAGAAAACAGATTATTTGCCTCTTCTTTGTTTTCCCTCTATATGTGCTTGTGGTTGTTGTCCTAAAATCTTTGTTTGGCATCTGGGGCAGCAGACCTTTACTAGTTCTGATACATTTATTTCTATGCATTTACTGTCTCTTCAGAGAGTTAGGATTTTGCCAAAGACTGTGGAGTTTGTTACTCTACAGCGGTTCAGTTATACATTTAAATTCTAATATTTGACTTTAAATGAGAGACTTTAATGCAAAAAGCCACTGAATGTCAGCCTAGAGTATGTTCATAACTTTACACTGTAAGGGACAGAGTTGTCTGGTACAGAAAGGTTTTTGAATTATAGGATGGCATGAGATTAGACAGTATGACTATAATAATTGCTAATGATAGAGGTAGACAGGAAAGGATCTAGTTCATATAAACTGATTTTTTAAAATTTGATTCCTTAATAATATCCTGTATCTGGATGGTCAAGAACAGAACTAGTGCTGCAGTGTCTATTCATGCTATTGAAGGGTTCTTTTTATGGATCCTATATTTCAAAGTTGTATTTTCTAAGCACACATTTAATTTAATTGGACTACACACATACATGTAGCTAGCCATATGGGTATGTATTTTCTGGATTAGAGCCTTTAAGAAAACTTTAGAATAAGGTAATAAGAATGACGAGAATAAGATTTTTTTTTTCTTTTTAACCATAGTGGAGGAGCTTTCCCTGTTATATGTGAAGGAAGGTTTTTGATTTCAATGATATAACTTTGTTGGGAAATGAGGGCTCCATCTATAAGGCAATAGGGGTGCCGTATCTGTTTAGATTATTCTGTAAAGTCTTAAAGGAAGCAGATGTTTGGAAAACTGTGAATAGCAGTTTCAAGGATATTGCCTTAATAAACCGTGTCTCTGTTTTTAAAAGTCTAGAAGAAAAAGGCAGGGCCTGAACATTGTGTGCATATATATGCATTCAGAAAGCAGCTGCAACCAGCATCCTTAAGAGAGCTGCCTAGCTTATAATAAACACAGTTGTCGTATGCTTCAGCGTGCGACAGATTGAGCTTGTCAATTAGTTCAGTGAAAGTGGAATTTTTAGAAGGGCTGGTGGGTGTGTTTACACTGCGGTCACTGCAGCTCCTACGGACACACCTGAGTTAAGCTTCCTAACTGGATGCTGCTGGCAAAGTCACTGTTGCAGCACAGGGTGCAGCGCAGGCCAACTGCGTGAATATTTACACAACTGTTGGAGAGCAGGATTTGCAGTCTGCTGAGTTTCATAGGACTGCTGCCACTGGTATGCAAATGTTTCAAGGGATGCGGATGCACAAACTGTCCAACACAACTGTCTTGGTCTCCTTTGGAGACTGTGGAGATGCTGAAACAGTGGACTAAAATGAGTCATAAAGATCCTCCACATGGCACTGAATGAGCAAGTTTCAGAACCGTCAGGCATAGAGCTACCTCCGTGGGGCACAGCACTTTTGATAATTACTCTGAGATGGAATCAGTTAGCTGGATGTAACAATAGCACATGGAATAATATGGCTTTTGAGACCTGAGTTATTGCCTGATCTCAAGGACTAATTATACTATTGAGCTGACTGGTTAGCTTGCTTCCTGTGACAGGTTGCTGTATAATGTTGTGTAGGATAGCTGCAAACTACCTAGGTGCTCCTGAAAATGCTGCCTTTATAACTTTTGGAAAGTGGTTACTTTTCTGTAATGGTAACATCTGTCAAGCAGAATTTCAATCATAATGAAACCTACCAGATTTAAATTTTACAATGAAATTGACCAAAATTTCTACCACTTTCTCATAGTCTTCAACATGACTCTAAAGAAACAGACAATAGTATTTTGCAATCTCTTTTAACAGGCGTCTACTGATCTCATGATGTCCACACCCATTGTGGGAGCAAGTAATTCAATTTTTCATTATCAATGTGGCTTCCACAGGTGAGTGCCAAAATAAACATTCATAGAACTTGTATCACTGAATGGAGAGATTACATCTGTAGGATTGTAACCGCTCCCAAGTTTAGTGGTAGAAATAATTATTAGTGTGCCACGTATGTACCTCTTATTCTTTGAATGGTTTTGGTTTTGTTTTTAAAGCACTGTAGAGGTATAAGGAGAGCAGAACTGCTTGTCATAGCGGGATTGCCCCTGCATCACTGGTACTTAGGTAAAGTGTATCCACTTCCTTAATCAATAGTCCTTATGTAATTTGAGATCTGTTTCAACTGATTGAGGTATCACTTTATTCTGAAATATTCTTTTTGGACATCCTTTTGTCTGTATTCTGTGTTGTCATGATACAGCTTTGGATTCTCAACTGCAGTATGGAAGAAATAAAAAACCACATTTACTGTGGAATCCATTTACAAAGGTACATGTTGGATGATGGTCTGGTGCATAAACATCAGCCAGCTTGCTTTCAGGACCTGTTTCAAATAGTGGCCCAGGTCTGACATAAAAGTGGGTGACATTCTAAGAATACAACAAAGAAACAAATTCAATAGTAGTCAAGACGTATCTCAAATATGAGTGTCTTGTAGACACTTAGATAGGCACATTTGTAAACTAGAAAATATTTTGTTTTACCTTCATTTCATAGTAGCTATGAGAATTGAGTAGCTGGACTTCACAGATCATTTGGCGAGATCATTGGAATATGCTATATATAAATGCAAGATAATTGCAGTGAACATACCCTTTTCCTTTATGAGCTGTTTTTAGTTGTAAATCTTGGAAGATGGGGGCATCTGGTGGCTTGATCCTTCCACAACGTGTCATACTTTTAGGAACTAAAAGACTCTTGGTTAAGATACTCATGGTTTATTCTAGTTGAAGTAAATCTGTGTGAACCTTCTAGAAAACACTGGAGTCTGGCTGCATCCAATGTATTTGTTGCCACTGACCTGCTTTAATTTAAATACAGTTGAAAGGAGTCCATGCCAAGCCTCAGATTTCTCTTAGATACACAGAACTAAAGTAGTGGTTTTTATGTGGAGAAGTATTGTAGTTTTATTTGCCATTCTTGCTTTAGTAGGTGTTCAGGGACAATTAGAGGTACACTGATCCATCACGAGCATTGTTTAACTGTAACATAGTTCTGACGACTAATAAAACTCAGGGTTTCTTTTGTATTAATAGAGAAAAGCCTGCGTGAAACAGCACATGAATTTGTTTAATAAGAAAGCCTGTACAATGTAGATTAAATTATTTCAGAGAAAAGGAACCACAAGTATTATCTGAAAGCATGAAATCCAATATTAATATACAAACATGCGCTTAACATTATCCTAGTAATTTCTCATGGTTTGTGTGACATGTTCTCTGTTTCCAAATAACCTGATTTTTCTGTCTTATCTCATTTTCTCACCTTTTTAACCAACCACTAGCTCTGATACTAATCATAAATAACCTTTTCTTCTTCATCCATGATCCCTATGATCTCGTTTTGGTTGGAATGACTAAATACCCAGGTATGCCTCCTTCCGCCAGCCCCACTGGAAATGTCTAACCGCATGTTGATTTATTCACTGTTTTATCTCCAATTATGATCTCCCATTATTAGAGATCAAAGTAAACACAATTTTGTATTATCAATAGCACTTAAGGTGTAATGAGTTGCAAATTAGAGAAAATAAATTAAAAGAATGAATTAATTCACAATTTATTGTAATGTATTAACAACTTGCTGTGATAAGCAGTTGCTGGATGCGTTTGTGAGCGAGATCAGGGGTTGCAATAAATTGCTGATGTCTGTTATTGAATTTTGATTATTTATTTCTTAATGTATTTCTAGGCTTGTAGCTTCCTATAAAAAGCAGAATGTAACAAGAAAATTAGATTTTTGTAGTTTTGGAGATTTACAGACTGACCAATGCTACTCCGGGTTCTCTCCCTGTGTTTTCAGGCATTCCTGCGATTTGAAGACAAGTCAGTGATGGAAGTGGGGAAGAAGTGGTGAAGTGGATTGGTTGTCTGTAATCGTTCTCATTAAGAGTGATCCTGAAAGACCACAGTGGGCATTCCTGTGGTTCCTCTTACTCCAGCTTTTTTGCACCGTGCCTGTTTTCTGCTTACAAACCTCTGTGAGCAGATGGACAAAGATCAGAAACTATTTATTTCCTTCAAAACCAGGGAGAAAAACCCTTAAAGCTTTTCTCCTTATGCAATCGTAAAGGTGTGTAAAGAAGTTTGAACAAGTTTTGGAGTGCAAAGCCAAGAAGCAAGAGAAAGGAGTGAAGCGGGGCAGTCTGCAGCTGAAGAGGACTCTTGCATTTAGCAGCAGATACATTGCGTGTAAGAAAGGCAGCCGGCTTCTTCAATCTTTTCTGTGAAGATTGCACATTAGAGTAAATGGCGTCGGGGGTCTAGTTTTGACCTTCTTCTACAGAATAGTTTTTCCCTACTAGCTGCCCATGAGGGCACCCATTAATTTCTTATTGTAAGCCCACCATATGGTGGGCTGAGCTAAACCTTACTGAGACCCGTTCCGGAATAAATTGGTAGGGAAACAATTCGATACATGCAGAGTGCACCTTACTGTATTTTGTAATAGTTTCCCCACGTAGGCAAGCTGTTACTCGCACTTCCAAACAGCACACACAGCCAAGCCCTCTGGGGTGACTTCAGTTGGTGGCAGTGTGCACGGTTCGTGCTCTTAACAGTGTGGCTCTGCTCTCACACTCCTCTGTATGGAGGAATGGAGTTGTCTCATTACAAATTTTTTTTGCTCTTTCTAGTTAGCCCTTTCTGATGGTAATTAATAAAAAAGTTCACTGTCTTTTTCTTCTGGTGGTACTGAACTATCAGACACAATTAGAGGTAATAAACAAAGTCGTCTGTGCTTCCAAGGGATAGGTTTTCCTGTGGAATATTTTAAATACATATTTACAACTTATTCAAACATCAGTTGTCCCCACTCAGTTTGATTCTCATCGTCTATAAAACACGGCAATTAGGAACACTGGATTCTCTCTTCTACCTTAAGTCCTCACTTCTGTATTACACAAAGTGAGTGATACATATATAATACAAAACTAAGAATAAAAATATATGGGTTACAGCACACACTGTCTTATTACAGAAAGCATGGTGTAGTTCTTGCTACACCAAAACTCGCTGCCATTTTTCCTTTATAACCCAGATTTTGTTGCTTTTTAGGGTAACAAACATGGCTCCAAGTTGTTTAAATACTGTTGAAGGACATAATCACTCTTTCATTTACAGTAGCTATGAGAAAAGGCTTGTTTAGACATGATTATTTTAACATATCAAGTTTATGCTTAGAATCTTCTGGAAAAGTTTTATCTGCACATGTTTATGCTTAATCTTCTGGAAAAGTTTTATCTGCACATCTGTTGGTGTGTTT
Organism: Aptenodytes forsteri; assembly: GCF_000699145.1. Lineage (NCBI taxonomy): Eukaryota > Metazoa > Chordata > Aves > Sphenisciformes > Spheniscidae > Aptenodytes > Aptenodytes forsteri. The sequence goes on from NW_008795926.1 coordinate 1,332,066, forward strand.
GCCTTTCATAATAATAAACAACGTATATTTGATAACTTGTTATCAGGGGGACTTTAAATTTGGGTTTTTCTGTTTCCTTTCTGCTTTCTCTAGAGGCAAGTTTATCTGAGATTTAAGGTTATTGTTAATATCATATCCCATAGAAATTATTCTTAAGGATGTTACCGGTAGCATCTGAAAGATTTCTGCATTGGAGAAGCAGATCAAGCCCTGCATATCTCTCCCCTGTCACTACTTATTCATAGAGTCTCTCGAGCTGTCAATGCATGATAAGGAATATTCTTATAAAGACTACAGAATTAGGATCTATATATTTTAAGTGTTGTAGATACCACTTCTAAGTGATTTAAATTACTTGAAGAAAGTGGATGATTTTGTTCCCACCTGTGCAACAGTAATGCATTTTCTTTCTAGTACAAATGATACAAGAAAGGACTTACTCTTGATGCTATTTTAATCCCTAGATTCATTTCTTTCTCTGAAGGACGTGGTTCAGCTTGGATGGCTTGTTATGGAGCACTTGATTCAGCTATGTGCGCATGTTATCCAACCAAAGGCTTTGTCTTGGGACACTTCAGTACAGCAGCCTTTATTTGCAGTTAATGAAAGTTAATGAATGCAAGTTTAATGAAATCCAGCAGATTTCAAAATTAGGATCAGGCCCACAATTTAATAATGTTGGTCTCTTATTTCCAAATATTTTTGTTATGAGCTGGCATTCGTGGGTCTTTGTGGAAATGCATTAAGTTTAACCACCAGTAGAAATGGAAATATACTCTGCAGAGATGTGGTCCTCATCACCGTCTCTCGGTTATTAACAGCATATTATGTACACCTGGGAAATGCTTTCATCACACAGTCCATGAAATGGTGTCCAATGCTGAAAGATAATAGCTGCTTCTTGGCTGGATGTTGAATGCCTTCAATCCTTAAAAATTTTTGCAGGACAAAAGAAGGCTTAGGGCCAACGGGAGATGCTTAATGTTTTACAAGATCAGACTGAATGAATTTAAAATAAAATAAATGCCTTACATAAACCCACCTATACATGCAGTATCTCTCAGACACATTTTGGTCTCTCTTTATTTAACAAACCCAAGGACGACAAACAAGTCAACTTTATGCCAGTATGAATTGAGATCAGCGGTTCCTGCATTATTTGTTTATTTTACTTCTGGCTAGAATTTACCCTGCATGTCAATAAATGTTTTGAGTTATACACAGTCAGCGCCATATCATTTGTGTGTCCTATAGAAACGATACAAGCCCTACATTGGAAACGGAGATTAATGGATTGATAGTAAGGCTGCCTTTGCTGTTTGGTTTAGCTTTTACTCTCTATTATAATTCTCAGCAGTAAATTCCTTTATGCAGCACCTAACAAAACGGTTTAGTAGTGATTTTCAGATTACACTAGACAGAGAGATTTTCAAAGCTGTCAAGACACACTTTTGCACTGGAAATATGAAGTCCTTCAGTGTGTTTTTTAGTTAAGGGTAGTATGTCTAAATCACCTAGATTGCCCTAAAAATCCTATTAAATTTGGTGAATTGTTTGGCATCAAGTTTTTTTTATTTAGTCCTTAGTTTGAGTTAGATGTGCGTTTTGTTCTGTTTACAGCAAAATTCTTTTCACCTCTCTGAACACAGAAAAGGACCTCAAAGTAACAGCAAATTAATGTTGTGAAAACTCCCTTTAACTGCTAAGCATAATGCATAAAGCAGAATTGGATTTATAGAGGTCTTCATGATTCTACCTGAGAGTTCTTGTGTACAAAGACGTTCTCCCAAGTCTTTGGGGCATGTTTTGTGCTTTGCTGTCAAATAAATCGCTGGTCAAATCTGATATTTTAATAGTGATGTTAATTTTGTAATTTAATTTAAGTCCCTCAATTTTTTAGACTTCTACACAGCGCTGCTCAGGACTTAGGGGGATGTGAATAAAGAAATTCTGCTTAGAAAAGCTAGGGAAAGTGTGGTCATAGATAAGTGAACTCTGAGATCTCTGAGAAAACTTTGTAGTCAAATGGAGGAATTAAAGCTTCAGAGGAAACAACATAGGGAATAAAGGGCTGTCAGTGCTTTTACAGTCCTTCTGAAGAGATGCAAGGCATTAACTAATGATTAATCTGTACTCGGGGAGTTTTTCACCATTTTGAACATGGAGATGTAGTTGGCCAAAAATTTTGGATTTTTTCCTTGGAAAGCCTAGAGCAGATGTTTGGACCATCCACACTTCTGAAGAGAGGCTTCCTCTGAGAAATGCATGGGTTTTATTTGAGGAAAAAGTCCAGTGGCTTTCTCAAAATCAATCTCCTAAATTGGTCTTCTCATTTGGAATAAAAGCGTGGAAAGTCACCTATCATGTGGGAACACTGGCTGAATTCGCAAGTATTTCTGTGCCATAAGAAGTGTAATTTTCTGTACAGAAGGGGCATTCTAATGGCTTGCTTTTATGAACCTCTGACTGAAAGCACATTTAAGAGACAAAGTCATATGATTTAGGATACTAGATTACTAACATTTGCCATTCCTCTGCCCTCCCAAAACACAGTGTTGTTTTGTTCTAAATGGCTAAGAGAACAAAAGTAATATTTTACCATATAAATGTATTTCAGAAAATGACTTGAAACTTTACTTCTCATGTAAGCAATCTGATAAACAGCATTTGGACAGCTGTGGAGCCACTGAGACTGATCAGTGAGTGATACACTTCTATTAAAACACATCAGTGAAGACACTGCTGGCCAGTGAGACTCCTCATCCTAAATGGGTGCTGAGGTGCTCTTCTCTTCTGGTTCCTCCTATTGCTTCCAGTCTGATCACAGAATGCTCCTGGGCTTGCTTGGTGAAGCAGAGTTAAAATCAATGAATAAACTGCAGTTTGTAGTACCTATTGTGCAAATGTGATACTAACTTGAATATTGTTAAAATTTTTAGCTGTTTGTACTGTTATATGAAGCTCTGCTTTGTTTCTTCTTATTCTTAGCAGCAAGCCCTGGATTAAGCTATCTATTGCCTGCAAGTAATCTGACTAACATTTTCTTGCTTTAGCAGCAGAGGAAGCAAGGTTCCTGGTGTAGTCTGCTGTCTGCATTTACCAGTACGCTTTCTCAAGCTATTTCTGATGAAAGTCCCGTCTGGCTTTAACTCTATTGCTGCAAGGCAGATGTCAACTCCTCCTGCTTTTCTTTCTTTTGTATTTTATTCGTTTCCCTTTGATAAGTCCCTCTGTGCTAGATAGGCAATAATCTTTATGGTACAGATGCTTCTCCTTTCACCCTGCAGCAGGAGAAAAGCACTTTAGAGGCAGTGGTGTCCTCAAGGTAGATTTTTCTTACTAATAATATTTTAAGATTCTGCCTTTGGAGGAAATTTGGAAAGTACCACGTTCTTGGTGGGGCTGTAGGAGACAAGGGGGGTTTTCTCCCAGCTTCAGCTGCAGAATGATTGACACACATGCTGGAGTAGCAATTACCACAGTGAGTTACCCTAGGGTTGAGCACCTGGAATGCTAAAAAAAAAAAAGTCCTAAAAAATCTGCTGATAGATGCAGGCTAGATTGGCCTATTTATCTATTTTTAAAATCTGAATGCTGTAGTTAACATGTATTAGTTCCAGTTTTAAGCCTGCTTTGAACAGCTACTCGTTGCGGCTTTCCATTGCAGATATCTGCTGTGATTTTTTGTACATCTTTTGTAAAATTGATTGCAATCAATTCAGTAGGCTCTCACCTACTTCCAATATTTGCCCATTCTGTAAGACTAAATTTTTTGAGGTCCAAGCAAGGCATCTGCAGGGTGTTTTTAAAGACATGAAGGGTAATGAGGTGTCCCTGTTCCAACTGACTTAAGATTTATTGCATTGACTTGCTGTTATTATGTCCATGACTGTCGTAACAAAAGTCCCCTTAAGACTAGAGGTGACTATAGGCCATGTAGAGTCACTAAATGTATCTTTTATTACATCTCTACTGGTTTCCTGGTTATTATTATCTGGAGCATAATGACAGTGACCCAACCTATCTGCTGTTTCACTGGTAAAGCCTGACAGGAGAGATCAGGTGGCACATTTGTGCATCCATTACAAAAAGCAAAGAAAAACTTGCATTATACTCCTAGATCTATTGTGCAGACACTGTACGAGCAACTGTATGAACTCAGCCTTAATAGAGTAAGGTGATAGTGTCCTGAAATTCAAAGGTAAAGCAGAGGTCTATGATAGTACCATTTACTGTAATTAGGTTACTTACATCTAAAATGTTGAATAAGAATATTTTTCAAGTTGCCTGGAGTATTTTGAAAAATGCCATTTGCTAAACTGATAAATCAGGGAGTAATTTAGCTCAAGTAAAAGCACTGCATTAGCAGAGAAATAAATTTTGCTATTTTACTTACTGAAGTTTTAAAACAGCTTTGCAACTTTTTTAAATGTTTGCATGCTTTTGTATTAGTACTTTTGTGTTATTTTTGTAGAAAAAAATGCAATCTTTCATATATTTAGACGGTTAGTAGCTTTTCTAAAGACTGGTGTGAAGTTACGCTTTTCAGAACATGTGGCATACTGCAACATTTATTTCCTTTATGTGTACTAAAGAGTCTGTTCCAAATGTAAAGGTAAAAACTTATAAAAATGCAACACATGAACAGTTGTGCAGTTTTTCTTTTCATATTCTTTTTTCTCCAGAAAAGGAATCAACTGCTGGATTGAAAACTTTTGTACTGCATGAGTTGCTCAATGCAGAAAAAAGAGTGGCTTTTTTGGAGGTAAATTTTTCATTCTTCAGGTGTTGCAGGTAGTTTCTCCTGGACTCTTAATTTTGGTTTATTTTGAAGTTTCATTTAAAAACAAGATGGTTTTTATTAAGCAGGCTTTGACCATTGAAGGACTTCTGCAAGTGTTAACTTCATACATTTGAATACTGCAACTGATGTGGAACAATGTTCACGCTTAATGTAAAGCACTTAATTCTTTTTAGAAAAAGGATTCAAAGGATCCATAGTGGGTCTAAATGTACAAATCAGTGTTATTTCAAAGATAAATGCCAGAGTAATTTCCAAAGCCAGCAGTAAAATTGTAAAAGCCTCTGCTGGTGCATATACAAAGTCACCATCAGTGATATGAAGGCAAATGGAGCTGGAGCTGAACGAGCATGAAGTACACATCACAACACACACAAGCATTTATTTGTGCAAGTGAGTCATTTATATTGTTAAATTCAGTAGGATTTATCCTAGGTGGCCAACAGCAGTAAACAGTGCCTTAAAAGCACCTATCTTAATTTGTAATCAGAATCACATTATATCCAAACCACGGAATATCCCTGAAGAAAGTTTTCTAAATCTGGGGAGGCTTGTGTTAGAAGTGAGATTACAAGCTAACTGTATAATTGGACCATATCACAAAAGCTAATATCCTACCTAACAAGGAAATAATTCTAACGTGCATTTTAAACTAAAGGGAGGGGGTGAAATGATGGGTGAAAAAATATATTTAATCATTCTGAATGTGTTTACAAATCTGATGTTTTCTGGGTGGCATCCTGGCCTCTGGATGTAAACCTGGTTTAAGAGGTAAATGAGATAGATCTTACATCCTGTAGTTGGCATGGATGGGGAAGGGGAGGAAGTTGCTATCAACCTTTAAAAAAATACTCAGGACCAAGAGTATTTGCTGTCTGCTCAAGTGATATCAATTTTCACATTAACCTGCTGCTATTTTTTTGAATCTCTGACGTTTAGCTGACCTGTTCAAAGTTTATAAGGACCCATTGGCCAGTAACCTAGGATGTTACATGAGGATAAAGTGAGAGTGGACTGGCCTATAGTACTGCGTTTTAGAAAAACCCACCACAAAAGGCTTGAAAGGGTGCATAAATGAATGGATAATTAGAAATTAATTCAAAGTATATGTGTTTTCCCATGTCATAGAAGATTTGAAAGCGATGCCATGTTGTATATTAAATATTGCTCAAGTAAAAACCAGTTCGTCCTAACATGGCTGTAATCTCTGAATGTTTACTAGCACTGCCCAGAATCTTTCCATCACCAGACAGAGTCACATAAAGACAACAGTAATGCCCACATGCAAATACATATGATATCAATATCAATATTTTAGAGTTGCACAGAATGCCCATCAGTGCTCTAGTTGAAAATAAAAAAAAAATTAAAAATCACTGAAATGTTGCCCTTACCTTCTAGTGCCTGGCATCTGAGTGTCTTTCAAGGTTGATGTTCCTAAAACGTGCAATACACATATTCCTCAACCTTGTTTCTCTTCCATTCTCGCATTTTGGCTGACCAGACAAGAACAAACCACAGATAGGTCTGTTCAGGTAGGTTTGAAATTGAGCAGAATGAGTCCTGCTCAAGGTTGGGAAAACCCAACCTTAAGGGAATATATTTCCACCCTTTTCTGTTACCCTTTCTTTTTTTTCTGTCTTTCATGTAATTACTACGTAGGAAGAAAATATTGCAAATATCGGCTAAAATGACTCACATCCTGGGTTTGCCAGGCACACCTTACTGTTGTATTTTTTTACACCTACATCTAAATGTGATCTTAAGAATGACAAATTCTTAACCTACTGTCTAAAGAAGCAGAGGTGTTTTCATGTCAATGTGCCATTAGGTCCAGTTGAAACACAATCAAACAAAAACAAGCCCAATGCCTTTGGAAGTATTCATGAACCTTTCGCCCTGTTCCAAGGTCTTTGGATGTAGTCTTATTATCATTCTAGAGTTGATCCAAATATTCTTGGGCACACAACTGCATTTCTGTGGGATTGCTACTCAATACAGTGAGTACGTCAGCTTTATGCATGATTGATGACACTTGACCCCATATAAAATTAGAATTGTGCAGATTGACCATACTTGATCTTGACTGCAGCCTTTCATGCAAAATTAAAGCTTGAAAATTTTCTGAAATAGTTTGACCCAACAAAATGACTTTATACTAGATAGGCGCTTTGCCACATGTGGCTACAGTGTTTTTCATGTGGTAGGAGAAACCCTAAAGGCAAATTTATTTCTTTACAAAACCACAGTCTTAAATGAAATTGTTGCGTATGTTTTTTTCAAAGACAGAAGCTTCAGCTTACAAGATACGTAGTTTATCACAGTTCTTACAGTGAGTCCACCTCCACAGTCTTTGAACACTTTACAGACTTACTACAGTGGTTACAAAGCTCTTTTGCATCCTGTGAAGGTTTTATGTAATTTCCTGTATTTATAACTCCTTTATAAAGTTTCTCATTTTGCAAGTTATAAATGGAATATTTTTGGAAATAAATTAGCAAAAGCTGCAGTTTTTAAAGGTAATATCCTAACTGGGCAAGGAGAAGAAGCCATTTTTTAATATTTAGTTTCTATTAAGAAGTAACTTTTTATAGGTTGCAGTATCTCAAAGAAGTAGATCTACTCTCCTTAAAGCTGAAAAGCATTTTCTGCTTTTCAGCTCTTTGAAGGACTCTGAGATCTGCTGGTTTGCATATCCCAAATGCAGAGTAATATGAGCAAGGTGTCCCCAAGAGCTGATCTGTCTTCCCAAAACCAACACAGCAGGAACAAATTTTCTTAAAGTAAAATTTGCTACTATTTTGGCCTTTGCCTGGGGAGAAAAGTGTAGGCAGTGGCTTCAACAGTATGATATTCAACTTGTTGTGCCACCAAGAATCCCTTCAGCAAGAGGTAGATTGAAGATTCTGTCTAAAAATCACTGATTATTGAGTGTGGCTTTGAACCCAGTGTTCCCAAGCCCAGTAGATAATGTGGTGTTGTATGTGTGGGCACCGTCGCCAGACCAGGAGTGAATGAAGGAAGGGAGTTGAATGACATGGCTGGGATGAGGTTGCTGAACTTCAGCCTAGGAGGCAGGAGGAGGGAAACAGGGAATTATGATACTAGGACTGAACAAGACATTATTCCGAGCCCTTCTGTTTTAAACTTTTTTTTTTTCAATAGATGCTCAAAACCTGATTTACACCTTTACAAAGAAAGCTATACATCTAACCTTGCAAGCAAAGGTAAAATGATGGATATGTTCTTGGTGTTGCCAGATGGAAAACATGTAGTCACCTGAGAAGCAAATATCTTCAAGCGTAGCAACTTATGGTGAAATTATGACATTTTAACTGCTTCAGAGTAGATAAGAAAGTGGTCAAGCAAAACTTGAGATACCAGATATTTTTCTGCAAAAATCAAGGTTCTAAATGGTATATCCAACAATAGGAAAATAACGGAGAAATTGGACTTCGCTTCCTCAGCCACAGTCTTTGTGCCTATGGCACGTTGGTGTCCTCAGTGCCAACAAAAAGGATGACCATATAATGAAAGAGGTATTCAATTTACTTGCCCATTTTACTGTGGGGTAATTTGCACAGCATCTGTTTCTGACAATCTTGACACTTTTTCTTATTTGGTGATTGTGGGGTTCAAACTGGATCTGGAAAGAGAGGCCCGGCAACCAGCTGAGACATGCAACAAATAGAAATGCACTGAATTTCCTAGGAAAGCTGAGTTGGAATTAGTCTTAATCAGAGTTACTCCATATCAAGGTGTATGAAAGGAGCAAGAGTGCTGCCAAAGGAAGTGGTGCAAAGCCAGAAAGGCATGGATTCACTTTGCATACTGAACATCTGTCTTCTCCCTTCAAGGTAGTGAACTGAAATTAATTTCCCACCCCTTTACACCTCATTTAGTCAGCGGTTCCTGGGCAAAGTGTTATCTCCTGTGATTTAGGATTGTGAAATATAGAATATAGAATATATACTAGCTAACACACATTAATGCTAACACACATTAATACAGGTGGTTACTCTGATATCGTCACTGCCCTTAAGTGTTTGCCTTAAACCCCTGTTACATTCAAGTAGAAGCCTATCGCTTTTTAAGGGTGTTAATCATCCCTTAGTCAGATGTTCTGCTGTGGGTGCAGGTGAGCTGTGTTCAGGAGGTATTGCCCTCAGTGAAGGAAGTGTTGCCTCACAAGTGTGTGCCAGCTGTGCCAGTGCTAGATCTGAGAGAAGCAGTTAAAGATAAGGTTTAAAACTGAGCCCTGCCTGGATTAAAGACTCTTTGGGTTAGTGTAGGACTGGATTTAGGGAATTAGTTATTCAGCGAGGGATAATGTCTCTCAGCAGCTAGGGTGGAAGTAGAGTTGCATTATCCATATGAGGGCTGACATGCAATTAGGGTCTGTCTCCTCCCATGGAAGAACTGCTTGCCTTTTGGGTTTGATGTCTTTGTGAACCTCTTTATTTCTACTCTCAGACAGTGTGTTACGTGGCCATGACTTGCAGATGAGTTTTCACTCATGGACTGCTGTGTGAAGAACATTTGTAAGTAGTCAGTGAGGGTAACTGACTCCTCATAAGAAACTCATTGTAAGGTATCCGAATTGCCCTCTGGAAGAGGCTGTCTGTGCCCATTCACTATGGATTAGTGGGCCAATTGCATTTCTAACTTTTGAAGAAGCGTTAATAATTTTCAGTCAGCTTCCATGTTGTATTAGGATATTTTTGCTTTCTTTCATTCTACAAATAATTTTAATTTTTTTCTCATTTTGAAAGAGTCCATATTTATTATTACAGGTATTATAGCACTGATTTTACATTTGGGTCATGTTCTCTTTGGCCTCATCAATAAAAAGGCCATGTGGGACACTGTTGTTTCTGCAGCAATGTTCTGGTCCTAGCAAAATCATGGTCCTGAAAGGTTATTTTCAATAAGGCATGTGAGATCTGGGGAGTCAGGACCAGCAGAGATAGAATACATCCTCAGCAAGATTGAGTGCTCAACACTAAATACAGTGATCCTCAGAGCTTGACATCACTGTTGCTACTCATGATGTGGGAAGAACTGGATCTGACAAGTTCAGCTGTAGATCACATCCTTTCAAAGCATAAAGATTTTTGGGAGTTCCCTACCAAAATATACAGTGGCCACAGAAAAATCAGACAGCTGTGTGAACAGCAGAAATCAGGAATCCTGTTTTCCTGTGAGTTTATACGTCAAGACTGAGTCTTTTAAGGATTAAGCTCTAGCCCTGAAAGGCACAAATAGATTTTTTTTCTCCCGCCCTTGGCTGCCTATTATGAAAACTGCGGGAACGTAGTATTTCTAAGGCTTCTCTTCTTCTGTCCCATTTGGTTTAATTTGGCCCACTGATTCAAATGTAGTTTGTCAGGGAAGTCAGACCTGTTCAGCCCTTTGGCCTTCTTCCAATATTCAACTTCCTTATGGTTTTCTCAGTGCTCTAGTTTTACCACAGACTGCGCTGAAAACTCGTGCAATGGTTTTAATCTCTCCTTGCATCCATCCTTCCTGTTTGGAAAATGAGAGTAATGATTTTCCTTCATCATGAAAGATCATGAGATCATCATCCATGTTCATGAACCCTATTTGAGATCTTTGTAAATGAAAATCAGAGGGAATGTTTGTAAATTTTTGTCCAGCAACATTTCTTAAAAGGCTGCATTAGCACTGCACATTAGGGTAAGATTCCAGAGTATCGTTTCCTGGTGATAAATCTGGTATAAAGCTTTTCATCAGATTACCACCCCCAGAAACTTCTGGGGAGTGTGCTCTATGCCAGTAAGTGAAATGAACTGAGTTGCAAATAGCATTCTAAAACATGGAACGGCAACCTTGGCAACTCAGTCTGTAATGTGTTCTTGATAAGTGACTTGTCCTGCATCACAGAGGGATTCCTTGGTGGTAAAGTGTGTTTTCTAAGCTATATGATAGCTCCATTACCATTTTTTATTTGTTTGTTTTCCTCTTGCTCAAGCTTTCTAGGCTTGTTGTGTATGAATTTTTTAGTCCCTTTAATTTCTGGGACAGTTACCGTGTCCTGACCTTCTCTGGAAAAACAATTATTTGTATATTATTTTTATGATTGCTTATTCTCCATATATAGTTACTTAAGATATAAAATAACAAGTTACATCTGTAGATGCTTTACAGGCTGCTGTCTAGACTGCCAAAAGTAGTAGAAAATCTTACAAATCTTACAATTGTACAGTAATAGCATAAAACCTTACAAATACCGGAGCTCATAAACTCATTGTTTTTGCTCCCTTCCTTGTGGTCTTTCATCAGAGCTAGACAAAATGCAACATGGAAATTATGTAAATTATAGTCTTTGAAGCACTTAATAATAACTTAAGGACAGGAGTAAGGTAATGGGATATGTAAAGGTATGCAAGCTGGTCATCTTACACTAAATAAATAGTTGTGAGAAACAAATGATTTCCAGTTACTTTCATGAATATTCCTCCACGTCTTCAAACTCTTTTCCCTTAAATATTTTCAGTTCAAATGGCATGAAAGCAGAAAAAAAGAGAGGTAAACAGAATGTTAGTGTCATGAAGAGAAAACAGACAAATTTGGCAATGGATGCCACGTCTCTTCTATCAGAAGTGCCAGAGAGTTTCTGACAAATGATACCTGTGTGACATCTCCCCTGAGAGACCCATAGCAGATAGTGCCACAGCAAAATGAAATCAGGAACTCTCCCTGCTGGAAAACTGCAGATCTGTTTCTTTTTTAAAAAAGTCCAACCATCCTAGGGTATACAGGTTTTCTGTAGGTGCTGTTGTCCTTTGTTTTTTGGGGGGGGATTTGGGAGGTTGCCACTGGATATAATGAGAGCACAATGGTTCCTTTCTGTCCTTCACGTGTTGACTCGTTTCACTGCGTAGCTTTTGTGTGAAGGATTTACAATGTTCAGAATGTCTTCCTCATGTTACAGGGATAAGCCTAAAGCAGAGATTTCAAAACTGTATTCAGGGAGGGCCAGATAGGGAATGGGACATTGCGCTAGGGAGTAGACAGCAAAATGTATCTGCTGTGTGACCTGGGATGGCGAAGATTTATAAAGTACCTTTCCAAGCTGCTTGCAAAAGTTGTGCAGGCCGTGCTTGGGAATCCCTGCTCTCTGTCACCCTGAAGAAAGCAATTACTTTGCAACAGTTTTGACTCAAGGGCATCTGTGTCCAAATCATCAATCAGATAAAACACTTGTATGAATAGAGACTGCAGGATCAAGCACCGAATGTAATATAACTGTATCTTCTGACAACTGGAAAAAAGTATTCAAGTTTTAACATTGGATGGGTGTTGTCACTTTTGACGGCAGCAGAGCTCTGGAATTTGTATTAATTGCAAAAAATGCAATGACTGTACTGTTTTAACAGTTGGCATAAGGAAGACCTCATAGAGAACAAATGAGTCATAAAAAGAACTAGGTTTACACACAATAATTAACTTCTTTTTGTCCTGGTGTATGATCTGTTAGATGCTGGCACTGGACCATCATGATAAAGGAGATCAAGATACCTGTTAAGAAAAACTGCCTACTTCTCCTTTTTTCTTCTTTACTTCTCTACAAAACAAAAATTCTACATCTCCTTAAAATGCAAAGTTTGGAGATTTAGTAACAGGTTGTGTTAGTTACGAAATTATAATGAATAGCAGAAGCTCAATGCAATATATATACAGGATCGTGCGTATGTGGTGATATGTATGTGGTTTTGTAAATCCTAACATATAAGCCAGTTCTGCAGTCTGTGATTATCTTGCTGTCACCCTCGCAGCAATTTCATTGGCTTCTGTGAAATGTCTGTATGTGCGAGGAGTTAAAAAAGCTTGCAGAGCAGCATTGGTAAATTAAAGTTTGCAAGATCAAGGCAGTAAAGCATTAAAATTAGACTTCATTATACTTAAAGTTTGTTCTATGTCCTTACAGTTTATTTTAGTTTTATGTACGGCATAAATCATTTACTGAAGCTCAAACCTTCGAAAGGTACACCAAAGAGATACAGTGCCAAAGTTTTGTAGAGTGGTTTCTTTTTCTGATTAGTGGTCTTCATTTGAGTTGTAGTTGTGCTTTTAAACATAAACTTTATCTATTCATGGATATCTTTGGCATTGTTTTTGTAACCAAAATTTCTCATCTGACTATATTTAGCAGAACTGGGGTGCTCTGTTGGGAAAGAGAGAAAGAAAAGGAAAGTCTGTGAAATAGCCATGTAGATTTTCATTTATGACTATAATATTAATATATGTTTTCATACCCATGAAATACAAATACTTTAGAACTCCTGTTCATTGTTGGCAAGTGAAAATAAATACATATTAGCATTAAAATTATGAGAACTTATGTAACTGATATAATTTTGCTGTCGAAGATGACACTCAAAAGAAAACAAATAGCATAAATTAAACTCATACTTAAATTGTAAATATCTGTCTTAATTTTATACATTATGCTTAGTCCCAAGAGCAGTATGTGTGTGTGCTCTAAAACACATTTTTACCCACATGGTGTACCTTTATGTTTTCCTTATATTTCTTTGCTGAGATAAAAAGAAATAACATGCTCCACTTAGTGATTTTTTTGAAAACAAAATCCCATCACTGTTCTTTGATTTGTATTTGTGACCTATCTTAACATGCTGGGAAGAGGCAGGAGAGGAAGGCCTGGGAGCATTCACTGGGCTAGAAGAGTGTCCACGCTGCATCACTGGTTGACGTGTGACCCAAGCTGGCAGTAACTATAGAACTATCTGGTAGCTAACCCTGTTGTAGATGAAATCAGATTAACTCTTCTCAGATCCTCCCGGCCAAATGAATAGCCATATTATGCGCTAACTGGGATTACTGTAGCAATCTGAGACTTTAGGGCTTCCTGGCAAGTATTTCTTTGAAGCAGATCCTGCTGCCAACAGCCTTGGCAGTGCAGCAGCAGGACCTCAATGAGGACTGACCACCTCAAAAATGAGCAGTTTTCAGGACAGGGCGTAAACTTAGTGCTTGGTTGGGAGAAAGCAGAAAGGTAGTGGTATCTTGTTCCCTCCCCGCAAGCCACAGTGCTTTGGGGTTTAAAAAGGGTCCCTACTGACTTCTCAAATAGGGTTTGATTTTATTTCTATTTGTAATTGTTACTTTTTTTCTTGAGAAAGGGTCTCTGCATAGGAGGATTGTATAAAGAAATAAATGTCACAGTAATTTTCTTTGTGGTTGTAAGTTTTTCAGCATGTGACTGAGATGTGTCCGGCAAAGCGCTTAAGCATGTCCGTAACTCTGCATCTTGCTGCTGTGGCGAATTGGACTGCTCTTGTCCCTAGAGTTATGCAGACATTTAAGTGCTTTGCTGGATCAGGGCCTAATTTTAGAATCATTTTCAGTTCTTTCAGCTCTCAGCCTACTAATGTTGATAACGCTGTGTATGAAAAATAGCTCTACTATGATCATGTTAAATGAGCTACACCACAGGCATGAACTTTTTGGAGTAGGCAGTACTCTTTTTTAGATGGCAGTCTATATTTTGTCTTACTTCTTACACATGTTCTCTTTTCCACTCAAAGTAGAAATAAAATGTTATTTCTTAGCATGAATATAGAAATCTCTTCCTCATCCCTGAATACACAACTATGCTGTAGCAGCCTTAGACCTGAGTGATTTCTCTTTCTTTTTTTATTAATCCTTTTTTATGAGCATTTCTCTTCCTGGGTTTGGATTTTTCCCCCCTTTTGTTAGAAACATTCCTTTCTAACTATTAAAAATAATAGAAGTGCTTCTAGTTAATTCTTTACTTTCTACTTCTCTCAGCTTGGATATTTAACTACCTAGACACCCAGTCTAAATTTTTATCTACAGTTTCTAGATTATTGACTTCATTGGTTTTTATGCATTTGTAGCAATATTTGAATTGTAGATGCTCTGAAAGAATATTTGTTTTTAAATCAGATTCTGCTTTAAACCACAAACAGATTTTTACTTGTCTTAGGTGTTATGAAATTTGTGTATATTAGCTGTCAGTTTTATACAAAGTCTTAACCAATTGTCCTAGTTCAAGGATCACAGAAACAGTATTTTGGATTTGGGGTTTTTTTGCTGTCTCAAAGGAAAAAGACCCAAAAATGTAAGAAAAAATAATTTTTAACAGATTAGAAGGGAGAAATTTCTACTGAAACACATGTGAAATACATATAAAAAGGATAAGTTGGTAGAATTTGTGAACATAATTCATGTGAGGTACAAATATATTTTTATGGTGAAAGCCAGTATATGCTTTTATATTCGTGCTCTAAATTTTGAGCACATGTAAGAAACTATGACCTCACCAAAGTCAAGGACAAAACTGCTGCTGGCTTGACTGGACTCAGGGCTTCACCAACATAGGGAACCATTGTCTAGGAATTACTGTCTGGAGGGAAAAATTACTAGGTTGTCACAGAGAACCTGTGACTGACGTATCCCCTTCACTTTAAGCATATGATGAATCTCACTAAAACTAATGTTGTAAAACAACCTTAATAGTATCTCCTTTATGTTTAAACTTGGGCCCATGTATGAAGCTCTAATCTGTGTGTTGTGCAGTATGCTTTCCAAAAAATACAAGTAAGATTTGGTTTACTTGTGATTTTGTTGTTTAGTGCTACTTATCCATGCCTAATAGTGTTAATAATTTAACGACAGCAAAGCCATCTTGTGACTGTTCTCTTTCCATAAAAATTGGTACCTGGCACCTAGTGCAAAGTCAGACATCCATTGCTTGAGAGCAGTTTGTATTCATCCCATGCTAAGCTAAGATTTAAAATATAGAAACTAGTCAGTGCAACACCTAAAGTGAGCTGCTTGTGCTATGCAGACTATTATCTTTTACTGAGGATTTCCTGATTTGGTTTGCAGAACATTTGTGTTCTTTACTAAAATATAGGCAATTTTTTTTTTTTTTCCATACAAGCAGCCTGCAAGCAGAACGGGCACCATCTTGCTGTGATGTTATTTCTCCTTGCTGACTTAAAGACTTACGTGGTAAACTGCTGTTGTGCAAATTGCAAAAGGAGGGAAAGAGTCAGACCTTGAGGTAACAATATTCATATGGACTACAGAATTCAGCATTTTCTTTGAAGTTTGCCCTTGTGCAGAGCAGGCCTACTTAATATGTTACCCCGCTTATTGAAGGCGTATGTGGAAGTGCAAATATTGCATAAATGAAATGCTGGACCCTGCTCAGGCTTGTATTTTACTCATAGTTAGTATTCCAGCACTGGAGTTTAATATTTGCTTTTCTTGAACATTTGTGCCAAGAAAACACAACAGCTCAGAAGTGAATGTACAATTAAAAGATTTCTTAAATTCAAATGGGTTGAAGTGGTCACTTTCACTGAGCCCTGTCTCAATTCTTCTCTTTCTTCAGCAGAATTATTTCTTCTTTTGTACAAAGCCAATTTTTTGTGACCAGACAGAATTTTTTTGACGCTATTTTGCTGCATGGTCCTGCCAAGTAAATGTACTACTAGTACATTCCTTATCATAATAGAGATCCCTGTTCCCAAATGCTACCTAATCTGCTCAGGGAAAGCTACGGATCTATGCATTTGCCTTTAATCCTCTAGTCCTCTTCAGTCATTTTATTTTAGTCATAACAGGATTAATACATTTCCACAAGGTAAATGAGAGTCTGAAGGAGCTTCAAGGGCTGTTAATGTGCAATTTCTTTTTTTCTGTGCCTGTTCTTCAAGAAGTGAAGTGGAGACTCTTCCTTTTTGCAGGGTTGTATTTAACAGAAAGTAGTTACCTATAAATACATTGCATTCATATGATAATCCAGACTGTTGCACAACTGTACTATTTTCTGCACTTTGGAATGTATCAATTCAAAGGACTTGATTTCAGAGGTGGCCCTAACTCCCCCAGATCATCAGTAATTAATTTTAGAAACCTCAGGATTCAACTGAGGGGTGGTGCCAGTTCAAAGCAGGGATGTGATGGTTGTCCAGTGTTCTTCATGGGTGTGTTGTCCTTCCCATGGAAATCCCCCAGGACTCCTTTGCTTAGGAAATTGCAGGAGTGGGTTCTTGATTATACTAAATAAGATGAATCACAGCAGTGATGGTCTCTCACTCTGAACTGCAAATTTCCTGGATATAGAAAGATAGCATTTCCACACAATAGAAGGTTTTCTGATATTGATGGAAAACAAGAGCACTGAAAGTCAGGAAGAACGAAACATCAGGTGAACTATTTTATGCTATTATTCATCAAATGAGTCATCTAATAGTGCTTGAATACATAAATTAAAAACAGTAATATACATCATTTTAACAGATGAAGAATATTCAAACACAAGTATTGAATAAAATTCAGCTCTGAGTTAGGTTCCTTAAAGCGAGATGGGGTTATCTCAGATTGTCATTCCAAAGTGTGAGAAGGCAATTAGTCTAGTGTTTCTGGTTCACATCCATCTGCTTTAGTCTTCATACATTTAGCAGGAAAAGCAGGAGGTGATACCTAACGAGAACTCCCACAGGCTCAGGCTATAAGCAGCATTTCTAAGAGCAAAGGAAATGTAGGGGCTCCAATTTCTTTCTCTGTCCTCCTTCTGTTGCTGTGCAACTTCACCAGCTAATGCAGCGGGGCTGTGCCATAGTCGTCACACACTGTGATAATTTCAGAAGACTGATGCATGTTCAGACAAGGAGTTTGCTTTGCAGTCTCTTGTATTTCGACATACGGCCAGTTACAATCTATCTTTTAATAGGGTCCAGTGTTGTTCTGCACTTTAACCAAACTATAGATGGATGGAAACAGCCAATGGTTTTTCCTTTTGGTTACAAGATCATCATTACTTCTCCAGTTCATTCTCATCTGTTTGTTGGAAACTAGGCGAGGACAAGGCTTATACTACTTACAGAGAGTATAAGTTTCTAAATGTCAGGGCTTTGTTTTTGTGTAATGACTTGTGATGACATTTTTCTCCTCCTTTCTTTTAAGACAGTAGTAGTCAGGCCTAGGATACATTGTACCAATGAAGTCCAGGAGGATTTTCCTTTTTTCCTGAATATGTTTTATATGTTGATTTGCTGGAAACTCAGTTTTTTCAAGTTGCCTTTGGACTCCTCACTGAAACTTTGAAGTAGGTGTTGTCTAAGACGCTACCTATAGTCAACAGTGAGGGATACAAGCCTCCAGAGGATGACTTAGACTTGCAGGTTCAAAATCTGAATTTTCAACCATTTCAACAATGACTTTACATCCCTGCTCTGCCACCCACAGATCTTCTAAACCTTTCTTCTTGTCCATGTCAGACGAAGTCTTCTTTCCACATTGCCTTCCTTCACCGGAGTCCTTGATCTTCCCCTCCCTTTCCCCTAGGAGAAAATTTGCCTTGTCTCTGACTCACTGCCACATTTAGCCCCCTCATGCCGTTGAGTGTTTGTCCCACAGATCCAAGGTTGTTTCCTCACTCCACCCCTTGATTTGTGACTGTACCCTGTCTATTCCTTGTATTCAACGTCTCTCTCAGAGATGTTCCTGTACCTCTTTGAAGATTACCCATCATTAAAAGTCATAATTAACATAAATGATAAAATATGCAGGAGTAGGAGGCAAAGCACATACTCCTAAGTGCTGTTTCATACTGACTATATATCTCAGTTTTCAGGTTTCTCCTGCAAGTCCAAGCAAGCAACTCAGTAAGCTCAAAGTATTTAATATAGTATATGGTGTTCTTTGCCTTGGTTTGCATTATTTGACAACCCGTTTTCAGGTTCATTTATATGAATCTTTCAGTAGTGCCAAGTTCTCTTCAAAACTCACTACACTTCAGTGAAGTATTTTCGGGTATGTGTCTGTGCATGTATGAATATATACATAAAAATATTACATATACACATGCACACACATTTATCCTTCCAATATGTTAAGATTTTTAGTATTTCCTTGTCTAAGCTAACTGGTGCAGATATTCACACCATTGACAGGGTAAACTGAGCAGTTGAAAAAAGCATAGAGTTTCAGAGTGATTACTGATTCATGTCAAACAGTTTATGTGGTGACTAACATTTTAGAATGAGGAGTTACCAACTAATCAGGGTATCTGGTGAGAAAGGAGCAAAATTGACCGATTGTAGTCATGATCGTTAAGTTGCAGGCTCCTATGTGTTATACTACCAGCAAAAGCTGCAAACTGGAATACAGCTTTCATTACAGAACTCCTCCTTTTTTTTTTCAGATAATCTTTCTCAGTTTTTATTTAGATAAAACCTTCAATACTAGAAGCAAGTTCCTTTGTTTCCCTTCTAAAAGGCACGGTTCAGTACTTGCTGTCAGTGGACCATGGAGCTTTGGGAATTTTTGCACTCAGTTTTGTGCTGTACCTGTTGGTGGGGTGGGGGAGGGCAATGGAGGGTCTTTTTCTAGGCAAAATTTGGGCTTAAGGGAGCGTTCTGGCTTACTGCCAATCTTTTTAAGATGTCCTATGGACTTTAGGTTTTTGTGGTACCTTCACAATACCATATGCTATTGTGGAGCTTCTGACACATCTTTCAAGGCTTTTGATAGGATGCTGATCTGGGTTTGCAAGAAAGTCTTCAAGATGACCAGGCAGAACTGCCCTCCTTGTTTCCTTTCCTTTAATTGTTCACTCATGCTATTGTGAACTTTTTACAGAAACAAGACCCAGACTTTGCATAGCATCGTTTTATTTTTAAGAAAGATTCTGTTGAATCAACCTTGTCCTTTTTGTTTTCTATCTCCTCTGGTCTTTCACATCCCTTCCCTGAGTGTTGCACTTGCGTAACTCGGCATGAGTTAAGTGAATTCAGTCGAAACTCAGCTCCTTTTGTATATCTCCTTGCAATCTAAGGAAGAGACTTGTTTTAAAAGAATCAGTCTATTAGTTTTGCATTCATGAACAGTGAACTTATCTTACCTGCAGGCACAAAGTGCAGCTTGCTTTCTTCGTGTGGTTGGTCTCTGGTTCATAATATTTATGTGCCATATTTAGGTGCTACCTGATAACAATTGCCAGTATAAATTAAAGTAGCCATGGGCTAGTGAATTTAACGCCCACTGCCTATGGCCCCAAGGGACCACCCCAGAAGTGAAAGACTAGTTGGACCCTGTGGATGTCCCAAACTACATTCCCTTTCACTGGCCCTGCCCCTTACACAAAAGCGCAGGAGGGAATGTTTAAAGGTTGACTCCTGGGGATTTCCTTACGCCAAAGGCATCATTTGATGGGCAGCTGAGGTAGGTTTTGAACTGTATAATACCGCTGGAACTGATGCTAAGCAAGTGGAACAGACCCAAGCTCAGCCCACAGACTTTAATTGCATGATGACTCAGATAATGCTTCTTAAAGTTAGGCTTTTTCTCCTCCTCCCCCCTCCATCCCCTTGAAAAAAATTGTGCTCCGTATTTTTATTTATTTACCAAACCCTACTTGCCAGCATTGGGCCATTTCGAGCTCCACTTAATCCCATTTATATTTTTCTTTCATTTTTATTTCTTTTTTGCTGGGCAGGTGTCTAAAGGTTTATTGGCTGTGAGATGGGGTGGACGTGTAGTGATGAAATTAAACGACTTGGGCCTGAGTTCTCTCTTAAAAGATCTTCAACCTTATAGTGTCACTTGCAATAATACAAAAGTTATATTTGTGCCTCTGTCCTTTGACAGACCTACCTCACTGTTTTCAATGAACTGTCATTTTCTGATGAAAAAAGCAGCATCTTGAAAAATTCCCAGCTTGTTCCCTTCCTGATCAACCTGCCTCAAAAATATGTGTAAGGTGTATGTTTTCTGAAGCCATCCTTTAATCACCTGGAACTCCAGATTCCCCTTCCTGCAGTCAATGGCAATAGCTATTGCATCCATATCGTGACACCTCTGCCCTGGAGATATCATAATATCATCCCGTAACACCTTATAAGTCTTCTGCTTATCATACCTGGACCATTTCTATGGGCCTCCCCCTCTTCTGTAATGGTGCTGGTTTTCCTACCCACCCTCCAACAGGATTCTGGCTTCCCACTAGACTGCTTTTCCTCACACAGCTGGTCTACCTAACAAAATCAAGAAAAGTCATAGCTTTTCCTATGTCCTATGTAAGGAATCGAGTAAAATTTCACCTACTTTCCCATGTCCACATGCTGCTACCCATGACCTTCTTGTCTTTTACACACACTTCTGCAGAACTCTCAGCTCTCCCCCTTGGCGACACTGTGACCAAGCTCATTTGAGGATTTACTCATTAGATGTTGCATGCCAGGAATTTTCATGGGTATGAGTCACCAGAAAACTTTGCAGTTACGGGGTCTGTGACTTGTCAGCAATGAGTACATGGCCTGAGACAGAAGGAGAAGGCTTGAAGCACATCCAGCTCTTTAGATTTAGATTTCAGACTGGTAATCATGCTGGCTCTCTCATCTTGGACAAACTTTTATCTATTCCTAGTAATCACAGTTGAGAGGGGGTGTGTTTCTTCTTTTTATGTAATTTCTCTCTTCTGAGACTGTCAGAGGACACAGACAATTGCACTGGAGCAATTGATATGTTACATGCTGCCAGTCAATAACTGCCCCATCAGTTGCGTATCAGTGGTGGAAAGGTAATGGGTCACGTCAAGAACATTTCTGTCTCTAGCTACTACTACTGTTTAGTATCAGTGGAGGTGTACTGGGATGCAGTAGGAAGAGCAGAACAGTCTCATTTTACAATGAAGAAGTTATGTGACAGCCTCAAAGTATTAAAGAGAAAGCCTAGAATAACAGAAGTAGTATTATAGAAAGACCCAGCAACTACTGAATGTTGTTTGCTAATGGATGTTGATAGAGATATTTAAGGGATGTCAGGGGCCTAGTTCTGGCTTGCTAGGCCTTTTACAAATAGAGTTGTCTGACTGCCCTGGCTGAGAACAGGGAGTATCCAGAATATTTGCTACAAGAGAAATTCAGGTGCTGAAGACAAGTTTTTGCCATTATAGTACTCTCAGGTGATTGAGAGAGGCCTGGGGACAAGCAAGTCTTTCAGATCTTCCTCTCCGCATAGCGGTTTTGAAGGCAACTTGTGGACAGCCTATCTAAGTGAACCTGATGGCCTCCAGACAGCACAAGACCATGTGTCACATACCAGACAGACTCAAGGAAAGCAGTACTTGGCTGGATTTGGGACTGCACTGACAGGTTTGCTGTCTGCTTAGGTAGCTGATCTGGCCCTGATACTGGCCTTGGAGCACTCTTGAGGAGACAGCCCATATGTATTCACCAGGTCCAAATCAGGATTTATGCTGCTCCTTCACAGCTGGGGAGCTACACGTGGCTGATTTTGGTACTTATGACTCAAAAAGAATAGGCTGGGGAGTCTTGGTGACATAAGGAATCCCTGAGGCTATGACCCTATGAAACACCTAATGTCACGTCTGTGCACTGGCTTGTCTCTTCACATGAGATGTGGCTTCAGGTATGTGCGAGCACCTCCAGAATGACGGATATGTGCCACGGTGTTCTTTGGGTTGAACCATGAGTCTTTTGGAGTGGAATCTATCCCATCTGTGTTTTTGTGTGTGTATATATAGATATATATGTAACATGTACTTCTTTTTAAACAGCTTCTTTTAAACAGATCAGAGAGACAATATTTCCAGTGCCCCTGGATGTAAGGAGATAATTCTTTCTGCAGTTAAGTCAGAAATCTCCAAAAGTCATTACATACAGTAATACACTTCTGAAAATTCCAGCACATGCAAAATTTGCTCCTTGCTTTCTTCCCAGAGTGGCTGCTGATCAGATGAGGGGAATAAAAATTTATGTAAAGCACATTCAGACTTGGCTCCCTGCCATCATTTAGTAACGGCTGGCCCTTATGGCAAAAAAAAGGGGGAGGTAATATGAGGCAGCAAAAACTGCAATTTTAAGTGAAATTAAAAGAGGAGGCCCAATGGAACAGATGTCTGGTTTCCCTGCCACTGGAATAACAGCATTTTTGTCTCCTCATCAATGAAAACTTTTTAGATGGAGAAAAGGAAACTATCATGGTACTAAGGACTGAAGGGACCATAAGAGAGAAAATTTATAAATTAAATGAAACGATGATCCACAGGCAGACCTCCTGCCACCAGTGATATTTGCATCTGTATAAGCAAATAGATATGATGGTATGTAAATTAGGAGACAGTAAGTACAAAAGTGGTAAGTTAGCTCTAAAAAATCCAGCAGAAAAATGTGTATTACTCTCTTTTATAGGAATACATGGGAGCCCCATTTGGTTCTTCCACGGTCTATGCAGACATTGTAGAAAGGAATCCCAGCCCACAGAAGATATTAACAGTCAAAAAGGGAGGCGGGAGAAGATGTGCAAGGAGTTATTGATAAAGCACAAATAAAACTCAGCTTTTCTGCCAGGGGCATCTGTAGAGGGCCCCATCACTGTGCACTGGCTTTGGTTTCACAATCAGTTCCAGAGGCACCTCTAAGCACCAGTGTACAGCAGTAGATTTTGTTCAAAGCAGAGAGGAACCCAGGGCCTTTCAAAATCCACCTACATACGATCATTTTGATGAAGAATAAAAAAGCAATCTAGCTGTAATTGAAATAGGGTGTGGTTAGAGCAAACCTCCTCACTGATGCAGGACCTGTGACAGTCAGCAGAGCACCGAGTTGGTAGTGATGAGAAGGGTGCCTGAGGAATGGGAGGGCTGCTCAGAGTATGCAGTAGAGGGGCCAAGGAAGGCTTTTCTCAAGTTGTGTGCTGCTGACAGACTGAAACACAGAAATATGTTCCCCAATAGCCAGCACTTCTGCTCTGTATGTTTGAATGGAAAGGTCTATGGTTGGCAGCCCTGCTCTGATGGACTGCCTTAATTTTAATCATTTGTAGCAGGGAAGCCTTATTCCTCACTCCTATCCCTTAAGGATTGGCCCCTCCAACTGACGGCTCTGCCTGGGGACTCTGTGCGAAGGTGAATATATTTTACTCTGAGTTCATTTGCATCCAGTTGAGTCTGGGTCTCTGCATGTTCAGACTGAAGTCCTGCAGTCAGAGATGTTGATTGGAAGGTTTTATTTCATATCTTAACAGACAACTCTACTGGGCCTATAATCTAGCTAATAGGCTAGTAATCAAAATGTCAGAGACATCAATGGACCTTAGCTGTAGATTGAAGTATTATGGTAGGAGAGAACAAGCATCTACTTGATCTAAGAAAGATCTAAATTAGAGCTGAAAGAAAATAACTTTTTCATGAATGAAAAGTGGACTGGATTATGCCTCAAGGGCAGGACCACATTCAGGAGGTGGCACTGCCCATAAGGAGGCCAGGAAAGGAGCCGTGACTGCTCTGTCTCCACACAAGCAAAAACCCATAATGCCCTTACCACCCCGCACCGCTGCCCAACACCAGCTGCTCTTGAAGAGGGACAAGTCTCCAGCTATGCTACACAAGGGAAAAGTGCCAAAGAAATTTGTTTTAGCCTACCTGCAAGCTCAGCATGTTTCCCTCAAGTTTGCTTTCTTGGGTTAAATTTCAACACTTTTTTGGTGCACTAAAACCTTGGCACTAGCTTTCATCTTCTTCCTGTTGAAATCTTTTTTCCCACTGCAGAGCTCTGTGCCACCTTCTCCTCCTTCCATGCTGTTGTGGAGGTGCTAGGTTGTGAAGCTTAATGCTCCTTGTCTCACAGGACATGCTAACTTCAAACCTCTGCCCTGGTGCTGGTGCAGGCACCCCTGCATTGTAGCAACCCATTGTGGCATCCCATAACTACTCCACGCTCAGTGTACTTCAGAGAGACTTCCAGTCCTCAGGGGTGCTGTACCAAAACATCCTCCTGCAGAGCTTCTCCTACCAGTGTCCTACAGCTGGGAATTGAAAATGGTTTAAAGTTCACTTGCACCCCAAGGAAAGTCTTTGTGTAATGCTGTGCACACAACTAGGGCTTTACGTCCATACATGCACTCATTGGGGCTGAAACCAGTGGGAGATGCAAAGGTTGAGGAGATGAGAAACAAATGTTGTTACGTTACCACCCGGACAAAGGTTCATGATCTCCTCTTGGAAGAGTCTGATTTTCTTCATCTGTACTTTTAGCCTCTGCGTAGTACTTTTTGCATTCTTTCTTCTTAGATTCGTCTGTTGTAATGTTTTTCACAAACTGTGACAACTCAGTTTGTGCTCTGTTTCTGTGTGATTGCTGTCTGCTGTAATATGTTTCTATAATAAGGACATGTAGCTGCTCCGTGTTTGGCACTGCTTTTCCCTTAAAATCTATTAGCAGCAGGAGCAAACCCCAGAACATAGCATTCACATTCTCAGCAGGTCAGAACTGATTTTAATTTTCTTTTTATAGAATCATGTAAAGTGTTGTTTATAGTTCAGTACCTTGTAATCCTTTTTTGTATTTCTTTAATGCTTTTTAAAGGGACTTGCTGATTAAAGGAAAAATAATAATATGGCAATTGCAGCTATCAGTTAGTTTTGGTGTCTTAAGACAGCATTGAGTGTTCCAAAGTCAAAGAATAGCCACTTCACAGCCAGGAATCTGATTTTTCTAAAGGATGCAAATGTCCTCCCAGTTTGAGAGCAGCATTTGAATATCCACATTTTAGACTGGAGTAGGCAAATAAAACAGCCCAGTTCTGCAAGCTTTTGGTTTTAGAGGAAAGTGCATCACTGGGATGGTGCAGCTCTGGCCCTTACCTTTAGTGTGAAGTAATTAAATAACTTGCAATAAAAGGGCTATTTCCTTCTATGAGTATTTTTAACCTCTGCCTGCAAGGTCTATCAGAAAGATGTTAAGATATCTAAACACCTCTAAGTATTTCTCATATTTTAAGTTAATTAAAGCAATTTTAAATACTCTATGGAAGATAAAGCTTTAATACGTAAACACATATTACAGTATACATACTGGGGCAAGTAAACATCTCATTCAGACCATATTTCCTACTGCTTTTGCATGTAAGTGTCACAGTCATCATCATTTAGACTGTATTTACAGAGCACATGGAGAGCAAGACCACCAAATTTGCGTAGGGGAATTTGACCAGGCTTATATTTTTGCTCCATTTGTGCAAGTTAGAAATGGTGTCTTGGCTTTGATTTGTATTTCCTGTTGTTTGTCAGTTTGTGAAGAAACATCCGTGTTATCTGTGTATTGCAGGAAGCCTGCACTCCAGCTGGTCATTATGCCTGTGCTAAAAAAGCTTATAAACATTTTTATTTGCAGCAGTTTCATTTTAAAAAATGTGATACTACTATTTCAGTAATTCTGCAATTTCTTTTTCCTTTACTCATGTAGATCAAAAAGTACTGGCTGCTGCTAAAATTTTTACTTTCTTTGCTCTGTGTTCAATAGTCACTGATTTTTACCAAGGAACTGTGAAATCATTTACAGTTTCCTACCTCTATTCCACAAAAAGATTCCAGATGCATTTATTTTCAGGCTGTTAATTATCCCCAGAGATTTGGCAGATTCATAGAGAAGCTTACAGCATCCCTCACAGTTCACAGTTACTATTTCAGTAATTCTGCAATTTCTTTTTCCTTTACTCATGTAGATCAAAAAGTACTGGCTGCTGCTAAAATTTTTACTTTCTTTGCTCTGTGTTCAATAGTCACTGATTTTTACCAAGGAACTGTGAAATCATTTACAGCAGTTATCTACCAAAAGCTCCTGAGCTTTGTGTTTATGTTGCTTCTATTTTTTTAATACCTCCTATTCCACAAAAAGATTCCAGATGCATTTATTTTCAGGCTGTTAATTATCCCCAGAGATCAGATGTTTGGCTGATTCATAGAGAAACTTACAGCCTTCCTCACAGTCGTGGTTTTTCGAGTAGGAACTAGCTTCCAGATTTCACCTTCTTTCCTCTTATGATCTGATTCTCATTATGAGTAAGGGCTTCATCTCACTTCATTCTTATATGACTGCAAGATTTTCACTGTAGGTAAGGCTGGGATTCTCATTGAGTAAGGGCTTCATCTCACTTCATTCTTATATGACTGCAAGATTTTCACTGTAGGTAAGAGGGATATATATACAGAGAGAAATTTCTATGAAAATATGTTGTTGACTTGACTTCTCTGTAGAATTTTTTAAAATTAGTTTACTTTTTCTTTTAAGGTGGGATGGTACAAAAGTATTGTGATCCTTATAAGTAACTGTAACAATCTTTTTTCAGAGAATTCATTTTAGCAAAGGGCACTGTGATCCTGTTGATAGTAACTCTTGGAAGTGCATAGCTCACAAGATAGAATTTTATAGCCATTACCTAAGAAATTGCAATTTTTTCAACTGTTTGATTTTTTTCCCAGTTTTTCATATTATTTTCAAATATTGCCCAAAGCTGACATTATACCGTTGTTAGAAAAGTAAGCAAGCACGGCATCCTCTTCAAAGGAAATCTGGGGTAAAATGGCTTGTGAGAAGATTGCTGCCTGCACTGAAGGGATTTAGGATGTGTCCTCTGATCAGACCTGTTCTTAAATAACGAGTTTTCAAAGTGATAATCTGCAAAGGGGCATTTGATCATCTGAAAAACATAGTGCTTTGTTCTCAACTTGTACAACACCAGCAATTATGCAGAAAAGCAACATGAAGACTCTGGAGGACACAGTGAGATCCACAGTAGAGCACATGCATTCCATCCCACATGGACAAAATGGGATTACGTCCCTAAACCTCAAAGGGTAATCCCTAAACATCATTGCTCTAATGGCTAGCCTTTTTTATCTGACTTGTTTTTATCTTACTTGCCTTCATTCAGAGGCTTCTGCCCTGCCTATCCATGAGTCAGAATTATTTGTAGTAGGTATATGCAGAATTCCCTACAGTACTGTGTATGTATGCAATTTTTTTAATATCATTTTGCAGGAGGTTTGCTGGTTGGGGGGTTTTTTTCCAAAAAACTGCAACAGACTTTTCAGACTTCAGCAGAACCATGAGCTAATTGCAGGCATATTATTGTTGGTAAGTGATATGGAGCATACTTGGAACATCTCATTCTTCTGTAGGCGGCATAAACAGCTTTTGGTCTGGTGATCATATTCAGAAACTCTCACTTTAAATAAAGGGTGGAGTGCTTTGTGGCAGCTTTGCATTTGTTGTAACAAGAAAAAGACACATAAGCTCTCTCTTTGACACCCAAGACCAGCCGTTTAAATGCTATTGGTGTTTCTTTCTTCATCCAAAGCATTTTTTTCTTGTACATTTTCAAGTACAAAAAAAAAGTAAATTAAGAACAATAGTGTGTCCAGTTCCCAAGGAGTCTCAGAGCTTCTTCTTTGGAGAGTTAGTTTCAATTAAGCAAATCAGAACAAGTTTCACAAGCTCATTCTGGATATAAAAATGGCTGGTATTCTCAGAGGATTATGTTTGCTCACTTTATTCAAACCAGCAACTGGCAAACCTCTGCAAGTTTTCTATTGGCAGTAGGGTTTGGTCCAGCTCTGAATTTGGTGATTGATCATCTGATGCCTCTCCAAATGCTTGCTGCAGTCTCGCTCTTGTCCTCATCTTCAGTCCTTCCGTGGAACAAATCTTGCATCCCACCCACTTCTATCCCTTCAGCTCTGTTCCCTCCCACCCAACCCTTCTTGGCATGAGTTACAGATCTTCTGTGTCATGCTGTCCCTTCCTGCAAGTATCGTCTCCTCAGGAGGGACGAAAGCAAATCTCTGCTCACTAGCCACACTGTCATTAGCTGACTTCCTTGCCCCTCTGGAAATTAAGGCTAGAACGGCCTTGCTTTCAGCATGAGAAGGTTTTAGCCAGGAGAATTGTGACAATCATGCTTTTATGGGCCTCATCCGAAACAATGCGTTTTCCAAGGATTTCAGAATTTCAGCACAGATGTTCAGAAAGGAGTCAGAAAGTTGGATGTCGGGGACACTTTTTATGGTAGCAGTAACATTTTGCCCTCCCTACTTCTATATAAACATTTTTCCTCCAGTAGAGGTTTTTTCACACCCAGACAAATTAAATCTTTATAATACGATGGCAGTTTTTATTTTATACTTTTTGCTTACTCCGTGGGGAGATGACCTTCCCTTGATAATATTTCTGATACTTTTTATTCTGTGTCACAGATGAAAAAATTATGTATCTACTGATGGGTATCAGTCGAAAAAATTACTTTTTTCCAACCTAAAATTGAAACAATTGGACATGTGTGCATTCTACACCCAGAAGAGAAAGCCAAATATTAAATTAATGTATTAACAATGTTTATAGTTTTATTACCCTGTAATTATATCATACCTCCTGATTGTTTTTCTTTTCATCCCAGTCTATAAAATGTAGCTGCCTGAACCTGTTTTGAATGTCTACATTTCTAGCATTAGACCTAGTGATGTTTTGCCAGGTTCAGTGGAAGAAAAGGCAGTTGTAGGGTTGGAATTGTTACTCTGGAGAGTGTCAATGCCCGCCAGCCATCAGAAGGTGAATTAGAGACAGCTGGAGACTTGGTTTAGGCCAATAGCTATGTTTGGCATCCTTTCTGCCAGGCTGAGTGGAAGGAGTAACTAAATGCAGCCTTGAGTAGCGGTGGCTGGAAAGTTACAACAGGGCTAAGTTGTGTAGTTTCAGGGATTTAATGGTACTAGTTGCAAAAACACAGGGAGGAAGGAATTGTTTGTCAACTAAGCCAGCAAAGGAAGCAGTTGTGAGTATGGTCCTCTCAAATGCAGAGCCCTCTGAGCACATTTTTTAACTGAAATTTACTGCTGTTGTTCATTTCTGTTAGATTCAAGGAAACACAACTTTGTATATATCTATATTTTTGTTAAATAAATACCCAGAAAACTGAAAATTATTCATATTATCAGCTCATCTTCCTACTGAAGTAACTCTACAAAAGTCAGCATATTGGCTAACCACTGAAGCCCAAGATGAAACATCCTCATTACTTGATCATAGCAAGAGAGTTCTTCCGATAGTTCGATGACCCACTGTGATGGGCTTGGCTTTGTTCACGCTCGTGGT
Organism: Aptenodytes forsteri; assembly: GCF_000699145.1. NCBI lineage: Eukaryota > Metazoa > Chordata > Aves > Sphenisciformes > Spheniscidae > Aptenodytes > Aptenodytes forsteri. The sequence continues at coordinate 1,361,841 of NW_008795926.1, forward strand.
GCAATGGCTATTTCATCTTAAAACTCTACTTTCAAGCCATGGAAGATCTTTCATTATATTTATTGATTATTTATTAATTTAAAATGCTAACATGCATTTTATTTTTATTTTATGACTGAATTTAAATGTTAATAAATATTAAAATAGAGGTTATGCACTGATTACATTGGACCACTTTCATTAACAGTCTGAGTTCCTTCTATCGATTTTGGACAGCAGCTTCTGCAATGAATGTCCCAAAGAGCTTCATGGAAAACAATGCCATTATCCACATAATTTCATAGAAGCAAGGCAGCATTTTGCCATTGCTACATCTGTCTCCTGCAACTGTCTGTGGGGTGGAAAATGGGAGGGTTTTGGCACCAAAACAATCGTGTGGTAATTTTTAGGAGGAGTAAAAAACAATATTTTCAGTTGACAATAAATGCAGGATAGTTGGGCCAATGAAATAACAGAGAGACACCTCCTCTTTGGAAGGAAAGCTGCAAGGCTTTTAATGATTACTTGTAAGCAAGATTTTGCTTTTATATGCCACCTGACAATCTCTGAAGTTTTTATGGGTAAGTCTTATAACTCATGCTACACAGTTTATAGCAAATGTGCAAAGCATTGTCCCACCATATACACCTGCCTTCAGTGAGGACAACTGCCTCCAAGTGGGCAGTTAAACAGAGCTAGAAGGGAACTATGAATTCTGGTTGTAGTATGACAATCCTGCAGGTGGAGGCTACCTAGCTTTCTGGACTGAATATGATATTAGAAATCCAGTGGTGGGAACTACAGAAAATATGCAAACAGATAACATTCCTCCTCCTCAGCTTCAGCTAATTTTAGATGTTTTCCACACCATGGTTACCAGTTAAGTTTTTCTACTAGTGCTCCTGAAACCACCTCATCATCAGCTGAATTCCATTTTAGGGGAGCTTATGGCTGAATTTAGTGGAAGAGCCTGACTCATTGGAGAATTGGATAGAGTTTTAGTTAAAGACTGGAGAGGGGCGGCCGTCTGATATATTCCCATAAGCCTGAACTGCTGATGCTTAGCTATAGGAGCACTGGCCCAAGCTGTCTGTCAGTTTTGGCTTATTGTAGATCAGAGAGCTCATCCCCACCCTGTTGGCCGTAGAACCATGGCCTCTGACTCTAAGAGCTGAGCCGTGCATTTTTCCTGATGCATTTTTGTAAATTACCCACTTGGCATTTAAGAATGGCTGAAAATAAATGTTGAGCATTGGACAAAACTTCTGTTGAGTGATTTGGCCATGGGTGTAGAGGGGTGGTTAGGAAGGAGTGTCAATAAGCTGATGCGTAAACTGCGTCAGGGGAGGGAGACCACATTTTTCTGCTTCCTTCGCCCCCGGTTCCCCAGATACTCCGTTGGAGGCTCTCTAGCTAGGACACAATGCAGTGCAGTATGAAGATGTGTGTAGCTATTTGTTCTCTGCAGAAGACTCAGCTCTGACCTTCACATGAACAGCAGAGATGCACAGGTTTTAAGGTAAAATTTCCACTGCTACCTGTGGGAATTTTACCATGAAAAAGAGTACAGGTCTGGGCCCGGCATGTGAGACTGGTCTGTGTTTGCCAGGGGTTTTGTTGACACTGAAGTTCCTAAAGAGAGATAATCATTATGATGGCCAATTGATACTTAACAGTGTCCTGTCTGGGCTTGCCTGCATGTATGATTCACTTGAAATGCTTTTTGCTTTGAGTCAATCATATGGCTTCTGGCACTGGAATTTTTAGCAGAGACATTTGCTGATTTTGAAATCTTTTGAACATGCAAACAATGCATTAATTTTTGGGGGTGCAAACATAGTCTTGGCTTCCTGTTCTGGTGCAATTTGGGCACTGTCTTCTTGAAGGTGTTTTTCTTCAGTCCTTGATCCTATGTGTAATGGACTTGGGACCAAACATAACTTTAAATGATGCAGCTCAGGGCTGTCGTTCAGGAAGCAGCTGCTGCCTTGGCACCTCTACCCTTCTTCTGACTGTGCTGACAGTCATTACTGTGGAATTTCCTCTCTTTCCTCTCTTGCACACGTAATTCTTGACCTCAGATCCAGCCACACATTTTGCATGGGAGTGATCATATTTGCTCCCATTGGACTATTCACATGCTTAAAGAAATGCATGTGGTAAGGGCTTTGAGTCCTCGAGACATGAAATCCTCATACTAAGATAGCTACATTACATTACCAATCAGAACAACTTGAAAGCTGCCAAGCAATGTGACTGATGTACCATTAGTTGTGATTTTCAAAGCACTGAATTTAGAGAGATTTCTTCCCTGAAAATTAAACAGAGCATTAAGAGAATAATGTGGGCAGACTTCACTAGACAATTGGGATATTAGGCATTCTGGTTGATCCTTTGATCCACCTTTCAATTGCCATGTTAAATAGAATTTATGCTGAGTACAAACATGTGAGATCTCCTACCTATTCCTTTGCTGTTTCAGCAAGTGCATATGTCTTTCTCCCATATATCCGACAATTTCAGTTCCTCCTGTGTCAAAGTTTGGAATGATTGCTCATTTAGTAGGTTGGTTTGCAGGACTGTAGTCATAAATTACTTATTGTCAGATCTAATATATTAAGGACAAGAAAATGAAGTGTTATTTAGGTATAAAGTGTATATGTAGGAGGGGGGATAATTCTGGTATTTTCTTTTTTCCAAAACCTAAAAAAACAATTTTCATACATGTTTATGCATTAAAATGAATGGGTGAATTAGCATGAATGAAATACAGTATTTATAAACTAATTATAAATGACTTCTATTGCAATCCAATTTTTTAAAATAATTTCCCCTTTGTGGTATAACAAGCAGGAAAGAATCTGCCTTTCAATCTTACATTCAGAATGTAATTCTAGGTCCCGATCTTTGAAAATGTTTGCTCATGGGTTTTTACTCATGCAAAAGTCCCACTTGAAATTAGTAAGCCTTTAAATGACTGAGGATTTTCCGCAGATGTACAGATTTGTAGGACTGAAACTTTACTGTGTCCCAGTTGAAAAACAGAACAAAACTTTTTGAGACCAGTTTGCCCTATATCAAAGGACTGGATAAAATCACTTCTCCGTAAATGAAGAGGTGTCTCTACGGTCATTAACTAGTTTTAAAAAAAGTATTTTGAGAGAGGGTGAAGAAGGAAATAATCACAAAACAAAGCTTATTATTAATCTTTATTGGGAAATGATTACATTACTTTGGACCCACAGCTTAATTTTCATTGCTTTAATCCTTAGACTGGAATTCTCAGAAGGGGAAAGCTTTAGTAATATTTCCTTTTTACTTTGTTTGAATTGATTTTGTTTCACTGGTTTGGTAAAACAAAGAGCATGAACAAGGAGTGTTTCTCCCTGTTAGATGCTAAAATACACAAGTATATTGTCTTTATGCATTCAGATCCTGAGCCTAAATTAACTGAAGCCTATGGCAAGATTCACATTTTCTTGACTGGATTTTTCTCAGATTTATCACTGGAGTACAGATTTGCATTTCAGAAATCTAGCAAATTATGTGAATGAAGCCCAAGTTGTGCTGCTGTAACTGTAGTGGTCCTTAGTGCACCCCCAGAATCTCCCCAAAGAAAAAAGTTTAAGATGCAGTGACAGAAACGTAAAGCTGAAAGTCCTTACAAGAGACAGCTTGTGTAAATTGCTGTTAAAAAACCTCTATGGTAAGTGATTGTTCACTGCCTTGGAAAGCCTGTTTGATTGTTTCCACCAGCACATTTTTTTTTCTAATGTTTCATCCAGATTTTTTTGCTGCTAATTAAGTTAATCTCTTCTTTCCTGGGCATGGAGAGCAATTGATCACTTCAGTAAAATCTTTTTTACATAGCCTCCCATCTCTGTCTTTTTATATCCAAGTTAAACATATCCACTCATGTCACTTTTCACTCTATAGAACATGTTTCCTCAGTCTGTTATCATTCTTGTTTTCTGAGTGCTTTGCAATTAATCTGTCTTAAAAAGTCAGATCCAAGAAAGCAACTGTAATGAATGTTACAATAATTAGCTCCCAAGTCTGCTATATACCACTCCTCTGAATAACATGCCAGGATAAGTTCCTTTTTCCTGATTCTTTCTAAGGAGCTTATACTGTGCCCTATCTCGTTCTGTATCTGCCAGTTTTCCTGAACAAATGCTTAATATATTGGTCTACTTCAACCAAACTTGACAGAAGAATGCATGAGGATCCATAGTTCTTATGAGTTTTGTGAAAATCAATGGCTGGGCAGGTAACAGAGAGCTCAGGTACCCTCCTAGAGATACCTGACTGGCTGGGGGGTTGGCGTGTATGTCCTGTCCACTCTGTCATTACAATTCACATCTAGCTTCCTCTTGCCTAGGCATGCAAGGCAGAAAAGGGAGCATAAAGAGAGGGATTTCAAAAACGTGGGAGTGTACTGTAAGTATTTTTGGGGGAAGATGAAACTCAGGAGGGAGTAGCTGCAGCTGTTGGTTTGGAAGAGAATAAATGCAATTTCACATTTCATTAGTTCCACAATTGACAGTGATTTGGAGAGGATTTTTGTTTAGTTTGATTTGTTTTGCTTGTGGTTGGCTAGTTAGTTTGTTTGTTTGTTTGTTTGTTTGTTTGTTTGTTGTCAAAAGCTTTGACCTGCTGGCTAATTTTCCGATTGTCATCCACTGTAATCCCTATATGGTTTCCTTCAATTATACTACTGGACTGCCTGGTGTTTTATGTCCTCTTCCTAAGTGCAATTTGCACTTCAAAGAACATACTCTCAAGAAAAAAAAGTTTGGGGGGATCACATTAGTTACTGAAATGCAGCATTTAGATGCACTCACTGGGAAGTGTTAGTTACTGTACACTATAGGACAGAAAAGAAGAATGTTGCAAAAAAATGTTTTCCTATACCCTCACTTCACCGTATTTATTCCTGAAGGACATCTCGACATCCTTTCTGATGAATTTACTG
>NW_008795926.1:1366810-1405598 GCF_000699145.1 Aptenodytes forsteri
ATTTTTATATTTTATATTTTTATATTCAGTAATATACTGAATTTACTTTGACCGTGCTTTTACAAAGTTTTTATCAAAATATATAGCATACACCTTCCTCACACACTCACCCGAAAAGCTATGTTTACTGCATGAAAGCTCCTCTGTAATACGAATAGATTAGGTCAGTCTGCTGAGACTCCTGTTGCCCTGAGGAGTGGAACAAGCTGAGCAGGGAGAGAGACCAATGATATTCTCACTACTGTTACAATGATCCCCTTTAACTCCAAGGCTACCCGTGCACTTGGCACGCTGCTGAAAAGAGTTTTATTCCGTTGCCTGGGAGGGATGTGTTGTTTGGGTAGAGAATTTCAGCCTGCAGAACTCAATACTTCCAAAAGAGCAGGGATAATTCAAGTGTTAACAGCAAAAAAGACTATGAAGTAGACAAAAGTCAACTATTGCAATAATATCACAGTTTAGTTGTTTAGGCTTGATATAAATTAACTGCTCTTTCTTGTTGCCTGTACTCTTCTTCCTTTTCCACTCTTACCAATCTGATGCTGTACTCATAATTCAGAGAAACTATAATAAGATAAATATGACAAATTCCAACTGTAAATATTAGCATGTGCAAATGCTGTACACAGCTGCAATATTTGCATTTACAGTGCTTATAAAATATGCCAGAGTAGACGAAAGGTGCACAGTTGTTCTATTCATGGCTTAATTTTCGAATTATAACAGAATGTTTATTTGGTTTTTGATGAGCTATGCTGTAGAAAATTAAAGCCTTTCCCTAAATGCTGGCAGGCAAGAAATCAGTTGAAGAGCAATAGAAACATTATTTTTTTGGTATTACTTGAAACAGTCCATTTGATTATATGAATTGCTCAGTGTGGTGGGAAAATAGCTGCACTTTTAACTTTTTTTTAATGTCAGAGATTAATTTGAAGCATGTTAAATTGTCAAAGGCAAAACTCCTGTTGCTTTTAAAAGAATGGGCATTGGTCTGAAAAGCTCATTTTGAAACCAGGCATCATTGCACATCCTGTCTACGTTGAGGATGAAATTGGGAGGATGTGAACTGAGAGAGGTACCCAGTGCTGAAAACTAGGTCTTGCACATGTGCAGTGTCACAATAATTCACAGGATTTTCACTTTGCTTATTGGTTATGGTGGACAGAAGTGCAGTAAGAATATGTGATCGTCTAAGACTCATGTAAGTCATCAAAACAGATATTAATGTTTTGGAAATAAGTAGAGCGGGTGTGCTGAACATTTCTCCTAGGTTGAATTTCCTCTTGAGCACAGAATCACGAGGATGAGAATGTTCCCTCTCCTTTATATAAGCACGTGCACACATGCATGCATGTGTATGTATATATATGTATAAATTATCTATTGACATTATTCAAAATTCAGACACAGCAGGGAGACACTGTAAAGCTGGGACAGAAACATTCGTGCAGCCACAGTTTGAAGTCTAGAACTGCCTGCTTAACATTACATAGGGTTTTACCTGATGAACACAGCCCCTCAAGTATGAATGTAGCAAAACCAGGCTCGAAGATTTCCCTAACATGAAAAGTCTCACACATTCCCTGGGCATGCTCAATGAGCATTTAAAAACTAAGAAACCAGCATGCTAGTTCAGTGCTGAAATAATGCTGAGAGCCTGTTTCACACTGATAAAAATTTCATACAAATTATCTTGCTTTCAGTGTACTTGTCACTGCAGTCTCTGCTCCTCTGTATTTGGCCATTTTTAGAGGGAACTGAATTGATTTTAGGTCAGAGGTTTCTCAGGACGCATATATGGTGCTGGCTGTCCACTGTATTTCTAGATACCAATTTAAATAAAAGCACTAAAAATAGATTTATGGTAAGACACTTCTTTATAAGCTATTATATCAGCATTTGTGTGAATAGGGAAAGGAAAGAGGGGGAGCCTATATGTTTCTGGGCTTCTGTGTATGTACCAAACAGAAATATGCGCATGCAAACATATATATTTATATATAAGCATACATAAAATAGCAAAAGTGAAGGCTGGACTATAAAGCTCAATAAAATGTTGATGACTATGAAAAATAAGTGTGTCTCTTCCTTGAAGTGAGACGGACTTATGAACTTTGTGGGCTGCAAAACCACTTTTTGTCATTTTGGGGTCCTCCCATGTAGTAGTGTCTGAAGCTTTGAAAGATTCATTTCACTTCTTCTCCTTCCCATTGCTTCTCTGGTCTCACACAGTGCTCAGAGGCACTTTGCAAAGAAAAATGCAGCATATAAAGCTTCAAACAGATGAATAGAGTTTGGAGTGGCAAAAGGAACCGCAGTGTGAGCAGAGTGGTGCAGGCTGCTCTTCAGGGGCAGGCTGTGGCTCCGTCAGACCCTCCTTGCCGGTGTCTGGTACAGAAACGACCGTTCCCAGCTTGTATACGTTGTCTGCAGTTGTGCATGTAAAGTTACAGCTCGGCATGCCTCAGAGCCACCGCAGGCTGTGAGGTTTGGAGGAGTGGTATCCAAGATTAAATTGTTCCTGCCTGTCTTTGGGAGTCTAGTTCTGCTCCCAGACTCTTTCTTGATTCTGGTCCACGTTTTGTCCCCCAGTGAGCTGTAGGTTGGAGCCTGTGTTTTTTGCCCAGTAACAGGTTGTGGTGTGAATTTGTTGGCTGTGTTTTCTCTGAAGTGCCACAGCTGATCCTCCTTTGCTTCTTCCATGTATGCCAGTGTCCTTATAAATTTGGTATATTTGAAGCAGTTGATTCTGTTCTTCTCCCTTCTTATCCCAAATTCAGGACACTGGATCCTGGAAGAAGTTTGTTTAGATCGGGTTTTTGTTGGATTTTTTTTTCTTTATTTGTTGCGTTCTTTGTATAGATTATTCAGACTTACACACAGCAATGCAGACGTGTGAATGCACTTATAGGGGAGATCAAAGGCTTTGCAAAAATAATTGCATCCTCTTCTTTCCTGACATACTTAGAATATTTTTTCATTTGCACACTAGGTCCCCCTTATTTCCCCGTTTTCCAATAGCATAGGAAGTACAGCATTTATTATTTTATATCCTTTGTTGTAATGAAAGAGAGTGTTCCTGTGTAGGAGTAAAGGTGGTCTGCTGAGCAGTCACTGGATATTGTTTGGTTTGACAGATCTCCCATAATTGTCCATAAGGCTATGCAATACTGTGATTCAACTTCATATTCCCGCTCTAATGTAACATTTTAAGGCATATTTCCTCTCATCTGATAAGTAGGTACATGGTAAGCAAGCTAGTCATTTTATTTGAAAAAAGAATCAAAAGACATACAATTGCAGTGCATGAGTCTACCACCCCTTTACACTAAAACCGGGTTGTTTGGATGAGTAAGAATGACTCATGAGAGCTTACTAATGCTTGAAAAAACTGACATTAAATTTAACCTAAATTTTAAGCAATATTAACAGACATTTCAGAAGTAACTTAAGTTGCTATGGGATCCTTTATAAAAGAAGTCATGGCATGTAATGTCTGGGACTGTCTTAGATCTGGGTTACACAACTTGCTTAGGTGTTTTTCTTCCCTCCTATTTATAAATTGTTCGTGGCGTAAGATGCAAAAGTTCCTGCAAAATCTTTGCACTTTCTTGGGGAGCTTATTCACACTTTCTCATTACTCTGTGTGAGTGAATATAATGTGACATACACATAATGGTGTTTACATAGCCCACTGTGACATCACCATCTTATTTCATTTTTCAGTGAAATTCTATGGAAGCTTGAAATGGAAATGTGCTTTCTTTAATAAATTATTTTTATCATGTATGATTGTATCTCATGTGGCTTTTGAAGACTTCTATGTCAATGGATTAGTTCTTCTTTCTCAACTATTACATTTTTTCTTAGGCATTGAAACAATTTTTTAAAAATGAAGGAGGACATTTTGACTGCCTTGTGATTATGGCCTATTTCGGGACAGAACAAAAACAACACAATACAAATTAAAAAATACAAGACTGAAAAAATTGTGAACAACATACTTGTATGTCTGCTTGAAAAAAAAAAAGGGGGGGGGTTATTTGAATCAGTCCTAAAACCATAAATCAGGAGGAATATTACAGAAAGATGAGTTTTGACATGCAAAGTGTAAGCCCCAGGAACCACACTTTTGTTTTAGGGAATGTAAGGAAAATAACTCTTTAATTTCTGAAGCAAAACATTTAGAGGCTTGTACTTTATCTCTTAGCTTCCTACTAGTATCTTGCCAGCCAACTTCCCTGTTGGCTTCAACTGAGAGATTTGCAAAAGAATCAATAACATGAAGTGAAAGTGGTTTCTGTAACTAGGAGTGCATAATTTATAAACAATGCTTTATTAGTAAGCAGTAGTTAGAGAAGCACAGGCTAATATCAATCCTGTTTGAAGTCAGTAAGATTTCTCTCTGATGTTAGTCAATACATAACAGGATCAGGCCCTTTGGAGCACAGTGCTTTGATGCTGCACAGATTTGTCTTTGAGACTGTTTCTACATAACAATAATTAAAAATCAGAATAGCAAACTTCCCTCCAGTTAAGTAAAATGTACCGTATATACATGTTCTGAAACAGCAACACATGGGTTAGAATTCCATAAATATTATGCTAACATGAAAAGGAAATAATTTCTTCTTATACTGTTACAGATTTTTCCACTGGATTCTGGAAAGAAAATTTATAACACACCTCTGCCCAGGCATGCATTCAGAAAGGTGATTTTCAACAAGGCAAAGAATTATCTCTTCTCCTTCATGAGTGAATTTGCTTTGCCCTCACTAGGGACAGCAAAACTTCAAGACTCTGAAATTTCATGCATGAGACATTTCCAGGACCAAGATTCTCATCTTTGCAAAGAGGTTTTACGTAAACATCAAAGCCTGAAAAAAGCAATTTGCATTCAACCTTACAAGATCATTACTGTTAAGCATGACTCAAAAACATACAAAGATGGGGAGAGCTGGTTTTGAAAAATTTCAGAATCAACTAAAAAAGTTTTCTGGGTTTACCAAGCCTGGTTCTGCCAAAATGTGCATTCTGGACAATTAAAAAATAGATAGGTATACTGTGGAGGTGATTGAGAACGAGGGTGTTTTTTGTTTGTATATGACATTTTAAGAAATTACGATAGTATTGTACTTAAGACATCAAACATATGACTTGAGCTGATGTAAGAATCTCAAATCTGGTAGTAGGGAGATAATTTGTACCATCATATCTCAGTCCAATAGCGCATTTAAGCACATCCTTGCTCTTAGCATGTGCAGAACTGCATGCAGTACATACTTGCACATTCGTTTGGCTCTGTAGCTTTTACTGTTCTTTCCTTAAAGGAATTTGCAGCTGCTCATCACAAAGCATTGTGCACTAATACGGACAAGAGGCTATTCCAGGCTAAGTCTTGCCCTCTTCTTATTTGCACACTGCCAACAAGAACAAAGTTTGCCATGAAGATGGTTGGAGGAAAACTTGATTATCACCATAGGTTTTAAAATGCTCAATAGTCACTAGGTTCCCAGGCAACAACACACCTACTGGTAAAAATCCTATTAAAAACTATTCAATAGAAATCCAGACAAATGAAATCTAAAGACGTCAATTTAGCGTCTAGTGCCCAAGGCGCTCTCAACGAGTTTTAAAAAACTTTTAGCCAAAAATGGAAGACTCTTTTTTTTCTTTTCCCCCTTTTTCTCTCTCCCTGGTCACAGGGAACTGATGGCCACAAGAGACTTCCTGTGAGCCTGTCCCTGGGTGTGCATCAGATGCCTTCAGCTGAAGGCCGGGTGAAGTGGTGGACATTTTTGGTCTCCAGCATGCTTGGCAGCCCAACTTGGGGATTGCTGTTCGCAGCGGCAGGGAACATGCCAGGTTTCACAGGTCCATACTTGCAGGAGGAGCGCTAGACCTGCGAGGCAGCACCCTGCCATCCAGCTCCTGGCTGGCACCCGAGTGCTGTGAGTAATCCTTTGGCGGGGGACACATTCCAGCTGAAGGGAGCCATCTCTCATCCCTTGGGCCCTGAGCAAAACCCAAAATGAGCAGCTGTTTCCATGGGAAGAATTAGGGACTCACCAGGCACATGAGGCTCTCAAGACCAGTTCTTCTGGAGGTTTTTGAGGAGCAGTGGTACCACATATGCTTAGGTAGGATGGGAGGAATTCCTCTCGGATGACGGAACCAGGACTGCAGATCTGCTGGCCCCTCTCTGCTTGCTGGACCCTGAGCTGATTTCAACTCCCAGCTGGGTGTAAAAGGCATGTTCCCATTTCTCCTTGGCATTAGCTCGACAGCACAGAAGTGTAGACAGCTATGCTAAGTCCAAGATGGTGGGAAAACCAGCTTTCTGGTGCTCACCAGCAATGTCACCTTGGTGGTCTGTGGGCAAGGTGGATGGCCAAGGGCAGGGTCAGCAGTGGTCATAGTGCCCCTGCATCACCCACAGCCAAGCCCAACACCTGAGAGGTACGTGGGGCAAACCTCAGGGCTGCGGGTGTATCAGGCAGGGCTCAAAAGGTGAGCAGGCAGTTCAGCCATGCCATCACTCATCCTTACGCCTGCAAGCAAAACTAATTTTCCACGTATTCTTTATTCTACTGCCAGTCCTCTGAATCACCATGACCTTCCCTGCTTCCCCCTCACTTGTACACACACCTAGCTTGCACGATGTTTTTTAAAAGACAAAAAAAAAATCAAAGTTTGCTGCCTACAGATGTTTTGGGATATTCCTTGTATAACTCTGCCTTTGCCTTCTTCATTGGGCAAGGCACACGGTACAACAGAAACAAAAACATGTGATGTTTTTCCTGACCTTTATGCTAATAGCTTCATACTCACCGGCAGGAATAATTTCAAAATACCAGGAAAGCAATTAAAAGAAAAAAAACAAACTTGACATGCAATAAATAATTTAACACCTCACCCTAACGCAACCTGCAACATCTTTCAGTCACATTATGGATGTATACTCATCAGTTTTTGTGGTGTTTTGCATAAATTGCATTAGTAGGAACAGAGTGATATTAAAACACACATATATACACAATTTTCTGGCTTTTCAGTTCATTATGAAATACTTCACCTCTGGGCAGATGACTAATATGCTATTAAACTTCTCTATCCTTGAGTTGTGTCATAGCCAAAAAAGGGGTGCAGTCACTCACAATCTTTATTAAATGAACTGAACACACCCACCTAGGGAAAATGCTGTTGTATGACTTTAGTGTCCTACGGCAGCGTTAACATGCTTTTGGGTCATTTAGCTCCATGTTGTGGAGTTACAATAATAACTTCGTAGTGAAAACTGGGGGAAATTTCCATTATAACCCTGTGCTGAGTAGTTTGGGAGGCATTACCCGGAAGTTCTAAATTTCCGATTAGCAGAAGGAAAACTTTGACTGCATGTTGGATTGTGGCAGCTCGTATTTGGACATGGGGCTGCCCTACAGTCCAGTCCAGTTGACAGTTGTTCACTGTCATAAAAAAGTAGTTGCTTTTGTTCAGTAATAAAAGGGAGGTGTGGACAGTTATATCCCAATGCTAGCCAAAATTGGGTGATCCTAGTTCAGATCCTCTCTCTGCCAAAGACCCCTCATACAATTTTCCTTATTTTCCTGAATCTTTGGTTTCTTATATGTAAACCAGTATAATAAAACCACTTTTTTGCTGCTCCAGCTTGCGACAGGTTGTGTGAGCCTGATCTGCAGAGGCTGGCGTGGTGCCCTCTCCAGCGTACCAGGGCTGTGCCTGGAAGTGGGGAGTTTGATTGCCACTGAGGTGTTGAGGTGCTGCGCACTGCAGCTAATTCCTCTGACATTGCTGCTTAATCGAGGGATATAACCAATGCTGAGTGTTTAGTGTAGCAGGTCGCTGCTGCAAACTGTGGAGTTTGTGTATCAGGGGATACAGTGAACTCTAGTAAACCATTTGCATGGAGCAATATAATTCTGAATAAATTTTTAGTTTCAGTTTTTCTGTTATAAGATTGTAATCTTCTTATGGATTAATCTTTAATAGAATAGAAATTAAACTTGAATCATTTCCTGTTGATTGTATTATTAATTCTGTCTAGAACTAGACATAAACTCCTTTTTTTTCTTTTAAACCAAAATGTTCAGGAAGAGGCGAAAACATGCAACCATTGTGAAGGGTGAATAGCACATCCAAACGGCTTATATAATACACAATATGTCAGGAAACCTTTTGTGAATATAACTTAGACCCGAACCAGCTTATTTTCAAGGGGGGGATAGGAGACATTTCACCTTTCTGTCCATTAAAATTTCTCTATAAAATACTAGATGAATTAAGCTAATAATTTCAACAGGAAGCAGTTTTCCTTGGTAACTTGGGTTTAAGAAATTTGTCACTGTAACTTCTTTGTCTACCCTTAAAGCTGGCCCTACTAAATATTGCATGAGAGTGACTCAAAGGCATTTAGAAGAACACAACCCTAATTACTCATACAGGACCAAACTTGACAGAAGATTTGGGATGTTGTTCTGGCAGTAGCTGACAGTGACGACACTGACAATAAACTCACCTCATGAACAAACCCATTCAGTGTATTGTTATGAATGGAGAATCATCTGATTTGCTTGTGTTTAGGGATATATTTTTGTTTGGGTAGGAAAATTATTTTTAAATTAAAGCAGCAATATTCAGGAAGTTTTTTCTAATGTTCATGGTTTTTTTCCAAGCTTGCACTTCTTGAAATGAACTTAGAATACTGTAGGCATTTTATTTTGTAAATTAAGCTGTTACTAGTCCTCTCATTGGAGCATATTCTAGTGATAATGCTGTAAATTCTAGGAATTCCAGTAAATCCTAGTTATTCTAGCAACTGTAATGACACAACGGTGTAAATTCTAGTAATTCTAAGAAATGTCTATTGCAGTAAGAGAACAATATGGAAGCTAAATTTTAAATCTTTCCAAGAAAGAAAAAGCAAAACCTATTTATTTCTCTGAATAACTTCATAAGTAAGAACTCCTTCCTTTACCCTTACTTATTTTGTACATTGTATTACTATGGAAGTACCTGAATTGAAAGCAATTTGATAAACTATTACTCAGCATGAATAAAGAAAAAACTATCAGGATGATAATGAATCAAGGGCCTTTTTTTTATTGCTTTTCAGGATGCATATTTATTGTGAATGCCTCAGCTTTACGACTCTGATCTTTAGCCTTATAGTGCTGTGCAATAGATCCTGAATCTTCTGTGCAACAACATTTCTCATTTAATTCCTGGGACATAAATTGCCTAATGTTGATCTTTAAAGAACTTTAAAGGTGTCTAAACACTTAATTATTTATTGTGCCTCAGCTTTACGACTCTGATCTTTAGCCTTATAGTGCTGTGCAATAGATCCTGAATCTTCTGTGCAACAACATTTCTCATTTAATTCCTGGGACATAAATTGCCTAATGTTGATCTTTAAAGAACTTTAAAGGTGTCTAAACACTTAATGGAAAAGATAAAGCAATATGACTGTGATCAGAATTCCACTGAGATAAATGTGCTTAGATTGCCACAGCTATTCTGCTAATGAAAGGCAAAACCCATCTTTATCTCGTTATGATTGTCACCACAGTAAAGGTTCTTACCGTGTAACTATTTTAATTCATTTTTCTGTTTTTCTATAACTTGCAGCTTTAATCAAAATAGATACAATCAGAAAAAAAACCACCATGTGGACCAAAACAAAGTAAATATTTCAAACCCTTTTTTGTGAAAATCACTTGGTCTTAAGGGTTGTTAGTACAGCTAAGGGATTAAAAATTAGGGTCCTATGTGCTAACTGTTATTTCATAAAGCCAGGCTAAAGGAGTTAGCTGCACAGGAGTGCAGCCATACAATGGTATGGTTATTATTAAAATTTAAAAAAATGAACAACTCATAAGCACATTAGCAAAAAGATGAATAATTTAGACGTCAAGCTGACACATACTGGTCTAACTTCCTTCCTCCATAAAATTCATAAGTCTATACAGGTCTTATAGTGTGATTCAGATCTCATAATTTAATGAAACAAACTTAATCAGAGGTGTTCATTAAATAACAATTCCGATACAGAGATAATTTAGAATGACTAATTAAAGGCCTACTTTCTTTTCCTCTATCATTCTGTGAAAAGTTCTACAAAGGTGTAATTTGCTAATTAAATCATGAGATCCGAATCAATGTTTCAGGCACTTAATTGCTCAGTGTTGTGCTCTTCTCTAAGAAATCATGGAAATTTCCATGAGAATTGAGGATGTACCTTCTTTTTATTACTTTTTTTAACTATCTTTTCAGTTAAGATGTTGATAACATCTTTTTCTTTACAGTCTTATAAAGAAATGGAGTAAAACCAGGAAAGCCTTTGAATTTGGAATATATTGAAATTGGATGTGCTTGAAGTTGTGCATTTGTGAGCATCTCTCAGGAGCAAGCTGGTCTTTAGGTAAAGTATGGTAAAACACTTAAGTGCACGCTTATTTCTGTCCCTGTTCATCAAAGGACAGAAGCACATATTCTGCTTGAAGGATGTATTTCTGTAATTTTGTACAACTAATTTTTTCTTTGTTTTCCTCTCCTTCCCTCCTTGTTTCTAGGTGTAAAATTAATGCCTTAAAAATTAGCAAAAACTCAGCGTAGACTTTTTCCTCGTTCCTTCCTGATATAGATAGTTTCTGCAACCATGTCAAGAATGAAATATGATTTCATATTGGGTGCTGGTGTGAATGGAGGTGGCTACTGTCTATCTTTGAGAAGTTCCATCATCAAAAGATTAGATGATAACTTGAGAGGTTAAAAATGCTGAATACATTAAACATCTTTTCAGTTACAAATATAGAATTTGTCTTTGGAAAATGTTAGTTTTTAAATCAGGTTCCAGCACTGTCCTGAATTTCCAGGTAGTATACTAATTTCCATGTGGGGGATGACCGCATGGTAAGAACCAATACCAAAACTCCTTCTAAAGTATTCAAGGCTGCAAATCAGGCTGAGTGCAGCACATAATTCTTAATAATAAGGACAATGATAAACTGGAAACATACATTCTTGTAAAAAAAACATAACACTATTTTTAGAACATTTTTTAAGGGGTTTCATTCAGGCTTTCTAGTTTACTTAAGAACAGGGCTGGATTCCTTGCTTAAACGGTATAAGTTTCCTGGGTTTAATTCACTGTTTTTCTGTTTGATTGTTGCAATCTTTTGCAGGTTTCTAGCATTATTATCATTACAGAAAATAAACAATTCTGACAGATCTTATGTGACATATCTTTTATGACACCACTGGAGTATTAATAAGAGAAAAAAATCAATGGGGCTCACATTTGAACTAAAGTTGTATTTTTATTACAGAATTTTTTTACATGTCCAAATGCAAACCAGTTTGCTGTCTGCTGGTTCCTACCATCCTGTTTCCCAGTTAGCAAATAAAAAAGCTAAGAACAAGTGGCACAGAGGCTATACCATTTCTGTCCTTTCCCAGAAACTTCCTCTTTGCTTTCATGCTCTGTCTTCGTAGTTCCTTTGTCTGATTTGTGATTGACTCTTTGTACACTCTGGGTTTTCAGAAATCATGTAGGTAGCCACAGTTTGAGTTTAACACGTCCTTAGAAATGTGACTAGCAATTCAGTTGTATTTATTTAGCTTCCAGTTGGTAGCATGCTCCTCGATGAGTCCCTGAACACTGGCTAAGCAGTCTTTATTTTTATAAATACTTGTGAAGAAATGTTGGGTTCTTTTTTATGGGGTATAATGTAATCTGAATTAAAAACAAAGAAACAAACAAACAGGGTCTAGAGTAAGTGCTTGAAATGCTTAAAAGCCCACCTTTTCCATGGGGACTTCAGTGAGTTAACCTTTTCCCAGCAGTGGTATTTCAGTTCTGTGTGAGGGTGTTTCTGCAGATTTTCCCGTTTTCAGAGGCAATACTGCTATGGGCTGCAGGGGTTCAAGGCTGACAGATCCTCAGCCTTGCAGCTGTTTGGGTGCTGTGTTGATTTGCACACCCTGTCCCACAGCTCAGAGACATTTAGCACCTACCCATCACAACTATGTTAGGCCAGGGTTATTAACCCTATTTCTCTAGTCTGGAGAGAAGTTAAAGTCAGCATTTTCATACCTGTGTTTCTGCACTGTATTGGGGCAGCTCTTACCTGGCTGCTCTAACATGTCTCGGTGGCATCGGTGATCACCTGAAGCTAGGGATTGATGGGTTAGCAGTGCCTGGATATACCTCTCCTCCATGCCTGTTCTCCTGGCAGTCTAAACCTGTGGTTGCAAAGCTGAATTAAGCGTGGTGTGGAGACATTAGACTGGAAACCCACAAAACTGGGATGTCTTCCAATAGTCATTCTGACAGCTTTACAGCTTTGCACTCTCTTTATGCTTCTTAGTTAGAGGTAAAGGTCATGGACAAAAACTGAATGAGTTGTTTTTGTGACGTCTCAATGTCTCCATTACCTTTACAAGAGAGGTGACGTGAAAACGTGCTAACAAGAAGTCATTAAGATATTGCCATCATGAAAAATCCCAAGAACCTTGAGTCATGACAGAATGATGAGTATACAAGGCTCTGCATAAGACAAACCACTTTAGTACCCATTTGCAAAAGTATCTTGTCTGAAAATGTTTAAGCATGGTACCATGCCTTGAAAAAAAAACCTCTCCCAACTATCTCTGAAATTACTAGGGTTAATATGAAGATAGCAGGATTAGCTATATCAAACCATCTCCTGTTTTGTATGAACAGTGATAAACTCCTAAGTACTACTTGAGAACCACCTTTATGAGACATGACCTGACCAGACTTGCTCTTCTATTGTAGCTCAAGATTAAAGCATTTCTTACCACCACATTTTTTTAACTAATCCTCTCTCTGGCTGACTCATAACAGCTGTTAAATAACTAGATATTTAGCTAAAGATGAACCGAACCTATAAATTTAAACATGTGATATAATAACGAACTCCTTTATGCATAGCAAACTGCTTCTGTCATGATTTGAATGCTTTATGCTGACCTCACTATCTGCATCTGATTGAACTGATCTAATGTTATAGTTGACAAAAGATGATAACAATGGTGAGTAGATATTTCTGATGCATCATGAAGGAGGACAGAGACCACATAGGAGTTCAAGGCATTGTGTGGGAGAGGATGGAAAGGTTGACATAATGTTTTTGAAACATTTGAAAGGTTGGTTGGAGTTTATTCCTGAGTGTTTCAATAGCAGCACATGCAAAAGTTCACATGCCTTGATTTTACTTATTTTCTTTACTCCTTTGCCAGTTACCTGATCTGTCTCTCTTTCTTCCCACATGACTGTACAATGAAGTCATAGCCTTGTTATGGATGTAACGGTACATTCACCATTTTTCTTTGCCTTCTTAGAGGTTCTGACTTGTCAGAAACTTACTAACAGTAATACTAACTGGTGCTCCTGCAGCATTTCATCCTCTCTAGACCATAGTGCCTTGCAAGCATTGACATTTTCTGGTGGGAGAGGCTGAGACCCAGAGAAGTAAAATGACTTGTCTAAATTCATGTAGGACAGATCCAGTCTTTTTATTCACAGCTCCCTCCTGCCTTATATCACATGGAACCCCCATGCCTTTTTTCACAAGGAAGAGACAACATGTGCACATAAAGGCTTTTATTAAAACAAATCTATGTAAAAACTCAGCCAGAAGAAAAAAAAGCCTTTTTTTTCTCTTGTTGGCAAAAGTAACTTGCTTCATTTTTACATATTCTCTTGGTTCAATTTGCACTGGTCCTGAAGTTGCCTTTAAATAAAACCTTTGTAGGGATGTTTTAAAAGAAATCCATCTGTTGTTGGAATTAAGTCTAGGAAATGTTAATTTTTTCCATGTGAACAAGTTTCATAAAAACTAAAGCACAGTGGCAATTTTAAAGATTACAGGCACATTCCTGAAACCTTTTAAAAACACGCTCAGCTTTAAGCTTGTGAAAAGTGCCTTAGGACCTAAGGTTAATGATGTGAGTAATGTGTCATCTCAGTGCAGACCTGAATTCATAAGATAGTAATTCATACCCAGAAGTGAAAATGCTCGGTTTTGTTCTTCCCGCAGTAAGCATGGGAGCACCAGTGGTTGTGAGCACCAGTGGCTAAAACTTCGGGAGATCTGAGTTCCTTCTGTTCTGAATTATATTTGTATTGTCAGCAAGCCTAAGAGAGCTTGGTTGCACTGTACTCTGTGCAAACATGTAGTGAAATAACAGCCTTTTTACGAGCTGATAAAGCACAGCAAGGCAATTACACAGAAGCAGCTATCATGCTACTAGTGTCAGACAGATAATAGTGCATCTCACTGATGTGGTTGGCTGATCTCCTCTGAGTGTAAAGGGCAATGAGAGAGAAAGTCTGAAGATGTTCACCTGAAAATGAAATGGAGCAAACTCTGGCACTGTGAACCACTCTGCAGTATCGATCACCTTATAGACACAAAAAGAGAGAGAAAGGTAGAGACTGGAACATGAAGAAGCTTGACAGTGACAAGAAGTCACCTGTATTTGGTGAGAAAGAAGAGGGAAGCAGTGTCATGGTACAAAGAGTGAGGTTGTCTAAGCTGCTATCTAAGAAAGTGATCTTTTGCAGCAGCAAAAAGGAATGGAGAGGGTTGATCTAAGCCCCTGCTTGCCAAAGTCAGGGATGATAATGTTGTGATGAAGATGTGGGATTTGGAGAGTGGGAGAAATGAAATGCGTCGTTTGGAACAGCCATACCTTTGAGAAAGAGAAAACATTGCACAGCACAAGTGCCCAAGATTTATAAGAGCAGACACAGAGACTGTCAATTCAATATTACAAATGGAAAGTCTGTGTGGCTGGTAAGCATAAAGAAAGGGAAGTGGGGAAAGCCTGCCAAGACAGAGGGATGGCTCACAACCTTGTTGAACTTGAGCCAACAGCCAGTCATACAGAAAAAGATGTGAGAGAGACAGGACAAGACTTCATTTTTGAGAATGGAACTGGCCTGGAGTAGTCTGTGGTTGCCTTGTGTCTCTCATGTAGCCCTGTCTTTGTGTAACTTTGAGGGTTAAATAGGAATATCTCTTATAACATTTAAAAAAAATAAAATTCTACAGACTATCAGCTCAAGGGGTCCTAGTCAGACATAGCATCTTTTTACTCGTTTGAGGACATATGTATGAAGTAACCCAACACAGGAAGCCAGTGATGACAAGTGGAAGGTGCTCAGTGATGTTTTAACCAGGGAAAGATTAACCTGAATGCTACTGGAAGCAAAACTGCTTAACACGAGACATGGTCGAAGTGGTAGTGGGGACAGAGAATTGCACCCTGTCTTTGTTCACAGAAGGCCATGCATGCACAGCACTGGAGAGGCTCGCAGGGACACTGCAGCTCTCTGACCTCTTTCCCTCCCCAGCCTCACTTGTTTTAGCTATGCAGGCACTGCTTCTGTATATATAGCCTGGTTTCCCTCAGGAAACAGAGCTGAAGCCACCCTGCTTAATAACTGTATTAATTCCTCTCTTTGCCCGTTCCTTAATAACCTGTTGACCAAATCTGAGCCGATGCAGCAAGGCTGAGAGATGTGTTTCATACAGGCAGTGGAGGGAGGCTGATGGTGACGCGGCAGAGAGGGGATTGCAGACGCCAGCCACCACTTGCAGTTGTACAAGTAATGCACTAGAGGCCTCCTGGCCATGCACTGTCCTCTGCCCAGGGAGGAAGCAGGGCTCCCATCAGAACCAGGGTTCTCCCCTCCTGGGAGAGGACCGGGTGTGAGGGGAGGGAGCAAAGGGGACGTAGCACCCCACACGATGCAAAACTGGCCTTGATTAGCTGTGCTGCTCACAGGGCAACTACTCCAAAGCAGCAGTTTTACAGCAAGGGTGAGGATCATCAGAGGGCTTGGGCTCTGCTTCAGGGGTGATGTGAATGGTGCAGTGGACAAGTGTGGGGTCTTCAATTAGCCATCAAGAGAAATAAATAGCCCATACAGTATCGTGTCCAAGGGCTTCCGGAAGAGAGGAACAGTTATCTTAGAGTCTTAAGTCTTCCCATCTTTTGCCCTCTCCCTCTCCACCCCTTCATGTATTGCCAAGCATTCCCTCTTTAAACAGATCCACATCTCTGTCCCAGACTTAATTCCTGTCATCAGCTTCACTTATCTGCAGTCATCATGGTATTGAAATCACACTCTCGGAGGCACCTAGTAAAATGTACAAAGTTCTGTTCAAAATTAACTTTACAGCCAGATACACACCCAGATGGCTTGAAAAGAGGAATTTTTCAGCCCATTAGTGCCTCACATTTTTGCTGTACACATCAGCTGTGCTGACATCACAGACACTTGTGGCTTTGGAAGATCTGATGTAGCTAGATTATTGACATCAGAAACGCAGGAGTGACTGCTTCAGATGGCTAAGCCAAGCCCCACACTGCCCGCCACTCGCCTGGTTCAGGAGGTGGTGTTTGCCTCTGGCTCCAGCTCTCCCCTCCACCCTCCATTTGGAGAATTCAGCACCCTTCCCCAGACATAAAGCCATGGAAAAACAAATACCATTTTTTTATTTTAAACATCATTATGGATCAAATTCACACAGATTTGAGAGGTCAAGACTACCTCCAGTCTCTCTCCGCAAAGCCATGCTCCTTTGCACACTCACCAAACTGCATTTTGTACCTGTTTTCCAGCAGACACTCAGGAGTGTTACACACTATGGATATACACCTGTTGATGAGAGAGCCAGGTAAGCAAACAGAGGCAGGAGCAACCTGAGCACATCCATGAACTTGTTGTGAAGGTGAAGTGCTGTAATTGTTCTTCAGAACAGAAAATCTAATACTCATCTTCATTATCCCTGGAGGACTTTCTCCCAAGAGAGCCAGTAAATACTGGCGGGCAGCAAGGCAGGGAGGGAATATGTCACAGGCTGAAGAAGCCAGAGGACATTGGTGGCTGTGGAGCTTTTAGCAGACAGTGAACCACAGCATGAGCTGCACTCCTGTAGCATGTACAGCTCCCAGAAGTGTTTCTAGTCTCTTCTCACTCTTAAGCTAATGTCAAGAAGGTTCAGTACTGGAGAACAAGAAAAGGAAAGAAATGCACTTCAATTCCTGGCTCATGCCCTAGGCTATGCCAGTGGCTGAGAGAAACGGTTACTGGGGAATGGGTGGTTTAGAGGAAGAAAATAGCTGTGGATGTGCCATATAT
Organism: Aptenodytes forsteri; assembly: GCF_000699145.1. Lineage (NCBI taxonomy): Eukaryota > Metazoa > Chordata > Aves > Sphenisciformes > Spheniscidae > Aptenodytes > Aptenodytes forsteri. Next base: position 1,384,008 of record NW_008795926.1, read on the forward strand.
GATACTGCAAACCAACTGATCACGACATGATTTTTGAACCCATGGATACAAAGATAACCCCCCACTTACAGATGATTGTTTTGGTCTGTATGCATTGACACAGACATACATATATGCTGATGTGTGTACATGTGGCCATTAGGTACTCTCAGGAGGACTATGGAGCAAACTTCCTAAACAAATGAAGGTATATGTTTTGGGCTCTGCTCCTGTCACCCGTTCTACTTATCTGCAGTCATCATGCTATTGGTATCATTCACTCCAAAGCAGCCCTAACATTTTCTCTGAGCTGGAAATACATTTTTCTCCAGGATAAGCAGGATATAAAATTTAAGTTGATTCCAGTTACTTAATCTAATCCAGCTGATAAATATAATTAGTGATGCTTTTAATTTATGATATACAATGGTGGTGAACTGCTGCATAAATAAAGATCACAGAAATTTAGACATACATGGGACAAGACACTTGGCAAATGTGCAGTCATGTATTGTGTTTTATGTGATGTATGTTTTGTAAAGTAAGAGAAGATTGTCTAATACTTTCAATAATCAAATGAGAAACTCGATATCACTAATTCATAGACCGTCAGCCATTTCAGTTTGAAAATAACCTTTTTGCAAATTAAAAGGTCCTTACTGCTGCTTTAAAATACTTTGGCTTAGCTTCTCTTTGCAGTATGCCCTAGCCATTTCTCTACTCTGGCAGTGCCAAGCACCCCTGAAGCTGGTGCTTTGCGGGGAGGAAGTGGATATGGCCATGGTATTGCTGTGTCCTGGCAGTGCTTGGCTGGGCGACTGGGATGTCCCTGGGAAAGATGGACACAGAAAGATGAAGCCACCCTCCGTTTTGCAGCTCCTGATCGTAATGCGAAGCCTCCTTTCCCTCGCTGTAGCAGACACAGCTTGGATATGGGTGAGGAGCCAGGTCTTTTCTTAAGGGTGCTGGGGTTCATGATGAAGACTAAATGAGTTCTGAGCATGCAAACATATTTGCAAGATGAAACAATAATTATACCTAAAATGTCTGTGGTTTGATTCACTTTTTAAATCTGGCAGGAATAGACATAATATCCAGCTCCAGATGGCTCAGAATCTTTCTCTCTCTCTCCCCCCCTGTTCCCCTCCCTTTTTTTTTTTTCTTTAGTAGGCAGAGTGCTGTTCTGTTTTATATTTTCTAGATTCCTTTGTATTCATTTTCAGCTTCCTTTATCTTTGGGTGAGAATTCTTCAGGCAGGACTTTCTACAACTGCAGCATCTGGTGCATAATTAATTTTGTCTTATTTTTCATATTGTTTACAAGAAGAGTAAAAGCCGTAAGCATGCAGGGAATCCTAAATGAAACTTAACTGAGTCCTGCAGTGTTCTCTGAGGAACCAGAGAGACACTCCCCAAGTTGAGGATGGAGCAAAAATTTCATGCAAAATGCAAAGCTTGCTAAGTCAAGGGTTTTCCATGTTTGCCATGAGATAGGATAGTCTCAAGCACTCAAAACTGTCAGGAAATTTTGCTCCCTTCTTTTCTAACTTATGAGGAGAGGAGAGCATCCCCAAATGTCAAATTGTCTCTTCTCTATGAAAGGCAGAGAATGAGGGGTTACTTGAATTTTCAGCACCTCACTACTCCATTATTCTGGTGCATAATTAATTTTGTCTTATTTTTCATATTGTTTACAAGAAGAGTAAAAGCCGTAAGCATGCAGGGAATCCTAAATGAAACTTAACTGAGTCCTGCAGTGTTCTCTGAGGAACCAGAGAGACTACTTAACTGTTAATAGGGCATCTTACGTATCCAGAAATGCAAAGGAACACTTGCTAAGTCAAGGGTTTTCCATGTTTGCCATGAGATAGACTTTTCTCAAGCACTCAAAACTGTCAGGAAATTTTGCTCCCTTCTTTTCTAATTTATGAGGAGAGGAGAGCATCCCCAAATGTCAAATTGTCTCTTCTCTATGAAAGGCAGAGAATGAGGGGTTACTTGAATTTTCAGCACCTCACTACTCCATTATCATGTTGAAGATGGAGCCAAAATTTCATGCCAAGTGTCAGAGATTTGGTTGTGGAACAATTCAGATGTTGGCATTATTCTATGAAACAGTCTGTGGTCAGCTTTACTCACCCCTTCCCTTCTGATCTGTGTCAGTACTGGAATGGAAATGATTTCATCCAGATGTCCCTGGGTTTTAATGTCCCTCAGGCAAGTGAAAAACTCAGCAAAGACAATTTTGTTGCTGGATTCAGAACTGTACATTGGTGTAAAAAAGTCTCAATCTGCTACTCAGTGAGCTGTGCTATCAGGCCAATGTGTCAGCCCCCAAATAGCTATCTCAGAAAATAGTTGGGTTAAGAGTCATTTAGTCAAGCCACTGCGACTGTTAAAATTCCTACCTGGCACAGAAGAAATTCTCCATATTATTGCAAATTTTTAAGTTATCTTTATGCATCAAGAGGCTCTCTTCATAGATTAGAGCAAATAATGCACCTGTCCAAAGAAGAGGCATTTGAGTACTGTGTTCATGTCAGTATTTGCAACTCTTCCATCAAAACAGGTTTCTCTAGTTACTTAGAATTAACTGGTAAATTTAACATGCCATAAAACAAAACAGTAGGTCCATCCCTGGTATTCACAGCACACCTTCTTCTATTAGTCTTTTTGCTTCATAAATTTTTCTTTTTTTTTTTTTTAGTTTGATGGGTTTACATCTCTCTTTTTAGACCACCTGGGGCATTTTGGAAAGGCAGACCTTTTTTACAAACCGTCTGCCCACTCTGGCATGTTGAAATGTCACTGTGCATGCTGACACAGTAAAGGGGATATAATTTACAGGTGCCTTTAGGGATGGGTGGAGGAGGCACAGGCAGAAATTTTTACACAGCTTGTGCTGGAAATTAACTATGTTGTAGGGGTAGCAAGAGGAGCTCTGGAGGCAGGGAGGCAGGAGCATGCAGAGGTATTACCCAGCAAGAGACAAGACTGTCACAATGTCAGGTCTATATAATGATGTTTAATAGCATGTGCAGTGTGATAGTTTATACAACCATAAAATATAAGTACAATAATGCAAGCATGACAATAGTGGTTACAGTTACGGTTTAGCAGTATTCGACTGTAAGATGACTATGAGATAACTATGATGATGGCCGTGGATAGATACAACAAGCTTAGCAGCATGCAGTCATGGAAGAGTTAGCAGTACACTGCTATGGTTATGATGGTTGCTCCCAAATCCATGGATTCTCTAGGTGATACAACATCTGCAAGACCCTGCTTTTGTCCCTGAGCATCCACATTGATGGCATGGGACCTCAGGGTGTTGCATGTGGTCAGGGTGATCTGGAAAAGAGGACAGCCACCATAGCAGCTGTTGTTTATGATCCGGTGTCATCAATGCCGGCCCTCTTTTGCTGACCCCACCTTTGTCATCCTTGGGTTGTCCATTTAGCTGCTTAGGACACCATGATCTATGGCCCTCTGAGCTTCATTTCCACCATTTTCTGGACAGATCCATCATTACTGAGTCACTTGCTGAGCTGATCCAAAAGTGACAAGTCACAGCATCCTCCTATTACCATGTCTTCATCCTGCAGCTCTTCCCCGGGGGGAGTCCATCCCCTGAAACCAGCTCAGAGGTGACCACTGCTTTCAGCATTGCCCTTGGCATCCTAACCATGCCATTATTGCACTTTTTGTCCTAAGTTCGACAAATCATGTTAAATGAGCAGGACACTAAATCTCTTCATGACAATGCATGTCAGCAATTTCATTGTGGTCTTACAAATATACTAAGGCTTTATAGTTAGGGTGGGCCAATGGTACATTAGTATATTAGTCTTTCACCTCAGACAATGCTAAACCTATTTGTTATGTTTGTTATGTAATATAAGCAAAGTTACATTAAGGCCTTATCGTGGCTGAGCTGTCCCCTCTCCCCTGCTTTGGACTGAGACCCCTACAGCCATTGGGTTTCCTCTTACAAATTCATACAAGGATTATTCCTTTGCTTTCATTCTTTGTCTGTATCATTTGCAATTTATATTGCCTTATGTGCTATGTGACATAGCATGGACCATTTAAAGTGGGCTGATTTTCTTCTTTCCCGAGTAAGTATTGATATTGAATCAGACACAGATCTGATCCTCCCCAAGTGGTAGCTGCAGAGTTTTGTAGTCTATACTAGTTTCTTCATCACAATGTGGTTTTGTCCCATTACATCTCCCATCAAATGGGATTTTTCGAGGTGTGAAGGAAGAAGAGGGCTTGTCTTATGACTTTTCAGGAAAATATACTTTGAATGAATTTTGTTACAGAGTGTTATCCCAGTGATCTGATTTATAAAATCAAAGCTTTGGGAAGTTTTCAAATCACCCATAATATTTGTACGTGCAAATTCACCAGCCAAGGTTGGAAGCATGAAGAGATGACTAAGTAGGTTGCCTCTGCCCTAATGTATGCACTATACAGAGTTGGGCACATGTCCAAGCCACTCATTTGTTCCTGTTGTTCTTATGCAGGCTAACAGCATATTTGCTATAAATTGCCATTGGTTGGGATTTGCTGAGTTGTGGCTAAGCAGGGCAAAAAGTCTACAACAGAGTCATGACTCATCAGCTTGGTTTTGTTATGACAGGAGGCAGTTACTATTGAAGGTTGCGGGAAGGAGGGCTCGGGGTGCAGGACCCCTATCCCCATCACCCCCTCAGGACACAGCTGATTGAATTCACTGCTGTTTATCTTCCCCCTCAACCTACCTGAACCCAGCGAGGCCCATGGGAATTCAAGCCTGGTTTCACCTACTTTAGGTGGTGTTTTGTATGCACTTATTGATGTTCTCTAACAACAAAAAAATAAACTCATCTGAATGGAAAATGCCTCCCAGGTGGTGTTACTCAGAGACAACACTTGAGCAACTAGTTTCCTGTACATGGTCTTCCAGCATTCCCATATTATTTTTCTTGTTCTTCCCAGGCTCTGGAAATTAATTTCTTTGCAAGTTGTAGCTAGTAACGATCCCTGTGTGAAGCTAAATACAATTTCTAGGAGACTAACTGCATATTTGGTACCTACTAAAATATATGCATATATTGTATCTAATACATAATTTCCTAGATGTATGCGTATAAAGATGTTTGGGTTTTTTTTTCTCACTAGTATTTCTAATGAAACTGTAAGATAAAGAACTGTAAGTTTTCCCAAAACTAACTGCTTCCCCTCCCCCCGCCCCGCATTTCTCCAGAAACTGGAAATTGCATGTTTGGTCCATGCAGAAGCTGTAATTTAGCTGCCCCATAGCTCCCATCACCTCTGAGCCATGTTTCCAGGGGGCACTACAGCTTGCGTGACTGTCTCCTTCTGTTGCCTAGCTGTTTTTTGAGTAATATTCTCTCTCCTACCCCTTATCACAACAACTTTTTTTTTCCCGTGGGAAGTTGACTCTCTAAAAAAAAAAAGGTTAAAAAGAATCATCAAATGAAAAATAAAATCGGTAGAAAAAGGTAAGCCATCTTAACATAGAGAAGAGTAGAAAGTTAAGCTTATCCTGAAATATTTTCTTGATTAAATTTTGAACTGCACACATGCTTCAAACGTTTGTTGGTTTAATATGGTGCATTTGATGGAAGTAGCCAATTTTTTCAAAAATAAGGAATTTGAGCTTTTTTTTTTTTTCAGTTATAGAGTATTGTAACAGAACTGTGTTTTATTTACACATTTGTAGAAATGTCTCCCTGCAATAATAATTTCTTCTTGGGAACACTGGCAATTCCATACTGTTAAGTACATAAATTAATAGACGGGTATGTGCCCAATTTGCACAGAAGACATTAGCAGGTCATTAATCATTTGCAGGCACTTACTGCTAATTTAGTGATTAAATTTATGCTAGCATTACCAAAATGAGCAGTCACACAGCATTGGTCACTTTTTTGCATTACTTTGGTGGTAGAGGAAGTGGAACTTCTGGGAACTATAGAAAATCCAAAGCCATATTAGTGGTGGCGGCAACTCAAATTCTCTAGCATGCATCTTCATAATGCACTTCTCCTGGATGACAACCTTTTTCTTTCGGTGCCTTAGAGAAGAGATGAGGATTTTAATGCTCTGGCTCTTAAATCTGAATTGACTGGGTCTTTTTAAAATATTTTCTACCAGTGTTTTATCCAGTCATCTACCAGACTTGATAACCTGACCTCCAGGCTGTCAATAAATTGGATAAAATCAATAATATACCACCACTGTCCCCTTTTACCAATTTGTATATAGGTCTCCACCAATAATTTCAACACTTCAATCATGTAAGTCCTGCTAACAAATCTCAGTAGTAACAACCATATAGCCGTCATGTATGAAGACTTCCAGTTCCTCCACATTTTCTTGAGCTTTATGCATTAATACAGAGGTAACATTAATTGCACATTTTTCTTGTATTAGTTTTGCAGTTCAATTATGATGATATTCTTATTTTTCCTTCACAGATCTCAAGCTCCAACGATGCAGTGAAATATTTGCTTCCTGGAAAAGCCCTTCCAGATTTCAACACAAAAGAGATCAGAGTACCAATTGGTAATTATTAGGTCAGTGTTTTAAGTAATGTTTTTCAGATACATGAGATCATATATTAACTGATGTGAAGTGTTAAATAATAGTTCTTTCTCACGGTGGGTAGTTTATCCACGGGTAATAATTCATATTTAAAAGTAGCGTGACATGCTCTTTATGCCTGTAAAACAATTATGTTCTTCCTGTATGTAAGCAGGATTTCAACAGGTGATCCTGCGTAATATACTGCTGCTTTCTTCTGCAGGTACCTATTATTCAATACAATACCAGTTCTTTAGGGCTGTTAAAAGAATGTAAGTATATTCTGTAAAAAATCAAAAAGGTATGGGTCAGACTACTTTGAGGAAAAGTCAGGGTAGGGCAGCAAATGAGGGCATATGATACTACTGGCATTGTACTAGTTCCTTAAATTCTTCAATTGTAAAGCATGCTGCCAGTTACCGATTCCCCGCCAGTGTATAAAGGTACTAACCACATGTGCAGTACTTGTCAAACTTCCGCCTCTGCATCAGCCAAACCCATTTCATCAGGAGTTTCCCAGTGAAATCCAAAGAAGGAATCTGTGAAATTATGCAATCAATAGTAATTCTTTGTAATCAGCCTGAAAGGAGAGAAAACAAGCACATACTGTTAGACCTGAGCAGCTGGTGTTTTTCACCGTGTGCTTTGGTAATCAAAGCAAATACTCAGAGCAATAAAACATCATGTAATACATGAGTACTACCAAGCTCTGTCACTCCCTATTCAGAACAGTGTTTTCAAGCTATTTAGGAAGTTAATTTAAACATTTCAAAGCACAAGAACAGTTGTAACTGACTCATTTAACAGGTTTTATTTTAGAGATTTTTTTTGCCCCATGAATGGCAGCGTATCAATGGGCCTAAGACCTGTAAAGTCCTATTAATGCACACGCCAAGCCTAACAGAGTGCGCAGCCTACTGCTATGGCAATATATCATGATCCTGTTTCAGGAGAGCTTATACTGGGATGAGAAATTATTGGCCTCATTGCTAGAAGTAGCAGCTGACAAAGGAGAGGTGACTTTGTAGCGGGGTCCCTGTCTGCCTGACAATGAACTGCCAGTTGCCAAACTGTTTTACATGTGCATTATCATATTTGTCCACTAACCCAGCTGGACTCAAACCACGAACACAAAGAGGTGAAAGGGTCTTTTTGCCACTCTCTCCAGTACTGTATTTCAGTAAGGAACACCATTACTTTTGTAAAGTGAGAGAGGATTTTTCAAATGCCTTCATCCTTGGCCCACTTCTGCTGCCATGGGGATCAGCTCAATATAAGAAGAAACGGATTTCATAGCAAAGCAGCTAAATGAACAGAAGTAGGAATCTCTCAATTTCCTGAGGCAGACATAAAGTTTGGCCATGGGTAGCCACCTGTGGTGCCTCCCCCCCCATTCATTTTGTTTGCTGACTATAACACTTCAGTGTAGACACCAAATCCTTAATCTACTTGACAACTCGGCAGTGAATGCTTGGTTCTCAAATAGCTGTGAATGGTATTCATCAGACACCAGGGTTTATTTTAAGTTCAAGCATTTTATACTGTTCGGGGGGGGAGGGGGGTGGTTATATAAGGTTTTTTCTCCAATTTTGCATGAATATATATTGCTTGAATGGGGGCTGTTAGATTCAGCACATAACTTTGAGTGCTGAAGCTAACACGACTACTTCCATGCTTAGCAATCAATGTGGATTTAATACTTGCGCTGACTCAGTCATATAAAACAATCAACTGGACAAGCAAGCAAAAAGTAATTTGATTCCCATGCTTGTTACCAGTCTTATTTCAAAATCCTTGACAAATATTTCAGAAAAAAACCTAACACATCCAATCTGAATCTTGTAGGTGTTCATGATTTCAGAGATTTCATAAAAAGAATTATTTTTACAGTGACTAGGCTTGAAGAAAAGTAATGTAAGGCATGTGTATGCAGTTTAAGCTGCACAAGACGTCAATGAAGAAATGATTCAGTTTCTAATTTGAAGTAATAACATTCTCATCTGCTGCTTGTGATATCAAATCAAAGGAACTCACAAGTAGTGCTGATTGCTTTCAGTAATACAGCATTACAAAGTTAATACTACTAATGGATACTTAGCAAATGTGGTGGGTTGAGCTCAGTACCAAAAGATTGGGAAGGTGAAGTGTTTGGGGATTTTTCTTTTTTTGTGAAATAAAATTTAAGGCAACTCTGTCTTTGTTTTCTACTTTGAACGTGGCAGATTCTTTGGACCAAAGTACTTCCAACTTACAGAAATTTTTAAGATTTGGAGAAGCAGATCCTGAATGATTTTTCTAATCATTCCTCTTGTAATGTTTTTCTTGAATGTTAGATATCTTCAGTTCAAAGGCAAAAGTTCTTCTTTACACCAGCTTTCCCTTCCACAAGCAGTTGGTGGTCTGTGTTCAAAAAGCTCCACATAATATTGTTGCTTTTTGCCCATACAAACTAAGTCTATTATTAAGAATGGTCTCCCTATCTCCATTACACATGCATGAGACCAGATTATGTACTAAAGAAATAGCCTGAAGCCTCTTTACCACAAGTCTTTACCATGGCATTTATACTGTATTTATGTGGACAGAAGCCTGCTTTAAGCTCTTTACACCACCTATTTCCCTTAATGTATCGTTTAATTCTTTGCATATGTGAATTGAGCTACAGATGTTAATAGTCTAATCACGCTTCATAAGTGAATGGCAGTTATGTGCCATATTTGTTTGAATAGGTGAGAAATTATTTATATTTATTGGGAGGATTTGGGGTTTGTGTCTGTTTGATAGATTATCATTCTAGCATAAGGAATGCAGTCACGTTGTCATTACTAAGCAGTATTTAAGTTAACTGTGAAATTCATTTAAGGTCTGTTAATACTGGATGGTTGTATGTTCTATTTGGCAAAACCCTGAACACGTCTAACTTCCCTACAACTATCCACCAGCTAGATATGAGTGTTAGGCACCTGCTTACCTTTAAAAATCTTAGATTCAGCCAACAGGTTAAGTTGTGAGCCAATCAACTGCTTAGATTAATATTGTTCTATGTTATAACCAGCCATTTTGCCCAACAATTGCCTTCAAATTTGCCTGGAATTTTGTCATCTTCCATATTTAACATGAGTCCTTCTCTAGAAGTGTTGCTCTAGTACAGCAAAATAAAAATGATTGAGTTTATTGGTCATATAATAGTAAGAGATGCATTTGACACTTTTTTTAACTACCCCTATAACAAATATCTTGACTAGAGAAAGCCTCATTTTTAACTGTTAAGCAAAGACCTTATCCCTTGGATATTTTTTTTTTAAGTCTGACAAGTGTTTTCTTGGGTGAAAGAAAAAAAAGTACTGAAATAACAAAATGCAATATATGAGTCAATTTCCTTTAAGGAAAAGTTTTCCTTAAAAAGTTTTCCTTAAAAAGAGTTTTTCTGCATGAAGTAACATGTTGTTATGCACATTTATGAATAATAATAATTTCTTACATTTTACAAACTTTTATCAGCAAATACTAATTAATCAGCCAAACGGCAGCTACACATTCTGTTTAGCATGATATCGTGATATTGCAATACACCTGACAGCTGATTGGAGAGACAGGCAGCATATTTAAATGGGATGTCAGCTCCATTTCTTCAGCCCAGTCAGAAAACCTGTTGTGTAATAACAAGAAGCATTTCCCAGGCTGGAAGGGCCAGTCAAACGATGCCAGGTAAGTTTGCTGAAAGCTTGTCAGGCAGCGAGTTGTTTATTTAGACTCAATATGACCAAGTATCAACACAGTATTAACACAGAATGATGAAGTTATAGGAAATTGCTCCAGTGAACAATCCAAACTAAAACTTATTCCAGTACATAATTTCTTGGAGAAAGCTTGCTGCACATATGTATTTGCCACTGTACTGAAAGCAGAGTAAGGCACGGTGACATCAAATAGTTACAAGAAGACTTTTTTTTTCCTGAGTTTCTTGGACTATTACTTACTTTTTTTTTTTTTTTCCCCCCAGAAACCTCAAAATAAAGGTGGAAGAATTAATCAGGCAAATTGGGAAGACAGAATGAGACGGGCAAAACAGAAGCCTAGAAACAAAGGAGATTGAGAAGAATATAGGAATATCTAAGCTTTAGAATGAAAGAGAAGGAAAAAAGTACAAAAAGGAATAAAACATGCTATTAAAAAAAAAAGTAATGTAGTAAATCTGCATTCCTTGTGCCCAAGGATACATTTTTTTCTCCAAGTGCCTCTTAGCTTGTGATTTAAATCAATAAGAAATGAGATTTCCAAACTTTCCATTTCCTTTCATGTTGTCCAGTCATTACATGCTGCAGAAATGAAAAAGATTACCACAGTTGAGGGTAAAGAGAATTCGGACTGGAGGCATCTTTCTAAAACTGAACCTGACCCGACAGATCCACCCTCACAAAGCAGTTATCCCTATTCTTAATGGTGAGCATGCATGTACTGCTGCTGACTTCAGCTTACTGTGTTTTAACTCAGTTGCACACTTACAGGTGAATTTTAAAAACATGTTTTGGTACCCCGTTGCTTCTTTGGCCAGAACGTAACTAACTTAAAAAAAAAAGTAGCCATCCGAGTAGCAGAAACACTGAAGCCTGGTTACCAGTACATTTCAGAAGGATTTTCTGTTTGACAATGAAAGGACAGGTTTTTAGCCTTTCCTTTGGAAGAAGAGGTGGGAAAGAGACTATTATCTGGCTCTCCCTCTTCTGCCCAGCCACATGTTTTTACATATCTTAAAGGAACCGGCATCTTTGAGACTTCTCTCCCTCTTGGATTGGATTGACATTGGACAGCAAAGTCAAAAGTTAATGGGAGGGGGTGAGAAAAGAGGGTGCAGATGCACACAGAGGCAGAATGGTTGAATATGTCCAATTCTCCCTAGGAAAACCCTCTAAAATAACTATGTGAAGCTTAAGCATTACTTAAAATTTTTCTATCCTCATCTCCCTCCTTGCTCTTCTTCGTAGAGGAATGTAAAGGCTGAAAGCTATTAAATGGCTATATTTGTCTATAAGGATCACAAGCTTCTTTCTTTTCTCCCTCTGGTCATGGTGCAAAGATCCTTTCACAGGAAACCAGCATGTGCTCTGTTTCCATAGGCCCTGTCATCTTCTATTGTGGTCCAGGACATCAGAGCACATACAGTGCAGAGCATCAGTTCATGGCAAGAATACTTTCTTTGCTTCTTTTCAGTTCCTTACAGACTTAAAGAGACAACTAAATAGAAATTTCCCCTAACAAGAATATCAGCTGAAAAGTAGTTTTGATAATCAGGCCAAAGTAGCTAGACATATTAGCTGTGTATTCTACTTTGTTGCTTGTTTTTTTTTCCTTCCATAGCCATTATTTTCTGTGTCTTATATAAAAAGCTATTATCATGACGTTAACTTCACTCAAAAGTCTATGATACAGCTGTTAATAACACTGAAGATAAAGGAGCACTTACTGCTGGCTTTCCGATGAGTTTGAAGTTATTCTGTTCCCACTGAGTCAGTAGCTTTTTGCCAAGAGATTTTGAAATCCCCCACTTCTCTCCTGCCATTTTTTTAAACTAGCACCTTTTTCACAACAATAGTAAACAGCACATTCAGAGCATCAGTATGTACACCCACACAGGATAGCACTGTGTCCTGCCTGCTCACATATCAATTTATATTTATTTTGTTATTCTGCCAATTCCAACCTTCCTTTCCGCAGTTCAAATGAGTCATGGGATCATGCAATCTGCTGTAGTGTAAGCAGTTTTCCTACATACTTGTTGAAAATGGTTTCCTTAGAGCCCACCAAAGGCGGTGACTAAGTACTTTCTAAATAGGGCATCGATAATTACTTCTTTAGATGTCACTTCCTTTAGCAGCTGAAGTACCCCAGCTCCATAATGCATCCTCCAGCAATATTTTTGTCTTTTAGCTCCTAACTAAATCCATAAAATGTGGTATAGCCTGTTTCAGGACTGACAAGAAATTGTCTTCAACCATGTGGTACCTTAGACTGTACAGCTCTTAATGTTGCACAAATCCCAATCACAGGCCCGCTGCGAACATCCCCACAGGGGCCCGCAGTATGTCTATGGAGTGCATTGTTTCCTTTAGCCCTCTGCTTTTTCTTCATGGCAGGACTATGAACATGTGAAGCTTCTTTATGGATGCTGGGTTTTACAGTGGTAACAGCTTTTGACAGTTTGCTAAAGCTTGTTAAACTCAAATAATTTTGATAATGCATTCTAGTAACAAGACAAATCAGTTACCCCAGCATAACCCTTCTCCTTTCTTCATCCAAAGGTTTATATTGTTTAGAAAAATAAGATGATCTTGTTAAATAAATCTACTCTTATTAAATCAGAAAACCGGAAAAAAAGACATTTTTAGAAGCACAGTGGTGATTCCACAGGACTCACAAACCTGTTAAACAGCTCATTCTATCCATGTGGTTTTTTAGGCTCCTAAAACTATTCCCATTTAATTTAATTTGATTAACTCTAGAGACAATCACAGTCTTCTGTTGCTTTCCTTCTGCTTTCCACAGTTGTTTGAGAATTCTCTGAAGTCATTAAAATTTAAATCTGTTCTTATGCATTGTCCCGAGGAAAGCTGGGGAAGCTTTGGCAAAGTCCTTTTCTTAAGCAGGGAGGGGTGCAGACAGTTGAGCTGTTAGGAGGTTGGAGGGACAAAGAGTGTACAGCAGCATCAGGATGTATTCTTAATGTAAATGAGCTCAAAACTAGGATTTGGACCACTACAGCTTGTCATTGCTTGAGAAAGCACGGTGGCTGTAACTTAGTCTGGTGAGTGGAAGAAGTATGGGATTGGGAGTCAGGAAACCTGGATTCTGTTTCTGTGTTTTCATTGCTCAAGTAGCTTCAGTTGCTTCTGTTTCTGTCTCATGTTCTCTCTGCCTGTTTGGATCTGTGTAAACAGTAAGCTCTTTGAAGCAGAGACCGTCTCAATAAACACTGTGTAGCTGCAAAGCACTGCCCTCACAATTAATAGCACTTTTGCTTGTCTACCCTAAAGATTTTTCCTTGCAAAGGTACACTGCTGGCTACAGCAAGGCATAGTTTCAGAAGAGAGACACCCTGCACAATAATACTCTTGTCAATCATGTTCTACTTATTACAGCAGCTGAAAAACAGCAGCAAAGCATGTTGATCCCAAGAACTGTGATTTTTACCTTATAGCTATCTCTTAAATCTTGCTCAAAGGCAAATAGTGGAAATTAGAATTTTCTTCATAGACAAAACTTCAGCTTCTGAAAACTCCTTCTGTCACGTGAACATCTGATGAAGATTCCCTGTCACAATCAAGGAGTTGTCTTCCTTGTGCCTGAGTCTGGGTGAGACTCACATGCCTGGGCAGTGATGTCTCAGGATGCACCTCTGTGTTCGCTTGAGACCCAGAGGATTCTCCTGGAAAAGGCTTTCTGGGAAACTCTTTCCCTTCTCTTTGCAGATGTGACCATGGCAGAACTACTCACTGCGATTGCACTGCCCTCCTGCTCAGGTTTGCCAAAAGACTCAACCTGTAGCAGGGACAACACAGAAGTTACTCTGCGAGATCTGGGTGATTTCTCTCTTGGCACTTGGGATACTTCGATCTCATTATGAGGTGTGCAGCTCTCCCCATTAACTGACCGCCTACATAGAGACCTGAGCATCAGCCGAGGTCTTCAGTATTTCAACACCCTGACCTCCTTTTTTGTCAAGCCTTTAGCCTATCATCTGTAAGTAGTTTTCCCATCTCGTTTGGGTGTTGTTAGGAGAAATACTTTTAAAATATTGCATGTTTCTCAACTACAATAAGATGAATGCCATACACATAATGGACACCAGCAGACATGAATTCTTTGTTCAAAGCATTGTCCCTTTACTAAGCTGGAAAGTAATATGTCCTTTGATTTAGGGGTTTTATTTTACTCCTCTTACTACATTGTGTTAGTCACCCTATAATGAGACCAACTAAAATATTAGGTATAAACTTTTAAATACCTCTTTAGCTTCACTCCAAACATTTTACAATAGTTCCTGAATTAAACTCTTTTTTAAGTTGTCACCTTAGCTCAAGCCTTTTTTATTATTTTGGAAGATGGCAATATAAAGAAGACATATAAAACTCCTCTTCTTCAGGTAACATGCATGGACCTAACTTTTAATTGCTACTTAAAGCTGGATGATGAGCTAGAAGATGACTTATACATCAAGGCTTAACCAGTGTTGGCACACAGGCTACATTAGCAAAGAAGCCGCTCATACAAGGAAAAGGAGATATTCCGCTGCTAGAGTTAAATCTCATTGCTGAAGGACATAAGCTGTACCTGCAATGGACTCACATGAAAGCGATGTGGGTTTTATTTGGCACAGCACAGCCATATGTTGGCTAGAAGCACCAGCAAACCTCAGAATGAAACGTTAAATGCCCACATACCTATTCACCTCCACAGAGGACCTGCCCAGACCAGGGGTCTAACCGTAAAGAAACGGGACTGCGAGCTCACTTAATGGGAGCAGGCAGAAGCATGAACATGGTGAAGATCTGGCCCCACTCCTGCTGCTCACTGTCCTCAGCAAGGCTGTGCGGGATGGGCATGTAATAACTGAAGGATGCATTAAGCCAGCAGTGAGTACCTGCATGTCGGTGGCCGGGAGGAAGCGGGGAGGCAGTCTGCGTCAGATGCCTCTGAGTCACCATGCCTCCCGGGCAAGTCCCCTGGGATGCAGTTTACAATCACCGGGACCTAACTTTTAATCATCGAAGTCATACAGAAGCGATGCCTGAGCAGAGCCAAGGAAGGCACCTGAAGTCAAGACGCATTCAAAGTGGAGTTATGGGTAAACAAAATCCAGCTGGGGTTTGAATAACTACACCTCAGCATAAACCAGTGGAAAACTTATGCCAGTCTTTTTCATTCTTCCCCTTTTAATATTTGTGTGATGGATGTAGAGCTAAGCTGATGCGTATATTAAAAAAAATGCTGGAAGTAGAAGGATGTGGTAGATGAGCAAGTTCCAGCAGAGCCACATAGGGAGGCAGCTCATACTATAGCTACCCAGATTAATTTTATAAGCACTTCTATGCACAGGTGATATGTACTTCATGCCCAAAAACTAATTAACTGGTATGGGGACAGTATTAGGGAGAAGCACACACCTCTAATTCTAGCAGACCAGTGCAGCTATTAATTGAAATAATGCTCATCTTCTGATCGGGGGTTCCCTTTTCTCTGTGGCATCATTGAAGATAATGGGGACTTTGAGGCCATACGCTATAATTGGGAAGAAAAGTATGACTGCTTAATTGCAGTATGGATTTTATTTTCTGAAGTAACTTGTGTCAGTAATGTCAAATGTCAAGGTTCTGGACCTGACTATCTTATCTTGTAGTGGATTTTATACACCTGACCTCATACAGTGTGTGTTTCTTTGCATGGAAGCTTTCCAAAATACTACACCAGTAAACTACCTGTAAGGTGAAAAATTGTCCTCCTTTCACCTGCAATTGGCAGAGTTGCACAGTCTGTGGACTGTGCAGTCTTCACCTCATTAAGGTTATTTAGTGCTCAAGGAGCACATCACAGCTTTGAAGCTGATGAGGTCAGCTCCTTGATGGTTCCTCCTTGAGAAAAAATCATGCTAAGGAAGGGATTTTCTGGTGCTTCTGTGTTGCTAAAATGGTCACTTGAAGATACTTCCACTGGTTGCAAATTAGGGAAAAGCCAACTGTTCATTTTGCAAATGGATGGACCAACGTAAAGTGTTAGAGTCCCATAGCAGAGTCAATGTAAAGACAGCCATCTTCACTTCAGCTATTGATAAAGGTTGCTTGAACTTCCTTGGTTAGCCCTTTGCTGGCATGCTTTTGAGAGTTCACAGACCTTTCTGCTCCACAAGAGAGCTGTAGAAACAATAAACTCTAGGTAGTGGGTCATAATAAACAGCTGGAAACTTAGGTTTTCAAATATTCCTGAATGTGATGCTTGGATGCTTCCATACAGTAGCCTTGAAGTTTATTTATGCTTTAAAATTATTTGTCCTGACACCAAACACAGACATTCATTTTTCTTTGAAGTCAGTTGAAATCTTAAAACTATTACTTTGGGGACAGGGTCCAACAAATTGTTTCCAGTGTACAGGAGAAAACATAAAATTTACATGGAATGTGCAAGAGAAAGGTAGCTTCATACTGAGAGCATATGATAAATATGGGCTTCCTCTTTGGGTGAAGTCTTGGCTGATACAGAAGGACACAGAGGATGCTCTTCTTTTAACGTGTGCAATACTCCATCACTATTGAAATACATTTTGTGAATTTGTAGGACAGAAACAACAAAGTCTACAAGCAGTACAGCATAATGGGAACTCTTGACACTGAGAGCTGCATGAATGCATGTAGAAGGTAAACTTGACTTGACTGAGTCTTTATTTTCCCCTCTCTTCAATGTGAACGTTGTTTCTTTGAAGTAACATTAGCAAAAGCAATTCAAAGCTCAGCTATGTGTACACAGCACTGTTATTTCTTTACAGCAACTTTTGTTGCAGTAAAAAAATGGTAAGACCTTTTACCTTGATGATACACTGCTTTTAATCTTCAAAGCATTTTCACGAATGCACTCTAGCTAACCTGAACACCCCTTTAACGTAGTTAAGGTTGATTATCATCATGATTATGACTTTACAGGAGGGACAGAGTTTAAATTAGTTAAACACACAAAAGCATTTGATGTCAGAAGAGGGATTAAAACTCAAGGGTCACTATGTCCTAATTATCTGCCCACATTAGACCCTCTTCTCCCAACCTTGGTTTGCTCTGTGAAGAACTATCTTCTTATACATAGTTTTCTATATTTAACTAAATAATATACTATTTCTGTAATTAAAGTGCTTCTTACACAAACAAAAATGTTTCAGTTCATTTGGCCAAGATTTCACAACTCTTGTCAGGCACACAGCCAAAACTGTTAGATACTTGTGGGGACCTTAACTTGTCAGACCTTCCCACCAGTACTTCTAAGGACAGGGTTTTCAGGTATTGGCTACATGTGGGCTTTCACCACTGTTCTCTTGAAGCATAAAAAATGACACTTTAAGTTTGAAGGGCCTTAATCTGGTGTATAAATTATTTATTTTCACCTAAAGGTCTTTTGTATTTTTTGAGTGGTGTAAAGTGTAAATGAGACTTAGTTCTTGCACATTATTTTAACTTAAGCCAAGGAAACACTGCCCATGAGACACAGCCACCTGAAATACTGAGAAATCAAAGCAGAGAGACTCCAAGTCATTGTGCATTTATTTTATTTTTGAAAAAGTGAAATGAAACTCCACAAAACTACTCATTTGTATTCAGATAAATGGATTTACATTCCATCATTTAGAATATGAAGTACAAAGTGCACCCTCTGGGAAAATACAAAGCTATCATTTTATTTCAAGGTTTTCTGTAATGTCATAAATGGAATTGTGAACTGAAATTGTAACCTCTCTAGTAATCCTGTAACCAACCAGTGTCTTTTTAATAGTGTCTTTTCATACTGAACATCCACATTCACAACGTCTTCCTGAATATTATGGTGTATTTGGTGGGGTGGTGTTTGATCACCTGCTTCCAATTTCAAATGGCTGCTGTAGAAAGCTGACTACTCACAATGATAAATGCTGTGTTAAGAATTTCTAGATTACAGTTTACTGATGAACAGTCACTGAACTGGATTCCATCTCTCAGTCCTATTACAGGATTTTAATTTTAAGCTATTCAAAACTGAGTTAGCGAAAGCATATTGTCTACAGAAATGAAAGCATTTTAAAACATTTATTTCACAAAGCACTATTTCTTATCTGTAATTGAACAGTTAAATAACTTTGAAGGCTTAAATGCATGTATGGCTCGACCTAGGTTATAAGCTGGTATAAGTAATGGGAATTCACTAGCTGTTGATACACAGTGAGGTCACTTGAAGAAGTGCAAATTTTCATAGATACAGGTTTTCCTTACTAGTTAACTGCTAAATTGAAATTAGCATAGTATTAAATTTGAAAAGGTACTTATCTGCAAGAATACAGTTTTTCAGCTCCTTTTTCTGATTCCGAGTATAAGCTGTCCACCCACTGCCTGGAATGTGCCAAAACAGTGGCTCAGACTAGACATCTTTGGAATCCCCATCTAATGAAGCTTTTTTTGAGCTTCCAGCCCAACATTTCTTGAAGTATCTATGTCATTAACAACTCACCATGAGCGGGCTTTCCTGGTTGCTGTTCTGTGTTCAGATTTACCCTAGATATATATAGAGCTTTATATAGAGTAATACTCCTACAAAATACATATACTACAGAGAGTCCATAAGCATGAAGTTGGAAAGCTGGTACCTCTCTGGACAGCTACAGTATCAAACTCCCATGGGAACAGCCTGTGCAGGAACAGCTAGCACAAGTTTTAAATGGGAGTAAGAAAGGGCTCTTTTAACTTATGATCCCTGAGAGTTCAAATAGTGAGTATTTTCACACTATTTAAACAAAATGACCTCTCATCTTCAAAAAGAAGCAAAAAATAGAACCAGAAAAGCACTAGATATAAGGAAGAAATTTTTTACGCTCAGGGTGGTGAAGCACTGGCACAGGTTGCCCAGAGAGGTGGCAGATGCCCCATCCCTGGAAACATTCAAGGTCAGGTTGGAGGGGGCTCCGAGCAACCTGGCCTAGTTGAAGATGTCCCGGCCCATGGCGGGGGGGGGGGTTGGACTAGATGACCTTTAGAGGTCCCTTCCAACCCAAACTATTCTATGATTCTATAAATGGATTGCACATAGTTATGGTAAAAGATGAATACTGCAACACAACTGACACAGCTTTTTATAAGCAATTCAACAGAGGAAAATTGTAGTAAAC
Organism: Aptenodytes forsteri; assembly: GCF_000699145.1. Classification (NCBI taxonomy): domain Eukaryota; kingdom Metazoa; phylum Chordata; class Aves; order Sphenisciformes; family Spheniscidae; genus Aptenodytes; species Aptenodytes forsteri. The sequence goes on from NW_008795926.1 coordinate 1,403,473, forward strand.
AGAAGGAATTGCCAAAAATTATTTACTAAAACATTCTGTGCACTGAAAGTAGAACTTATACCTTCGATAGAAAGGCGAAACTAGAATGAGAAAAATAGGATGAATTTCAGTCTTAATATGGTATCATGGCTATAAAGCACTGCACTGAAGAAGTTAACATGTAACGTCACCCAAGTCCTTCTTTCTCCCTTTATTAAACTATGATTTTCCAACGTCCCTTTATCATCGGTATAGTCTCACATTTTGAACCACAGAAAGAAGTCTTCAGCCTCTGTGACAAACATCCCAGCTGTGTATGAAGATCTCTAACATACAGTGAAGACAAGAGGATAAAGTGTTTAAAGCTGCACAGAGAGCAAACTCCAGCTGAAACACAAGTTCAGCACTAACTGCTACTTCCTTAAGTTATCAGGAATATCCTTTTTCTGGTATACAATGAATTGCCTCACAGATCTCAGCAGATTTCTCAGCTGCGATAAAATGTAGGACATATGTTCAGTGATGAATCTGAGACTACATTTACTAGCAGGTATGTGACATTTTTTAACAGACAGGTAGCACTGAGTGGCATGCGAGAATGGCATGTCTGGATGGCTGAGGTCTCTCCAACAGATAAAGTTGCTTTAAAGAAAATCTATGACAAATACTTTTAAAAATAAGTACTTCCAATTAACAAGACACTGGCTATTTTTGAAAGCTCTAAATTTGATATTTATCTATAGTAATAAAATACACAAATATATCAAAACTATTGATGTTTCTCAAAATGTAAGATCATGTTATGGTAAAACAAATGTTCTGCTTAAATGTATGGACTTGTAGCAACAAGAAAAATAGCACAAATAGGAAAATTGTAATTATTAATATGTAATGATAGAGTGTTTACCTTTTCATGTTACTTAAAGCTATATTTAGCTTGGAGAGCTAAATACATGTACTTTCTATATATGTGTACTTCAGAAAGAAAATGGAACTCCCTTTTTTTTCCAAAACATGCTCCAGTTTGTTCTCAGAATCATTTTTGGATATTGAAAAGACCACCCCTAATTTAAACCTTATTAAACCTCTAAATGAATTGTTTTTTAATTGAAAACAAACCTCTTCCACTTAGTTACAAATACTATAAACCAGAAATTTTCACATAGGTTAGAGCTGGAATTTTGATCTCGTTTTGCCATTTCTGGCAAACCAGGACTAATCAGCACTTTTTGCTTCATGTCACTGTTTTACAGGGTGCTCCAGGGACTTTGTGGTGCTGTTTAGTTCCACCCTCTGTTGACAAACTGAGGAATTTTGGAGGGAAGTCAAATAAACCACAGTATCTCCATGAATATGGTCGGTGGTCCAGCTGAAATATGGACCACCTGAAAGTTAGTTTTCAGAGGGACCGAGCCAATGCTTAGCATTTTTAGTACACGCTTACACATTTAAGCAGATAGATTATTTCTATTATAACACGACATTTGTGGAATACTGTTTTCTGGAACTGCAGCATAACTTAGAAAAGTATTTACATACCACCAGCTGCAGCATCGCTCCGTTTACATGCAGTCAGTGAAGACTCCCAGAGAGTCGCATGTAAACATGCGGATCAGAAGTATTAAAAAGAAAGCGGGATGGGTATCCTGGCTGCGATTTCAAGAGGTATTTAAACATAGCAGCATTCTCATTGACTTAATAAATGTACTTCCAAGATGAAAGCTTTTAAAAAAGTATTAAAACCATCACTGAAGATACATTTCAAGGATGTAGTAACATTTCAGGGCTTACAGACCAGATGGTAGCGATGTTTCAAAAGCACACTGGAGACGTTCTGATGAGGGCACTGGTGAAGTGTATGAACAGCATATGACTAGAAATACTCAGAAATAATGGGATGGCAATATCCACTTCTGGAGAGGAGATATCCTGGGAAAAAAAGGGAAAAAACAAAGCAGTTATGTCGTATGCTGTGACACAAAATCACGATAAACCAGGTATTATTCCAAGGAGCTGTTCCGCATCGTATGCTCCTAATCGTTTCCTGAAGAGTTCCAGCAGCGTGGCTAGCGTTAGGCAAAACAGGTAGTATCGGCCTCACACCCGGAGACCGGTCTGTCAGGCCCGGGAAGCGGAGTCCTCGGGCG
>NW_008795926.1:1406568-1418028 GCF_000699145.1 Aptenodytes forsteri
GTCCCGGAAGAGGCGAATTTTTTTTTTTTTATTTTTTTTTTTTAAATGAAAGCCGGAGGCCTCTGTTTCTCGGGGTTACCGACCCGGCTGCGGTGTGTGGGATTTGTCAGTGAGGGACCGGGGCGGGTTTGTAACTGTCGTTGGGTGCACAAATCCCGAAGCTGTAGCAGAAGTGAGCCGGTACAAAAGTTTCACCGAAAACTTGTCCGTCCCGTGTGTTTAAATAGTGGCTCCAAAACGTGACGGCCTGCATCAGGGATGATCAGGCCAATTAGGCTGAAACTCAGCGTTTGTGTTTGACCAAAATATGAATTAGTTTTCTAAGGTGAAGTAACTCTCCTAGTTGTTTTGGTGCATAGAAATCTGTTACAAGCTGTCTCTATTTTATAGAGATGGGTTTATTCTCTTAAGTGTAAATTGTATGCAGCTTGCTGTTTATCTCCTTTTAAATGAAAGTCTTTTTCATGCCATCCTCCCCTCATTATCCCCAAAGTAGAAGAGAGGAATACAGATGTATTCATTGGTTGTTAGTTGTCACAAAGACTCGTAGCTGATCATGACAATGCTTAACATGTACTAGTGTTTAAGACCCTCAGCTGGACAACTGTAGACTGTTACTGCACTGATAATTCGGTGTCATGTGCTTGAACCTATTCGAGGAGCTTCACCAAACAGCAGGTGAAGAAAGGCGTGCACTTAAGTGTGATCATTATTTGGACTCCCACAGAGAAATGCTTTTGATTTTGTAGTTACTGGTGTGATAACTTTTTGTTAGGTTTCACATTTGTTGCTCTCCATCCCAATGTTTGAGATGGACTATGCCATAGTAAAATAGTTCATTTCATTGCACTGCAATGCCATTTTACTTTAGATTTAATTCCAGATAACCTTAGCTACAGCCTCCATTAATTTTTACAGGTTATGTCCTTCATATCCCTTTGTAGGATGCAAAGTCTGGAATGGAGCATACAGTCTTGCATCTCTCCATTCTTGAGGTCACTCCTAGATGTGACTGTCTCTGCCTTTTGAGGAAAGGTGAGACTATTCTCCCTGAGTCAACTCTTCTCTGTCATTCCTTGCCTTCAATGCCTGGGCTGCTGGGTGGAAATAGACCTCAGCTCCCTTGGCAGGGTATTTCCCCACTGAGCCTAGAGCAGCTGCATTCCTTTTGATAATTCACTAGAAAGTCTGTAAAGCAGAATTTAATATAGAGTCAGATTTTTGGGTCTCCAGCCCCAAGATGCAGCTGATATTCCTGGAGATTATGTAAACTGGAGGAAAAATAATTCTTTTGCAGAGAGATAAAATTAATTTTAGGGTTGGTGCTGCCAGCTCTGAGTTGGCATTACATGGTTGGAGAAGCAGCTGCTTCAACAAATCTCTGCCGGCCTAACTTCCTGTAATAGAACTGTAGTAGCTCTCTTGTGAATTACAGTGAGCCCGGCGTTTCTCTAGCCAGTGTTGCCTAAGGTGGCTTGAAGGTTGACCAAACTGCTTCTAAGGTGTTTTGCAGGGAGTAAGAAGACAAAAGCAAATTCAAGGTAGTCTAGCTCTTCTTCCATGCTGTGGGTTCTCCACCTTGGGACCTGTGAATACTTTGCTAGCTCGCTGTGCTGCTGCCATTTCTGACAGCATGGCTGTTGGTGTGAAAGCCTGCTCTGGAACTGAAGTGTGCAGCACAAGCACATATTGATGCTGCTGCAGCGGCAGGAGTAGGGAGCCCAAGAGCAAATCTGAAAGCAACCTCATCAGGCCTGTGCTGCCATGAACGGGCTGAGCTCTGTGCTGCCACAGATTGGGTATGCTGCTTTCTGGTACAGGAACAGTCTGTTAACAGTGCTGGATCTGTGTGTTTGTAAGGACCTTAAAGCATTGCAGTTCCAAAATAACTTTTATGTCATGTAGCTGTAGCTGGTATCTCCAGCATTGCACTGTTGTCCTCAGTCCCAACAACTTTCACTTTGCCAGACATAAAAATTCCCGCAGATAAGCATTCCCTTTTGAATATTCTCAATCTTAAGTCATGCATGAACAATGTTAAAGATGGTCTTTTGTTGATTTTGAGTTTTATGATTGCTCCTGTTGCACACTTCTTACATGATTCTTAAGGCAAAAAATTGTTCATCCTAAAATTTATATAGTTTTCAGGATTTTCATGAGCAATCTAACAATCGGAACATTTGTGATAAATAAGCAACATGAGAACAGACCCATCAGTACTACTGCAAATAATCACCTATGTCTTCCCTAATGCTTAAGTATATTCAGGGTTGGAGTTTGTGGATTTTTACTGGTATTTTCCTTTGTACTACTCCTCGTGCTCCACAGGGGGGTAGCAAAAGGAAATATGAGATCTGTTAAAACTACGTCAGTGTATCAGCATTTACACCATCTGATGTGGAAAGCTTTCTCAGAGAAATGTTTTGTGTGTAACGAAGACCACAGGGTCTCTGCTTGTTGAAACGAAATGCTTGATGAGCCAACTAATATAGCCGTTGAACAAATGAGGTCCCTGTGAATGTGGAAGTTAAGAAAAAGCTAGAGTAAGAGGCAGTAGGTGTGTGTTGTGGAAGGGGGTGTTGTACATTGAAGTCTTGATTTTTCTTTACTTGAGAAATTTTCTGTCTTTAAAAATAATGAAAAATGGTGGAACCATGCAGTAGTAAGTCATGGCAGAATGGTTCCAATGTTTTTTTCCGTGATAAGCAACTCAGCCATGATATGAATTCTTCAGCTTAAAAGTGAGACAAACTTTGCAACAACTGGTTGCATTGAAGAAAAAAGAAACATGGGCATTTTCTCTGCCTGTGATAAGTGGTGACATTATTTTTAAATACCATTACTAAGCTTGAAGTTGTGAAGGGCCTGACAGTACCCATTCCATCCAAAGAGCTAGAAATGTTCTGAACTCAAGAAAAAACTTGACTTGATTGAAAATGGAATTATCCCTAGAAAGGCAAAGCCAAGATACTTTCCAATGAACTAGAAACAAGAAAATTCAGATGCATTTTTCTTTAGCTGGAGTATGAAATCACAGGTGAGTTTAGTCTCCGTGAGAATATATGTTTCAAATTACCTTTTTTTTCTTTCCCCTTTTTTATAAAAGAAGTAGAACAGATAAGCAATGAGCAAGAACAAGAAATCAGTGATTATTAAAGCATGACAGCTAGGTGGTAATTGTGAGTGACTTCATGCTTCTTCACTACAAGTTGTATCAAAACACAACATAGGACTTTTAGCCTGATTTCCTAAGGGAATAAAATATATTTTGTTTAACAGGCCCTTTGCTTTGCCCTCTCTTTTCCCTTTCCATTATCCTTTGAAACTGTTAGTCAATTTCATAAAAATTTGGGAAAAAAGTACTTGAAAAGGCTTCATAAAAAAAAAAAGGAGGAGCAAGAGTCTGTTAAGTGTCTACTTAGGGAAAGGTTGTGAGTCGAATAAAACCTGACACCAGTGTGTCTACACAGGAGACAATTAGTGACCCAGCTGCAGGCAAAATTTGAATGAGCGTACTTTCTTTGGTACGAGGCGACCTAATTGTAAATACGTGAAGAAATGCAGCAGTGCTCACAGCAGGTGAAATTGTCAGCAGATTCTTTTTATTTCACTTGTGAAGATGGTATTGAGCTGTCGCCCTTTTCAGAAGCTGTACAGAGACTACTTACAGACACGGGGAAGTTCTTAGATCTTGGCAGGTCAACAAAAAACCCTAATTTTTTGGAGAAAAAAAAGGTCTTCATTATTTTGTCTGTATAATGCTATATAGTAAGGCCTGGTATTCAGTATGGCGGTTATGTAGTGGACTGTTTTTCCCCATGGAAACAAGAAGCCTTTGTTATAATATGCTTTATACAGGTATTTCTCACTCATTAAAGGCATTCCCAAGTAACACCCTTCATTTTTATATTGGGAATAAATGATGAATTGGCACATCTTTGTGTTTTTTCCATAGCTTTTTTAATTTGATATCTTTAAAGAGGAGAATCATAGTATAAGAAATTGGCAGGTTAAATACAGTTGTTTAAAATCAGTCATTTGAAATTTCTTTTCTGAGAAACTGTGCTGGGCATATTATGTTTTGTTGATCTGTAGTCTAGCTCTGTCTCAAGCAGAAAATAGATTTTGTAGCTGCCTAGTTAGTTTTTCAGACATGCTGTTAAATGGAGTGTAATCTCAAGAAGCCTAATATGTACTTTTCTGTGTAAGATCGGAATTATTGGTGGAACTGGCCTGGATGATCCAGATATCTTAGAAGGAAGAACAGAAAAATATGTTGATACTCCTTATGGCAAGGTCTGTATAACGTATTTTTCTTATTACTGAGACTTTTTCTGTTTTTAAAGGTGTTTGTATGCTTTAAGAATTTTCAGACTGTTAAATGAATGCATAAAGGGGGTACTGTCACAAGACTGTTTCCTTTTAGTTGCTATGTATTGTGTGATTCTTAGTTCATAGAAACAAGGTGTTACAAAGATTATGTGCAAAGGAGACTATACCTCTTCTCATTTGTAGATTGGATGAATTTACAAACTCAGTCCTGAATTTGCATCAAGAGGGATAAACCCTCTCTTTCAAATTTGTGCTGTTGTGTGACCTGTAGTATATGTCAGATCACTCCAGGAACCTTTCTGAATTGCAGAAGACTGTCCTTTGAGGTATATGGGCCACCATTTTCCCTGTAATCACTGAATTATGTTTTGCATACCAATGTTCTCCTTACAGTCATGCTTATAACCACATAATTTGAAACTGATTTGAAAATGAAGCTCTGAAACTGTTTTTGTGGCACAGGTATTCTTGACCAACTCTCCTTCACTTTGCTTCAGCCCTTTTCCTCAGTAAAAGGGAGTAGAGGCTAGGGGTGTTGCTCTATACGCAGTGCCGAGTGTGTTGTGAAGGACAATTCCTGCCCCAAAGCATTTATAGTAGGAACAGGCAAGACAAAGGATGAGAAGGAGTTTTATAGGCAGGAAATCAAGGAGGAGAGAGGTTCGAGTTGGCACAGAAAGTTCATAGAAGAACTGGATCTCAGATATTCTGTAATGTCATAAGATCAAGGGAGTCTGGGTGCTTTATAATTGCCATCAGAATTATGTCTTGCAAAATCTGCCAGTAAAATATCTGGCATGTGGTAGCAAGAGCCATTTTATGGGTAGAAGCTTGCCAGAAAGCTCAGCACTGTGGTGTATGATTGAAAATCTGAATCTGTGCCTCCATTCAGAATGGTTTAAGGGGGGAAGTAAGAGTGTAAAGAGCAAGCGGAGTTGTTGTGCCCACCATTCAAGAAGGGGAAGGAGAAAAAGATTAAGGGAGGAGAAAACATAATCAGAAAAACACATTTGACTTTTCCACTATTCTTCAAAATCTGTTAACAAACTGCAAGAGCATGAAGGGAACTTGCCTCCTCCATTTTCTGTACCCAGCTCTCCAAACGGTAGCCAGCATTGGTCTGAAGTAGAATCTACTGGCTAAACCAAACCAGCTGCCATTGTATTCCCTATTTTTTGAGAGTCATGGATGGTCACAGCATGGCTGTGTCTGGAGACTGCTCACAAAGCAAAAATAGCACTATGCTTGTAGCAGATATTAACTGAAGCCTTCATATCCAGGACAGATGAAACATTCTTCTCACTCACAGGGGTCTGTTCAGATCAGAGTTAAGGGCACAGTGGCAGCACAGCATTTGGAGGGCTGTTCTGTGACAGCACTGGGATGCAACAGGATTTGGGTGGTCCAAATTCTGCAGTGCAGTTAGTGGCCTATGGCAGGGTTTAGTATTACTGAGAAGAGTAGGAATACCTGCAGGATGGCTCCTGCACAAGGGAGTGGAAAAAGCTTCTTCAATCCTGCACCTTTGGTCAGTACGGAAGGCTTTTTTAATTTCATTTAGGAAGCAGCTTAGCTACTGTCTTTTTTCTGTGTTCTTCACAGAATGCAACATGATTAGGGGAAAATAAATCTTGGTTGCCTGTTGTGGTTTGTGAGAAACCTTGATCAATGGACTGGCTGTGTCTGAGCTTGTGTATGCATTTAGCATAGGCTCAACTTAAAGAAAAAGCTTGTGAATATTCTGTCTCTGTGTACAGGGGGGGCTTGGGGGAGTGTAACTGAGATGTCATGGTAGGAACCCAAGTGTGGATTCTAGATACTGTGGTGAGCTGAACTGGGACTGTTAAGCTGACCAGGATGGAAAACCGCAACTTCGTGGGGCTTCTGTCTCTGTGAAAGGGAGCACAGCCAAACGGCGAGCTTTCGTCCTTACCCCTCCTGGCCTGTTCCTCTTCTCTCTGCCTGTAGATCTGAACTCCTAAGAACTCAGGCCATCGGTCTGATGGTTGTTTCATGTAGATTCACTCCTGCATAGAAGCGCATTAACTTCAGTGTTTGAATGCAGTTTTCATCCTCATGGAGCAACTGGTGGATCAGCCTTAGTGTAAGATGTGCAGGGCTTAGACCACAAGATACAGTGGCATAAAGTGCATTGAGTCGGTCAAGTTCTGCTTCAGCTGAAGCAGAAACAAACCTCACAAATTTAATTGGTATCATTAGATGGATCAATGTTTGCTTATTTTTCTGCTGAGACTTTTTAGTGTTCAGGAAGGAGGTGTTACACAGCCTGCCTCTCTCATTTTAGAACAACAGAGATGAGAGGAACAGCTATTGCTGAATGCAAAAGGGCAAATGAGAACCTTTTTTTTTTTTTTTTAAGTGTGCTTGGAAAAATTTAGAAGTTTGTGGTTTATGTTAGTATTTTTTTCTAAAGGTGTGTCTTGATTGTTACTGAAATAAAACCAAATTGGGATTTTTCTGCCAAAAAGATGCTTTTTCTTAGAGCTGTGACATCAATGGAGGATAATCTGCCTGAAATTTAAGAGGTGAAGGGCTTAATCTAAATAAACTGTTCAGAACTTTGTGGTCTTTTAAGTGCTGAGAGAATCAGAGATGCAATATCCAGCCTATTTAGTTCAAGCAAAAGCAGGAAGAATGAAAATGAATGTCTGAATGCCAGAAGGAAAATGCAAGACATAGTTAAAAAAGTGTATCTCCATTTCATTCTATACTGTAAAAATGCAAAGTGTACAATTCTACATTCCTTAAATTTTTATTTTTAAGTCTTAAGTTTCTTGGGAAGGACATAGCCAAAAGATTTTTAACTGAAAACCTTTCTGGTGGTGGTGTTCCTTGGCACCTTTGACATTTGACAACAGCAAAATAGATGTTTTTTAACGCTGTTTCTTTACTTTTAGAAGCACAATAATAGCTTACATTTTTTTCATATAGAGTCCTTGAATTGTCTTCTGCTTCAGCCTTCACAAATCATAAGAATCATTTAATAAATAAACTTATATCATTGGGGAATGTGGGGATATTTTTTTCAGGTGTAATATGGAGAAGTTTAAAGGAAGCTAGTATGAGAATTTTTGCAATTCGCTATATCAGCATTGGTCCTCCCATGATCTTTCAAGTTACATTAGTAATACTAGTGAAAATGCAGTACATCAGTTTTTTAAAAAATAAATATGCTTACAGCTGTTAATACTCCAGCCTTCTTTTTTCCCTTGTCCATTTCCACCATTTTTATTGCATCAAAAATTTGGTATTTGTGGTGAGTTGACCTGGTTGGACGCCAGGTGCCCACCAAGCCGCTCTATCACTCCCCCTTCAGCTGGACAGGGGAGAGAAAATATAACGAAAGGCTTGTGGGTCAAAATAAAAACAGGGAGATCACTCCCCAATTACCGTCACGGGCAAAACAGACTCGACCTGGGGAAATTAGTTTAATTTATTACCAATAAAAACAGAGTAGGATAATAAGAAATAAAACCAAATCTTAAAAACACCTTCCCCCTGACCCCTCCCTTCTTCCCAGGCTTAACTTCACTCCCGATTTTCTCTACCTTCTCCCCCCGAGCAGCGCAGGGGGATGGGGAATGGGGGTTGCGGTCAGTTCATCACACATTGTCTCTGCCGCTCCTTCCTCCTCAGGGGGAGGACTCCTCACACTCTTCCCCTGCTCCAGCGTGGGGTCCCTCCCACAGGAGACAGTCCTCCATTAACTTCTCCGATGTGGCTCCTTCCCCCAGCCTCCAGTTCTTCAGCCAGCAGCGGGTCCATCTTGGAGCTGTCTGTCTGTCAGACATGGGGGGGAAGCTTCTAGCAGCTTCTCACAGAAGCCACCCCTATAGCCACGCCTGCTGCCAAAACCTTGCCACACAAACCCAATACAGTATTCTCTGGAAAATACCCTAAAATCTTTTGGCATTCCATCTCCAGATATGGAAAATATTGTTCTCTTACAGGATAAGAAAATTGCTTTCCACAGCATTTGTCTTCATCATTGAATTTTGAAGCTACTAATAAAACTTTGTTCAGAATATACTTTCAGTTAGATTGTTTTGCTTTCTGAATGACAAAACTTGATTCTGAATCACCTTTCCCCAAATGGGCAAAATATCTTCCTGTTCTAGAAAATTACTTTAGGTGCCCCCTTCTTTTTTTGGTCATAGGTGTATCTGGCAAATCAAAGCTCATTTCCACCTTGCAAATGAGCTTTGATTGCTTGCATCAGGAAAATCAGACCATGTGACATAACACTTAAGCTCTTCTTCTGCCTCCCCAAAACGATGTACATCGTTTGGTTCCTAAACTAGATCACAGGTTAAATGAAGGCTTGGGGAACCGATGAGATACTTTTCCATCTCAAGTTTTCCTCAGATTTTTATTTGGCTTGTTCATTCTATTTTCTGTTCCAGCTTGCTTTTGAGGTGAGACGAAGGAAAAAATTAATTCTGTAAGCAGCACATGAACAATACTTCATGCATATTTATGTTGCAGACAAAGGGGATTTATTTCAATTGCTTGTTAACTGTCATAATTTAAGGTTAACTTAAATTGCAAAGCCCAGGGTTCTTTGCTTCCTTTTCTGTTTTGCAACACTGAGTAATATATATCTGACTTGGATTTTGTGGAAGGGGGAAGTAGTTAAATACATGTATGAATTATTAATGTTTGAGAACTTTTTATTGGACCTTTCAATCCTGCTTTAAAAATACTGTATTACAGCTTTAAATTCAGATTGTTCCATTGGAAGTTTTTATTATTTTATCAGCATTTCAAAGCTGATACAGCTGAGATAGTGGTAGAGAAGTACAGCACTGGAAAGAACTTGTGGGAGAAAGAGAGCGGAACGGAAGCATACACTAGCTCTGTTAAGTGGTTAACACATAGTTTGAAATTTCTGTATGTTTCACTTCCTTGTAAATTTACACACAGGGATTTATCCTTGTTTCCTCTCTTTTAATGACCCATGATGCAGTATCTGCAAATTATTTTCTTAAACTGTCAGTTCATCATTTAGCAGCACATTTTTTATTCCAAATCTTTCTTTTTTTCTGCCAAGTTTCTGGCAATCCTGTGCAAGATCGGTATTCAGACAGTCACCTGGAAGATGCCCTGAATGTGTTCTGTGGAAAGCTGTATAAAGATGACAACTAGTCCTGTTACACGGCCACCCTGAAGTCTTGTGACTAGGATGGCGGCAGATAGAGAAGGAAACCCTGGCTGCTGCAACTAGATTTTGAAGCCTGTTGGATTTCAAAGCTGTTGCATTCTTGCTGCATCAGCAGTGTATGCCAAAATTCAGTGGAGTTCTGTGGTGGGGATGAATATCAAATAGCAGTTAAATTGCACCTTTCTACCCCAAATCTTTTGGAAATTGATATAAACTTTAATCTATTGCTTGCAATAAACTTGAATCTGTCACTTGTAAAGCAAAGGGTCCAGTCTTCAACTTACTGATCATTACTTTTCATTTTGACAGGAGGCAAGGAATTTCGGCTGAAGTCCTCTTTAGTTTTTAAGAGTATTTTTGTATCCTGCTGTGAGCTAAGGCGCATGTTGATTACTTCACACAGCAAATGTGTGCTCTCAAAACAAAACAAAACAAACCCCCCCAAAAAATCCCAAATGCTAATTACTGTGACCTGTCATTGTTGTGGAATGTTGCAACGTCAAAATGCCTTGGCAGCTAGACAGAAAGGTTCTCGCTCTGTGTGAAATTTCACTTTTAAAGCCAAGTCTGGTTCAGAAGAGTGTGTGTAAAGTAAGGTAAATAGATTAAACATTTAAATGTCAATAAGTTAATATTAAATGGGGACTTTTAAAAAGAAGGCAGAATACACTACAGTTCTAAAAATAAATATTCTGGAACATTACATTCATTAAAAAAAAAATCTGTGTCTGGCAGAATTTAAACCTAGGTGATTGAGTAAATTATGGTGCTTTGAAGAGATTTCATATTAAAAATGGCCAAAAAGAGCTGTGCAATAGGGAGTAGAAAGTGGTGGTGTTTTCAGAAATTAGTATCTCTAAAAAGCAGCCATGTGGGGCAATTAGTATATCTCTAAAGCAGCTATGTGGGACTCACATATTACTTTATTCCTTACTTTTCCAGATCTCTGCAACTTTTCATGTGTGTAATAGAATTATAAGCTGTAAAACTAAATGATAATTGAAATCATACAGCTAGCATTAAGCTATGTGGGACTCACATATTACTTTATTCCTTACTTTATTCCAGATCTCTGCAACTTTTCATGTGTGTAATAGAATTAACAGCTGTAAAACTAAATGATAATTGAAATCATACAGCTAGCATTAAAATACAAATAAAATTACATGAAGTAGCAAGCAACAGAACATTTCTAAATGCAAGTATGTGAGTCCTTCCAGACACTTCAAACTTGTGATTAGTAAATAAGTCATAATTTTGTTAATAGCTATTTCAGCTTTAAATCCCGGGGCATGGAAGGAGAGACTGCCACAGAGTGGCTTCCAGCTTATTTACAGTTTCTTCCACAGTGCGATGAAAAGAGTGAAATGCATGCAGTTCTGAATTGGACAGGAGAAGCAGCACATCCAACTGCACCGCTGTTCAGCACAAATGCAGTTTAGCATCTAATTAAACAAAGGCCTTACATTTTTTAACAAAAAGGGAAGCTAGAAGCATTGTGTATTTCAGCTCCCTGATGAATATAGCCCAGGAGCAGAACACAGCCCACAGAGCAGTTAATTTGTTGTAGTGGCGGTTGATGAGTTGGGGGCTGCCCCGCATGGGCAATATGGCCATCTCCAAGGCAGGGCACGTGTCCCAGCTGGGCAGTTAAAAACACAATGCTCTAGCTTCCTGGCTGGTTGGTTAGTCAGGAGGAATGCCTGTTCTCGTATAGCTGTGAGAGGAGAGCGCATGCTCTCTCCTGGTCCCTGGGCTGACCAAATACAACACTACTTCTGCCACTAGTGTACCAGAAGTTCTCTGTCATATCACAGTTCACTCCCCAAAACTGGGACTCCCAGCAGCAGGGAAGAGGGATTTTATCGGGAAGCTGGGGGGGGGGGGGGCGGGGGGGCGCCTTCGGGGTGCGGCGGGTGCGCCACGAGCGCGCCGTCTTCCTCTTC
>NW_008795926.1:1418120-1433747 GCF_000699145.1 Aptenodytes forsteri
CGGGGCGTGAAGGGTGGGTTGGAGGAGTCTAGAACATGAGTGTGAGGTAGGGGGCCATGGTAGAACGGGGGCAGAGAAGAGAATGGGGAGTGTTATGGAAAGGGACAGATTAAATGTGATTTCTGTTGGCAGGGGCTTTTAGTAGGGAATGGCACCTGTTTAGCAAAAAGCAACCAAAGTTTACAGGAGAGAGTGAGATACGCTAACCAATTTAAAGGCAACATGTACATGCTGCTTTTGTCATGTTTGTGTAGCACTGTTTGAAATACTGTTTCAAAGTATTTTAAATTATTACTGTTTCAAACTCTAAAGTAAGGAGTTGCAATATTAATGTTAGTATGAACACAGAAAAATTGTCATAATCCTTCTGGTGTCACGTTTGATCTTCCTGTTCCAGGCTGTTTTACTAATCTGCCATATCAAATTACAGGCTTATTCTGAGCTGAAGAAAATGTGAGACTACAGTGGTAACCAGTATTTCCTTTCATAACTATCCTGCTTATTTTTAAGTAGTGGTTAAGGTTTCCAATGTGATTGTCAGGCTGTAACGCATTCTTACTTGCTTGTTTTGCAGCCATCAGATGCTTTGATATTGGGAAAGATAAAAAATGTGGACTGCGTGCTGTTGGCAAGGTAAATGAGCATTTTAAGGGGTTTTATATTATGTGCTTTAAAGTTTTCTCAAAAGTTTTTTCTTTTTACATTAGGTGAACTGAATTTTTACTCTGACTTCATCTTGCTCTGTGTGGTTGCTAGCAAAGTTCAGCAGAAGTCTGGTTTTTTACCTGAATGAATATGATGCTGCAGGGACTGAGAGTATTAAAAATACTGTATAGGTTAGGAAAGAGAAATCCAGTGGGGGGTGCTGCCCTAGTAAGAACGGCAACCTGCAAGGTTGCCTGCTCTGGTGGTAGGTAGGTGGTGCCTGATAGCCTCAGTAATCTGTCTGCTCCCTGTGTTTGCAGATTTCCTTTGTGCAACTGGGAAATTGCCTGTTTCCAGTTGAACTGTATCTCTGGTACCACTGCAGACTCTTCCAAATCATTCGCTTTGATTATTGAGTCCTCTGGCTGTTATCTTTATTGCTTAGGAGGCTGCATCCCATGTAGTTCTTCCTCCCTGGGTCATTTTTATTCAGACATCTCTTACCATACTCAGAAGAGACTCTGGAAGCAGGCTCTACCGATGAGTGCATGGAAACGTCACACTGATGTAACAGTGGATATCTAGGACCAATGTGCTACTAGATTAAACATGAGAATACTAACACTTCTCAGCATCTGAACGACATGGGCAGAGCCAGGTGCTGATAACAGGGTCCATCAGCAGTCCCAGAGAAGTCAAGGTGATGAATCAAGTCCAGTATCCATCCAGGGAGTCCAGGCAGGAGCAGTAGGAGATGGGGCCAGGCACAGGGTTGGAGACAAGGCTGCAGCGTGTGTCCAAAGTCCATCCAGAAAACAGGTCTGGAGACAAACTACAGCATAGGTCTGAAGGCCATCCAGGAGACAGGGCTGGGGACAGGCACACCTGTGACATAGCTCAGGCCAGGAGTGAAGGCTGGGGCCTGAGCTTGGAGGCGGGAGCATCTAGGCTCACAGCACCGGGTGTTTGGGTGGAGGCCCAGGGTGAGGCTGGCCAGGGCAATTACGACTCAGTGGTGCACTCAGGGCCCCAATTCTTTTCATGCCAGTATTTTTCCGTTAAGCTGCTGACTGTTACCATCTCTGAAACTACACTTCTGTCTGTGGTTTTACTTTTCTTATCTTGCATGGACTTTGTTCATGTATTTTGTTACACCTGGACAACATTATTCTCATTTTCTCAAAAGAAATGCTAATCCAAGGTCCCATAGCTGCGCTGTATCAAAGTAGGCCTTGGGCTACAGATGGCTGAACAACTCGGCTGTGGTTTACATCCTCACTGGGATTTATGACCATTTACATATGACCCCCGTGAGTTTACTTTTGGGGCTAATGTGCCTGCAACTTCACTTTGTGTTTTGGGAAAAATAAACAGACTTGCTCATGATTGCCAGATTAAAAAAAAGAGGGCATGTATATTCTAGAAGAAGATTATGACAACAACTGCAACATTAAACAATAAACCTACATGCCTAGTAGCTTATCATAAATGCTAATGACAACATGGGAATCCTTCCTGACAGTGCTTGGTCATGTTGTGTGCAACTCCCAGTTCCCAGTTGATTGAGTTCTTAAGACCTTTTGGTCTCTGTGAAAGAATCAATTGGGAAATTAAGTTCCTCCTTTCCTCTTACATGGTTGAAAATAATTTTCAAATGCATTTAATCATTATGTGAGTGATGCATCTCTGTAGCAATGACAGACATAACACGAAAGCTCGTGCTTATAAGACTAAGTATTTCCTGTCTTGGTGAAAAAACATACTGCAACAGTGTGAAGTCATTATTCTAATTTATGAAAGCTGTCAGATCATTTTAAAAGCAAAGAGAAAAATGTGATGATTCTACTGTTTTCTTTGGGAAGGTGACAGATTAAAACTGTGTGTTCTTTCTGTTTTTAATTTCCTGTGATGTGCTGCTCTTTTCTAGGTGGGAGAATACAAACAGCACTTCTGAGCAGAAAATTTGTAGAGGTGTATATAAATCTGTATATAAATTGTTGTAGTGTATGGAAGATTTAATTTGCTACACCTGGGTTTTCAGAATCTATGGAACTGACTTACAAAATTCAGAGAAAAATGCTTTTTGTACTCTTGAAGCTGCTAAAGTATATTTGGATTGTATTTTCAAGATTCTTTTCATTACAGTCTTGAACTTAAAAATTTTGCATTTGAAAAGAAAACTACACCACTACTTGTTAAATCAAATACTGAGAGAACCTTAATACAGTTAGGCAAACAAGCTACACTGGAAGTAGCTGAAATGATCAGTTCCACTTCCAATGTTGTTAGCGAAATTACATTTCCTGGAATTCTCTTTATCTGGGAGAAGGAAGGAAATTTCAGTCTGATTTATTTTACTCTCTTGCAACATGTATCTTTGCAGACATGGAAGGCATCATACAATTATGCCATCGAATGTCAATTACCGTGCCAATATCTGGGCATTAAAAGAAGAAAATTGTTCGCATGTATTAGTGACTACTGCCTGTGGTTCATTACGAGAAGAAATACAACCTGGTGATCTTGTCATAATTGACCAGTTCATTGACAGGTGAGTAATTGTGTTCTTAGTTTTGGGGGGAGAAAGAAGCGGTCAAGTGGGGTTAAACCATGTAATAACATGTTAATGTTAAATTCAGTTTTTGTGGAATGAGGTGGTAGCCTCAGTTCTTACAGCAAAAAGTGAGATTCATACAAGAAGTCGTGATAGGAAACAGGGATGAAATTACAAGAAGTTCAGCTCTAACAGACACAGAAGAAATACCAGGCTTTGAAGAATGGCCTCAAATGAACTGAAGTATAGCTCCTTGGGAAGAGTCTTCTGAAGAGAAGAGATCTCCTGTTCTGAGATGTGGGGAAGGAACATGGATAAGAGCACAGGTTGTTCTAAGTTTTAAGAAGAATCTGAAATGAGATGGAGAGGTGAAAGAAAGCATAGAAGGAGCCAGGTAGGAATATATATGCAGTAATAATGAGGCTCTACAGAAGAGAGATCAAATGCAACACAGTAGGAAAATAGAGGAGGTTGTTTTAAAACAAGGAGAGATGCTAACATTTTTGATTTGCTAAGAATCATAAGGAAGTAAAATTATTCCAAAGTCTGTGTACTCCAGTCAGTCCTCCCCTCCTTGATTATCTGATGCTTAGAAAAATTCAAGCAAATGGGGGTGAGGGGGAAGCTACATTTAAAGATCACCAACTACACCAAATATTTCAAAAATATCGTTGCACGTTGTAATAGGTACACCTACACTTATAGGTGTACTGTATCTGGAAGTCTTATTGGTTTTCCACCCAATTTTAAGTGTTTGGAATGGTTTATGCAGCTTCTTTGTGCTTTTGTGAGGCTGCTGGCAATATTTCATTTCCAACTGATCATGTATACCTCGGTTTGTTCTCTGCAGTGCAGTGCTATTCAAGTTTTGACTTACTGACATTTTTTTGTGTGTGTAACCGAAATGCTTTTTCTTGTAAGAGAGTACGTTTTAAGTACGGTATATCTAAATTACTAAGTACCCTGCAGGAGCAAGCCCCATATAAACTGCTTCCTGTTATACTAGAGTTGATTTATGGGTGGAAAGCAGCTGTATTGCTGACAGTGGTCTTTTTTTTTAAATTTTTTTCAAGTCTAAAAGTATTTAGGCTGATCACTTTGTTTATACAGATTAAATCATAATCATCCTTATTCTGCCAAGAGTACTTGGAAATGAGTAATTTTAGTATTGATACTGATTTATGTAGGAAAGATATTAAACATACTTGGGTACATGGTTTGGATGACTGCGAGTAAAGCACCAGTTATTTTGACAGCATTATCATCTAGCAGACTCCTAGGTAGGTGAGGGGAGCCTAACCGTGCTAAGCTGTGAATTGCATGCATGGTAAGAAGTAGCCTCTGGCCCAGAGAGCCTGCAGTTTTAAACAAGAAACAGCTGGAATAATTGCAGAGTTATTATCTGCTATGGGTGAGGGGTGGAAGTATGGAGAAACTAACTCTTGCAGAGGTCAGGCAGAAAGACATTAACAGAGCCAGGAAATGAACCCAGATATGAAATCTGAGACCATCCTTCATCTAAAATGTCATTATCAAAATTAACAATTAATTTTGAAGCTAGCTAATCTCCTCCCACAGCTTTAAATTTCCCAGCACTTGCCAGTCTGCATCATAACTTCTGAGCTGGAAAGGAAATAATCAACTTGGTTAGGTTTGGGTTTTAAGAACATGTCCCTTTCAAGAAGAAGGAAAAAAATAGGTTATAGAAGAAATCAGTATATGTATCTGATGTGAAGATGAGTGAAAGGACAGGGATGATTTACATTGCAGCAAAGAAGGCAAATAGTATCTTGGGCTGTATTAGTAGGGATGTTGCCAGGAGGTCGAGGGAGGTCATCCTTCTTCCCCTCTACTCAGCACTGGTGAGGCCACACCTGGAATACTGTGTCCAGTGCTGGGCTCCCCAATGCAAAGAGGGACATGGACATACTGAAGAGAGTCCAGCCAGGGGCCACGAAGATGCTGAAGGGACTGGAGCATTTCTGCTATGAGGAAAGGCTGAGAGATCTAGGACTGTTTCACTTGGAGAAGAGAAGACTCAAGGGGGGTCTCATCAATGTATATGAATACCTGAAGGGAGGGTGCAAGGAGGATGGAGCCAGGCTCTTTCCAGTGGTGCCCAGTGACAGGATCAGAGGCAATGGGTACAAACTGAAACGCAGGAGGTTCCCTCTGAACATTAGGGAACACTTTTTCACTGTGAGGGTGACCAAACACTGGCACAGGGTGCCCTGAGAAGTGGTGGAGTCTTCCTGCTTGGAGATATTCAAAAGCCGCCTGGACGTGGTCCCGGGCAACCAGTTCTAGGTGGCCCTGCTTGAGCAGGGGCTTGGACCAGATGACCTCCAGAGGTCCCTTCTAAGCTCAACCATTCTGTGATTCTCTGATCTGCATCTTCATTTAGAGTTTATTCAGATGGTCACCAGTAGTAATGGCATAGCCCAGATATGAGCAGTGTTTCATTTGGGCAAGTTAGTTTTCATTTCGATGTAGAAGAATGGGAACTTGTGGGGACTTGTTTCATGGCTTCAGGAAACCAAGAAGCTTCTCAGAAAAGCACGTGAGAATGTTTCAGGGTGGAAAGCAATATGTAATATGAATTTTAAAATCATTACTATCTTGCCATTTAATTCAGAAAACTGACAAGTCATAATAGTCTGTTTCATTTGACAATTTGATTTCTGTGATAAGTCTTTTTCCCTGATGGTCTTTGCCAGTGGGTGTTAGACAGCTGGTTCTTTGGAGGTAGGGGCTGCATTTTTGCCTTTCGCAGGGGTGTATCATCTGTAAGAGTGATTGCATTATATATCATAAATCATAACGAAAACAATGCTGCTGACAGGAAGATACTTTCATGGGACAAAAGAGATTAATTGTCCACCAAAGTCTGAAAAGATGCAATTTTTCTGAAATACATTCTAATGAAAGATCAGGGTCCTGCAAACAATGTCAGCAGTCTTGGAAAGAAGGTACTGGTTAAAGCTGCAAAAACAGTTGGTTATTTTTGTTGAAAGGTACCCTGGCTTCTATGTAGTGATTAACCCATGCCAGGCACTACACAGGAAAGAAGCTTGGATCTAGATGGGAAGGATTTACTCAAGCTGCCATTAAAATCAGTGCCTTCTAGGTGTCCAGGTACCTTTTGGTATCCGGGCTCTAGTTCTCAATA
Organism: Aptenodytes forsteri; assembly: GCF_000699145.1. Classification (NCBI taxonomy): domain Eukaryota; kingdom Metazoa; phylum Chordata; class Aves; order Sphenisciformes; family Spheniscidae; genus Aptenodytes; species Aptenodytes forsteri. The sequence goes on from NW_008795926.1 coordinate 1,424,489, forward strand.
GGGAGCACATCATGATTCTCCTTTCAGGTGTGAAGCAAGAAGAAGGAATAGTGAATGGGTATGGGAGAAAAGCTAGAACCGAGCAGAAAGCTGTAGGCAGCAATTGTAATTTGCTCCCCTTGGGCATTCACACTGTGGCATTAATGACAGGATCTCAATGTATGGAGTTGTGTAGGACTTCTGCCTAGTTTAGGGCACGGGTTTGACTTACAGTGGGGAACACTGAATAGGTGTTATTAGAACTATGTAGCATTTCCAAACTTTTGAGGGCTTAATTCTGCAGATCATTAGCACTCCTAGCAAGTGTTTGATTTTGTATATAGAGTCTCTGCTTTCTTCATGCTTACCTATGACTGTGTGTGTTTAAACAATAAAAGTTAGATTTTGTTAAATAAGTACCAAAATATTTACATGGTGTTCTCCTTAATTCCAAATCCAAAAGTAACCACAGGTACTATGATGGGCTACAACAGTTGTTCTCTTCTTTGAAACAAGTGACTAAAAAAAATTCTGGAAAAATTTTTTTATGCCTTTGGCTCCTGTTAGTTTATTACAGTGCTGTTACCTGGCTGGATCAGACGGATTAGGGGCTTTCTAATATTTTCTCTTTGGTTTGCTAGGAAAAGAAGAGTAAGAAGGTAACTACTTACTTAGATGACTCAGCTCAGTTGGGAAGATGCAGAAAATAGCTTCATAAAAGAAATCCTGTAACAGCTGCCAACTTTATTGTTTGAATTCTTTGTGTCACATACACCACTACAATTATTACAGTATTGTTACATTCCATAAAATTTTCCATGGGAGAATTTTCTTCCAGTGTCCCTGAAGAGGCAGAGCATGCTGAGACTGCTTTTTATACAGCAGATGCCAGTGTGAATTTTCATTTTGTTCTTTAATTACTAATAGCTTGTTGATAATTCAACACTACCGGAAGAAAGGGGAAGGTGATGATGCAAGTGGTAGAGGACTGTTTGTCACAGGTGGAAATGATTTTTTTTCACTTATTTGAGTTGGATTTTGCTTCCTAGCATCAGTCATAGTCAGCATTGCCAGAAAATCTTGTGTTACTGTGATAAAATCAAAATGAAGGAGCAAAAGCCACCTTCCTGTCTGATGAAAAGTGTGGTGTTGCTGCAGGGTGGGGAATACAAACTCTGGGCACACCTTCAAAACTGCAGTACACGCAGCTTTGAATTTGAAAAAGCAGTAAGGGCAAGGCAGGCACAGCAAAACTATGCAACAGTGCAAGGGTTTGCTTGCGCTATGAGTACCGCTGTCTCCTTGCTTGATACGCAAGTGGCTATGCATAAAAACATACATGTCCCTTTCCCAGGGAAGGAATTCCCTTTTCTCCTGTACTGCCATCCACTGTCTGGCACAGAGGCAGCATGAGGGTCTGGTGGGGGTTCTCCGTAGAGCCCTACAGAGGTCAGATGGCCAGCAGGAGCTATGCAGCCCCGGTTCTTAGCTGCTTGCTTGTAGTTATCAGTCCAATGCTTTCAGGTGCTGCTTCTGATCTCCCCCACTGGGGGCATTTGTGTACTTTCCCTTTATGCTATCCTTGATCCATCTGGATTGTGCGCTTCTACTACAAATAGCGTGGCTAGTTTCTAGGCAGGCACTTGGTGACTTCTTCCTGTTTTAATGTAAACAATCAGGCAATTGTGTAACATTCAGTCGTGCTCTGTTGTTAAGCAGGCTCTCCTTCTGATGGAGGGCATGCAGACTTTTCCACATTTAAAACTGTGAGATCTGAGGAGCAGATTGTGTTTGAAGGGTGGCTGTTGAGTTCCTTATTTCTTGTTTTCTGCTGGCTCCATAAGGAGTCACTCAGGGTAGGTGGGGAAGGTCTTGAAACTCTTGTAATGACAGGAGTCTTAGGCAGATACTGTTGTTTGCTCTCTGGCTCTTGGTCTTTGTGAGGGTAAGGCAAGGAAAGCATCTGTGATTCTGTAACCTTCATTCTCTCTGCAAGGGATACAGAGGAACAGTATTGCAGCAGTGAAAACTATGTGCTGCTGCCCTGTACCTTGCAGGCAGGTGAGTGGGACAGATCAGGATGGCCAACTCCTGACTTGCGTAGCAGGGCTACAGAAAGGAGGAGAGGCTAAAAGGCATTCCTCTGTGCCAGCCATTACTTCATAGATAGCAAGAATCAGAGATTGGTTCAAATCTGCCTTTGTTCTCACCCTAAACCTAGCATCGTACAGACACATCAGCTGGCCCCATATCAAATAGCCGTGGCCTTTGCAGAGTTGCAGCCTTCCATGCAGAAGAGAAATTGTTGCACTCTGAGTGCAAACACATGGTCCATTGCTCAGAGCAGTCATAGGTCTTACCGTTATTACTTATTCCCATGCAGTTTGTATGTATGGTGCTAAACATAGCGGGATTTCTTTATTAGACCATGTAGTGATGTGGCTGTTCTCTCCAAAGAACACAGGGTATCTGAAAGTCAGAGATTAATATTTATACATATGTGATCTTTCCTCAGGGCTTTTCTGAGTGAAAGGGCCTGACTAACAACATCTGAAATACTATAATGCAGGAAATGGATTATGACTTTTCCCATTTCCTCCAATTCTAAATAATTCATTAGCAGACACTGAAAAAAAGTGTGTAAAATCAGATACGTGCTATTTGCAACTCTTCAATATCCCATAAAGGAAAAATTAATATTAGCATTTCAACCGATTTTAACAGCTGTATCTCATTTTGCAAATGTTTTTAATTTGCTGATCTCTTTTCCTATTTTGTAATCTTATCCTTAAGGAAACCCTATCAGTTACTCTTTTTTCAAATCTACTCTAACATGTATCTTGTATTTAAAACTGTCTTTTAAATATTTGCTGGCGACTTGGGTGGGGAACTGTTGTGAGCAGTATTACCAGCAGAAATTTTGTATTTTAACTGTGGATTGAATTTGGCTGTTGCCTTACTTTTCTCCTATAAAGTAAAATAGGTGACAGGAAGAAGGGAATGTCTCAAATAATTTTGTTCCAGAGGGTTTTCGCCATCCAATTGGCTGAATTAGCTTGAGGCAGTGCATTTGAAGGTAAAGTGATAGCGAGTAACAGTTCCACTAGTTGTCAAAATGGAATGCTGGATGGTAATTTCTGCAGCATGTTTGACCATTTCCATGCAAGGAAACAGTTTCTCATTTGAAAGAAGGGAGAAAAAGGATTCTTCTACTTGCAAGCTGCCAATGCATGTGTGTAATCTTTCTGATAATATGAAGACATCCTGTTCCCGGGTTTTTCTGGTTGAACTCACACCTCTCTGGTTTAGGAAGCTGTTCCTATAAATTCCCATCCTTTCAATGTAGGAATGCAATGATATGAACAACCTCTGTTTTGACTGGCTTTGTGGTAATTCAGGCTTGATCCCTTCCTGAAAGCTTACTGTGCTCTTTTTTTCAGAGATTACTTGCCTGACTATTAAATTCAGCTGATTTCTTTTGGGTAGAATTGCAGCATAATGTGGCTGTTTGTGTCATTTAGGAACAAATCAGCATTTCAGTATCTTGTTAACAATAGATTTTCTGTAATTAATTGCCAATGCACTACTGGAGTAACGGTTTTATACTCTTGAGCTCAATTCTGAAAGGTTTGTACAGAGGCAAAACAGGATTACAAGTGGTCATTAATACCACACTGATATTTTTGTTCCCTCCCGGGAATTTCTTGCTTTCTCTTCTGTTTTCTGTTTTCTCCCTGTTCTCTCTGAGCGTGTTTTCTGCTTTTCTAGGACAACTAAAAGACATTGTACTTTATACGATGGGCAGCATTCCACTCTTTCAGGAGTATGTCATATTCCAATGGCAGAGCCGTTCTGCACCAAAACCAGAGAGGTTAGTGAATTTTGTAATAATATTTAGAAATGTTATTTTTATGGCACTTATTCATGATATAGTAGTCTAATTCCCCAACATTGGACACTTTTAAGATTCAGCTGGACAGGGTGCTGGGCCATCTTGTCTAGATTCTATGACCGTGCTTTTGCCAGGAAAGGTTGGACCAGATGATCCTTGAAGTCCCTTCCAATCTGGTATTCTATGATTCTATGAATTACGCATTCTTAGAATACAGAGGCAATCTGCACCTCTTTATTCCTGTTTCTCAGATATGTCATGGTATTATGGAAAAATGGAACATTTGGAAGGCATGGGAAGTAAAAGATCTCGCGTCTTTAGGAGTTGTCTTCCTAAGGGAGGTATGCCGAAGATGTCAGTTGGCAACCTAGATTTCCTCGGGGTCTTAATAACAGGAAAAAAGATCTTTATTTATCAGGTAACAAGCCAAGAGAGCAACAAAGTGGACAAAGCAGGAAGACAGATTTAGGAATTAGTTCCTTTTTGTTCTGAATAAAACTGCACCTATGGTAGAGGCACTCTACATGCTTAATACAAAGAATCAAATAAATAGTACTTTAGCTTCACAGAAATTACAACATTGCATTTGTGCTTTTGTGCATTGTAGCAGTGGGTGGTGGTGGAGAGTCAAGGCTTAGTGTAAAGGATGTTAAACATAGAAACAAGCCAAATTACAGTAGCCTTTTATTCTTAACTGTTGCTCTTAGTTTTGTCACTTCAAGATTTTCAGGCTTCAAAAACACTTTGACTAGGCAGTGTGAAACACTGCTGTTTTTCAACACCTTTATAAGCTTCTGGGAGGAGCGTATCTGTGATTAAATATGCCACTTTAGCATATTCTTAGACCTGAGGAAAAGAGAAGGTGAAGATTGAACTGTGCATTTTGAGCTGTTGTGGAATGCTCTGATCAGAAGCTGCAAGGAGGTACATTCTCCAGGGGCACAGGAATGCTTACAGAATCAGTCATATCCATCTAAGAGACTTGCTCTCTGTGCAGTCAGTTACTACACTGAGCAGGACAAAGCTGAATTGTGAAGCAGGTGGCCCAATCTGTACCGAGAGCATGTACAAATATTTGTAGTACTGAGCTATTCTGCTCTTGTCACCAATTCACTTCAGTGTCATTACAGCCTATTTTTGTTAATTGGCCAGACATAGTGTGGTTTCGAGATATCCACCAGCAGGTCCACAGCACTGTTGGTAGAACAATGCTTCAATGCACTGGGAATCAAGGTGTTTTGCAATGAAGTAAAGACATTTTAAATCTCATGAGGAAACAAACCACTACGTATTACACATGTGCATGCTTTTGCCATTCTTCCACTGAGCAGCAAATTATGCAAAATAATTTGCATTTTTCACGCTACAAGAGCTAGCCACATGCTCTTACCAAAGATTAGTTGGCATATAGCTGCTTACTGACTTTGAGCATGATGTCCTGTTACAACAGATAAAAGGAGTTTATTGAGAACTAACTGCACGCTTTTTGAAATAGATTAAAAACAGTGTTATTACTGAAGTGATTGGCAGTACTTCATGCTGTGTCTCTTTCTCATGTTTTAAAAAAGGTAAGTAGATATGCATAAGCCATTTCCTGAGGTTGCAGGAAACATATGCCAAGGCTAGTTTTCATTCGATTGTTAAGTAGCTAGAGACAATGTTCTTTGGGTATTACATTTTTTGAAAAGCCAACAGAGAAATGCTCCTTTTCAAACAGAGAAAAAACATTTAGGTACTTCCCAGTCTCACATGTGATCATTATCTCATTAGCCTATGCATTCTAATCAGCCTAACAGATGTTTTAAAGAACATGTGGTTTTGAGCTCTTAGCGAGGCTGAAAATGGATACTTTCACTTCATTTGAAAATACCAGATAAAAGTGACTTAAACTTTTTTCCTGGAACTATCCCTGAAAATTGTTGGGATCATTTCAGTCCAGTTTATCCTAATCCAGGGGAATTTCATCAATAAATGCAATAATAATAAAGCCAAAACTGTTAATGTAATAGATTAATTAAGGAATTTTACATTAAAACATCTGAAAACTATATTAAATTGCATTTGTGCAAATATGTGAAAATACGGTTTTATTTGGTTTATGCACTGTAAATTAAATGAGAATCTGAAAGGAGTTTATCTTTTCTCTGACTGCAAACTTTTGAATAATGTAGGGTGCCTTGGTTATTACCGCTTTCAGAAACTGCAACATCTTATAGGGAGTAAAGTTGGAAATTTGTAAAGATTTTCAGGGAAATACTGCTCAACTGTGGTTTAAGTCAAATCACAGTCGAAGTTGTCTATTGATCTATTAACAACATGTAATTAACTGGCAATCAGTGAATCGTGTATTCAGAATTAATATCAGCAATAAACCACATTATTAGGTGTGATTAATATTAGATTAACTTACAGCATGTTAAACACCTACAAATTTCTAAGTGTCCTGTGGCTAATCCCCAGAAGCTCTGCTTTACCTCTACATGCATATTCACACAGTTGCATGCACAAATACCCTTCCCCAGCACATGTGGGTTACGTGCACACCCACCCTCTTCTGGGAGTGCAGGTTTACCTGTTCACACGCATCTGCAGTGGGAGATGTGGGTATTCCAGCTTTATCTGTACTTGTGCTGCTCCACACAATCCACTGATCCACATGCCGGCGAGGAGGCACCCCACAAGGTCACATAGCACACTCGAGGTATTGCTGCTTGTTGCACCCATGTATGGCGGCTTGACCAACCAGCTGGAGTGCAAGCTTCTCACAGCATTTTGCAGGGAGGCTGCTCCCCCTTGCCTGTGTGAAGGCCATGATGCTGACAAGGCAGCTTCTAGTGGTGTCAGACTATATTTTCACTGCTGCTGTGTTATGAAGGTCTCTCCTGTCCTGTCAGAATTTTTCGTGCTGCTTTTATACTTCTTTTCAAACTTTTCTTTTCCATTGATGGTCATTTTAAACAGATGTCATTATAGTTACTTTCCCCTTCCTATTCAGGACTGTTATAGGTGTCCTGGTCCCATTTACACATGCTGGTACACTCTTATTCCTGCTGTATCAACTGGTGTTGCCCGGGCCATTTACCAAGAGAGAAAGTCATGATGATTCTGCCATATCCTAGTTCTGCCGTATCAGGTTCTGCCATATCAGGTCCTAGTTTGAACTGTAAAGGCTAATGTGAAGTACATGATATATGTAAAGTGTACAGCTCAGTCACTGGCATGGGAAAATGTGGTAATTTTTTCTCTACAGATTCCCAGGGTACTCTTTGAAGTATATGCTTGTAGAGTTTTACTTTCAAAAAGTAAATTTCCTACTATTGTTCTCACCAGCTCAACTCCACCATGTGGTAATGTAGTGCTCAGTGGAGTGTTTTCACCATTCTGTTCTCGATGTAAGCACAGCCTAAATATCATGCAAAAAATTTCTGTTTTCCAATCTTCTTGGTCTGCATTGAAAACAGTAATCCAACTGACACTGACAAAATCAGATGAGTTCAAGATCATTCCTGTTAGTAGGGCCGTTAATTTCTCTTGCTGGATGAGGCAACTGGTTTTGGACAGCTGTAGCCATATGAAGCTTGACTGCTTTGTATAAAGCTAATTTCTTTTGTATGTACGTTTTTTGATGGGATGCAAAAGCACTGCACCAGGAGAATTATTTCCTTTCCCCAATATTGGCATGTTTTACAGGTTCTTATTGAGACTGCCAAGAAGCTTGGGCTCCAGTGTCATTCCAAGGGGACGATGATCACAATTGAAGGCCCACGTTTCAGTTCTCGAGCAGAAAGCTTGATGTTTCGCAGCTGGGGAGCTGATGTTATCAACATGACCACAGTGCCTGAAGTTATTCTTGCAAAAGAAGCTGGAATGAGTTATGCTAGTATTGCCATGGCAACAGATTACGACTGCTGGAAGGAACATGAAGAAGCAGTGAGTGAAACTTTTTCTCTGGGTGTTGTCCTGGGGGATCTGGATGAGAACCTGTAGGTTTTGATAAGAGGTCACATACTGAACTAAATCTGTTCTTACATCAGTATCACTGAGTTATTCTGGATGAACGATTGTGAAATTAAGAACAGAATAAATTGTTGCCACTTCATTCATTTTCATAAACTTGCCTCACTACTAGCAAACCTTTTGTCTCCTCTTGTCTGAATCAGAGGATCTGTGTCTATGAAGCTGGTGAGCTCTGTGTATGAGCTTGTCTTCCCGTAACTGGCCTGGTGTTTTTTCTTTTGCAGCTCTGTGCACAATGATGTATCTGCTTTAGTTCTCCTATTTCTGTAAAATACAATCAGACATACACCCGCAGAGGAAAGCAGTTTTTACTCGCTAAAAGGATTGTGGCATTTTAAGGCTTCACATTTTCACTTAGAGATGTATGAGTTAATTTAATTTATTTGGATATTTAAATGTTTGCCATCAAAATTGAGAGACACCACTCAGTTTTATTGTATTTCTAGGTTTCAGTGGATAAAGTTTTAAAGACGCTGAAAGGGAATGCAAATAAGGCTACTAGCATACTCCTTACTGCTATACCTCAGATAGGTTCCATGGAATGGACTGACACCCTGCACACCCTGAAAGTAAGTACACACATGAGGCTGATGAGTACTGGGGACAGTGTATGCATATGTACACATAATATAGGTATATGTTCCAAGATGTTTCTGCTTAAATCATAACTTCTTAGAGTAGATGCTTCAACAAACCAAATCCATTCAAGATGGGCAAACAAATTTGTTAAGACTCTAACAAGCTTCATTACAAAGATCTAGCTTGAGTTTTACAAGAAGTGTTACAAAAGGTAAAAAAATTAAGGACATCTGTATATGGTTGATGAAGTGTTATCCTTCATAGCACAGGTAAGATACAGATCTATGTGAATATCCAAGTGAAAAACCTGTACCTCTACTTAGCTTTAGCTTACATCTTAGAACAATGGAGAGCCAAGCGGAGGAGACTGAACCAAACCAAAAACATTGTGCTCTTTTTAACATGTCGAAGGAGAGGAGTCTGTTACAAGATACGGGTAATAACCAGTTTGAAATTATTAGAACTGTGTACTCCCACAGGTTTCAGATCCACAGTGCATGGAAAAAAAAAAAGGAAAAGAAAAACATTTCAAAATATAGTGGTGATGGAATTTTTAGGCAGAATTTTTCTTAGACAAGTGTTTACTTACATGTTTTACATCGCCTTTATAGAATCATAGAATCATAGAATCATTGAGGTTGGAAAAGACCTCTAAGATCATCGAGTCCAACCGTCAACCCAACACCACCATGCCCACTAAACCATGTCCCTAAGCGCCTCATCTACACGTCCTTTAAACACCTCCAGGGATGGGGACTCAACCACTTCCCTGGGCAGCCTGGTCCAATGTTT